>NC_081847.1:32559457-32864457 GCF_963259705.1 Myotis daubentonii
ACACACACACACACACACACACTGATTACATTTCCAGAATAGGTTTGACAGGCCATTAAAAATCTACCACAACTCATTGTTCTTTGTGTCCTCCTATACAAAGCAAGTTCGTAAAGAAATGGATGGCATCTGCTTCTCATGACCTTAAATAGCAACAAAAGATCACAAGGCATACAAAGAAACAGAAAAACATAGTCCAACCAGAGGAACAAAGTAAGTCTCCATAAGTCAGCCCTATGTTAATGAAGATCTATTAATTACCTGACAAAGAATTCAAAATAACCATCTTAAAGGGGCTCAATTGGAAAATAGAGCAAAAAAAACATAGAAAACTAAGTATTACCATCAAACCTATGCATGACAAAACTAAAAATGCATCTAAAAATATAAAAGAGAACCAAACAGAGATTGGGAACTGAAGAATACAGTATCTGAATTTAAATAGAAACATCAGCAACAGACTTGATCATAAAGAAGAAAGAATAAGATAACTTGGACACCTATCCCCAGTGTTCCTGGGATGTGGGAACCAAATTCTAGTATCTCAACCACTTCTCTCACAAACTACTTACATGAGGCAGAAAACAGACTTAAAAACTGCTTTAACATAGAATTCCTCAGCAAGATTCACAAAGTTTCCCACATTCCCCAACAAAATGCAAGAGCAGTCAGGTCATACCACCCTCACACTCTTTGAAATAAAGAATAATTATAAGGAAATTATTCTGTTTGAAGAGGACTTTGGCCCTCACTGCAAATGTGATGGAAGATCAAGGAGCAGAAGGAGAATCCTTAGATGACAGTCATCTAAGTGTTGGAGAGGATCTGTCCCTCTAACACAGAAACAGAAATAAACCTCATCCTCTAAAAAATCATTTCCCTTAAAACAGATCTTTCCAGACCATAGTTTAAGGTCTGATTTCCTCTGACCTTTGGCCTCCCACCTGGGTCAGCTGCTTCCTTCATTCCCACCTACCTGGGTGGATGACTACAGTCTTTTCTTCCTCCAACTCCCAGGTCTCCTCCATTTGCTCCAAAAAAGTGAGGTCTGGCTTAGACACAGTAAGACCTGTTTATGAGAAAAAAGGAACATGAGTTTTAATGGAGATTCTCCAATTTCCAATCTGGTCCCTGTGCTCAAGAAGTGACAGGATAGGACATTTTAGAATACCAGAGTATTCTAGAAAATTATCCCCCCAGATATTATTTTTTGACAGCACCTTTACCATACCAGAGACTACATTTAAAGTTTTCCAATCCTGATTTCCACTTGAAAGTACAATAGCAAAACACCAATTTCTTTCCTTGAGAACACAGATCTGAAATTCTATCATAAAAAGCAGATGCTACAAGCAGACACTGCACTAATGAAGAAAACAAAACACTGCGTGTAGAGGAGAAATTCTGGAAGGAAGTGGTCCTCACCCAGGAATACCAGGTTCCTGTAGTTCTGCAACATCACGTCCCTGTACAGTTTCCGCTGACCTGGGTCCAGGCACGCCCACTCCTCCTGAGAGAATTCTATGGCCACATCCCTGAAGGTCAACTGTCCCTGAAATTAAAAAAAAAAAAAAAATTACTCAAGTGGCCATGGGTAGAGCTCATCATGTGACCCAATATGAAAACAGAGTTAATGGAACCAGTTTTGACCTAAAAGTATCCTGAATTATCCAATAAGATCATTTTGACACTAACATTCTCTAAAGTATTTTGATCCACAAAACCACTGTAGAAGCTTTACTTTTCTGGAAGATAAATTTTAAAAATAAAGGCACCAACATAGGCATATCCATTTTTGAGTGCTATATTTGAATCATAGAGGATCAAGTATATATATTTCTTAGGTTGAGAATTCATTCTCAGTGAAAACTAAACAGTACTTCTAAAATTTTAATATGTACAACAATAAAGTGGAGATGGAAACAAATGCAGATTCTTATTCAGAAGTTCTAAGGAGGGGCCTGAGTTTCCACAAGTTTAACCAGCTCACTTTTAACTACGGACGCCAATGTGTCTGAACCATGAACTGCTCCTTTAGGTAGCACCGAGTAAACAAACACAGGAAAAAAATTCGTATACAGGATTTTGACTGAAGAGTTTTATGGAATTTACAGGCCTCATAAATTAGTAAGCCAACCAACCACAGTTCTTCTCTAAAATTTACTATGTACTAGATATTATTCTAACAGTTTTCTATAAATTAATTAACAAAACTCATTAAGAAATCAGAGAACAATGATATTATTCTTCCTTTTTCATGAGACTGTTTTGTAAAACATCCAGCAAATGACAGAGACGGGGTATTATTCTAAACTTTACCTAGTATGTGTCTGTGATGCCTGCGAAATACAATAAAAGTTCACAGGTCTGAGGCCTGACTGATAAAAGCCTCCAACTGCGAACCTTCTATCGCTGGGTAAACAAAAATGAGAGCGTTTATTTTGCAATGCAACCTACAAGCAAAGAGAGACTAAAAAGAAAAAAGAGTTTTCAGATGAATGTGATTGTTTATGCACATTTTTCAAAAGATTTCTGTGAGGCCTGGCCAGTGTGGTTCATTGGTTGAATGTCTATCTATGAACCAGGAGATCACAGTTCGACTCACAGTCGATTGCAGGGGTTGCGGGTTTGAACCCCATAAATCTTACAAATTTATGAGACTGGGGGGCATGTAGGAGGCAGCCAATCAATGATTGTCTCTCATCATTGACACTTCTCTCTCTCTCTCTCTCTCTCTCTCTCTCTCTCTCCCTCTTCCTACCTCTCTGAAATCAATAAAAATATATTTAAAAAAAATATTTCTGTGAGACTCTTATTGGGGATAAAGAAAAAATATTAACTCTATAATTCGAGAACATCTGCACCAAGTGAAAGTCAGGTTTAAAGGAAGTGACATCATGTAACTGAAGCACATCAAGGACACATCATCACCAACATTAGTTTTATCCAAATTTCAATCCACATATACCGTCCATATTTTATAAATCTAACAGTGCATTTAAAAAGTAAGACTTTCTTGCCAATGTAGTGAGCAAGTCTCTTCTAATTATTTTTCTTTTTCAGAACTTTCTGATCTACTCTGAGCCACTAAGGCCATCCTAATTAAATGTAGATTTTTCTCAATCCTGTTCTACAGAACTGATGTTGTAGCCATACGAAATCTAAAATGTACATTTCCCATCTTCACACCCCATCTCAATAGAAATCCTGGTTATCAATGCCTTCCCATGTCACAAAGAAAATATTTTCAAAAGTTGAAGGTGTAGGGAGAAAAAAGTGGACATCTGTAATACTTTCAACAATCAAGATAATTTTTGTTAAGTTGAAAGGTTAGGGGTTCAGAACAAGGCACCCTAAATTATGTTTCAATGGTGTGTGGATTATTTTGAGCTAAAGGCACCAAAACCCTGTGGGTTCAAAAGAAACTTCTGCTCTCCCCTTTAACTACATAGAAGAATTTAAATTAGGAGCCTGGCCCGTGATACATGTTAAAACCAAAAATGACTATTTACCTATCTAGGTGGTAGGCAAACTAATACTTCCTGAACATGTGATCTCCGGTCAAAGATCTTCTGAAGTTTCAAAGTGCATTACCTCATCCCAGGCTCAGAATGTCTTATATATCAAATTTCCCTTTCAGTCTCTGAACCTGTGAATGTGAGGTATCTGACTCTCTCATGTATGTGGAGCTCCCATACATATTTTACCTGTTAAATTTCAATATTTTCCCTTGCAATCTGTCTCATGTCTATCTGATTAGATCAACCAAAAGAACCTTGAAGGTAGAAGAAAGTATCTTCCTCCCCCACAACGGTCATTAATTTATGGCAAGAGTGCATCATGCCCTATAGGGGATGTGGATGGAGACAATGGACAGAAAACTGTGCGACAAAAGAAAAAAATATTGCCCAGCCGGTGTGGCTCAATAGTTGAACTTCAGCCTATGAGCCAGGAGGTCATAGTTCGATCCCCAGTCAGGGCACATGCCCGGGTTGTGGGCTTAGTCCTCAGTGTTGGGCATGCAGTAGGCAGCCAATCAATGATTCTCACTCATCATTGATGTTTCTCTCTCTTTTTCTCTGAAATCAATAAAAATATATTTTTTTAAAAAAGAGAAAAATAGCCTGGCTGGTTTGGCTCAATGAATAGAGCATCAGCCTGTGGACTGAAGGGTCCTGGGTTTGATTCCGGTCAAGGGCACATGCCCGGGTTGCAGGCTTAATCCCCAGTAGGGGGCGTGCAGGAGATGGCCAATCAATGATTCTATCTCATCATTGATGTTTCTATCTCTCTCTCTCTCCCCCTCTCCCTTTCTCTCTGAAATCAATAAAAATATATTTTAAAAAATAAAAATTTAAATAAATAAATAAGAGAAAAATATTCTAGAGACAGTATAGAAATGTCACCACCCCTCAACCCCCATTCACAATCCCAGAGGCAGCTGACAGTATCTCCCTCCTAAAGGCCTGCATCCTTATAGACGTTGAAACTGCTGATGCACATGAGCAGCTGAAGGACCTTCCTGGGTGGCTCCAGTGAACTACACCGTCATTACTTCCCCCACAGCACAGGCGCTAACAACCAGGCACCCCAGCTGGAAAAGGAAATCACTCCACCAACAGGCCTTTTGCAAAAGGCGCACTTTGTCCCGAGCTTACTAAAGCAGCCGATCAGAGCCATCCTTGAGTTGGTTCAGCGGACCTTCCAGTCTTCTGTGTGTTGTTCTTTATGCTCAGCATAAGCCTAACAAAATTTACCCAGAAGTCTCTCTGAAGGTTCCTCTTGATTTATATCTTGGGAAACGGAAAAATGTCATATGCCTGTAGCATTTTAAAGAGGTAACAGACAATCCTAAGAAAAACTAAGTAAGTACTTGAAAACCACCTCACTAGGAAGGACCATCAAAGTAGAGAAGTAAAGGTTTGCAGCTTCTAAGCCCACGAACTTTAGAAAGAAATGCAAACACAACTGACCTAAGACAGAGCATTTACCTGAGGAGCAGCCATGTTGTCCTCTTCCTCCTCCTGCTCCGGGTGGTTTCCTCGGGCGATCTTATGTTGCGGAATCACATCTGCGTCTTGAGGATATGCTTTCAAAGGCCTAAGCACAGCCTCTTCCTCTGCTTCCACCACGCTCACAGGCAGAAGGAACTTGAAATGATGAAAAATGTCACACTCCCTTGTCCTTTGTCACAGGAGAGATTCAGAAACAATGAGATCCTACATGAAGACCAAACTGAGTTTTTTCTCTACTTTTTTTCCTGTGCTCTACCCTTCAACACATGCACAAATTCTGACACTGCAATGACAATGCGGACTGTTCTGCTCCTCTCAAACCAAACAGAGCACCCAGTTACCGCTCCTGGACCAAAGCCAGCTCTTCACAAATATACTGGGGCAGAGAGCCCTTCCGCTAAACATTGGCCTCAATTTTGAATCACCTGGAGCACAACATTAAAAAAATGATGTTTGGCCAGACTCCCGGCCACCTCTCCCCGACCTGCTCCGCTCCCCAGCCTCTCCCAGACTCCACAAGTCCGCACCTCCACCTGCACTTCAGCCACGGATATATTCCAATAGTTGGGACTCACAACGCAGTGAACAAGATTTTTCACGTTGTGGCTTTTGAATGTATGTTTACAAACCAAACCTTCACTCTCGAGAAGGGCCTGATAGATCCCCGGGAGAATGTCGCAACGATTGCTGATTGTGCCGGTGTGATTGAAGGAGCCAGTCGGAGCCGAAATGCCTTGCTGAACGGGGACACCAAGAATTATGATTGGGATTCTGGCTACACATGCCATCAGCTAGGAAGCGGGGCCCCTGTGGTTCAGCTGGCACAGCCGTACATGACTGGGTCAATACGGCTGTTACTTTGGGATGTGACGATGGAAGCTACAGCTACTACATTGAGGCTTCCACCTCCCAGCCACAGTGGACCGTGGTGGCCGACAGAACTGAAGTCTCCTGCAAGTACTGGCAGCCGGTAACTTTTGACAGACAGCCTGCCTCCTTCATCCGAATGGTTGGAACACACAACACAGCAAATGAGGTGTTTCACTGTGTCCACTTCGAGTGTCCCAGGCAGCAGAGCAGCCTGGAGGAGGCAAACAGCGAGGAGCCGGGGACAGGGGACACCAGCCCGGCCAGTTAGCTGCTTGAGCCCCGCGCCTTGCAGGCCCCCAGCGGCAGCTCACTGCCCTCCGGCCCGGGCTCCACCTCTCGCTCACTCGGCGGCAGCACCAGTAAAGGGCGTCTGATGAGCAGTGACTTGGGGGCCCTGTGCGGCAGGACCGTGTGTGTCGCTGCCCCGCTGCTTCCTGTGGGGAGCAAGTTTGCTCCCAAGGACGGGAAGGTCTCGCCCGCTTTGTCCTCAATTTGTTCCGATCAGGCTGGTCTCCAGGGGAGAAAACGGTCTTCAGTCCTCCCCAGCCCAGCGTTCACACCCTGCATCCCTGATCTAACCCAGGCCCGGAGCAGGCGCATGCAGGCTGGCAGGGGACAGACTGGCCTCTCGGACCTGGGGTGCCCTTTGGGAAATGGGTTTCCTTCGTGTCTACTCATGAACACATCACCCTGGCAACTGGTTTTTTACTTCTTTTAGTTACTCCCGTTTGCTGAATCCTAGGTGTTCGGGTCTTTTTGAAATGCTCAAACTGCACTTGTTTTAACCCCGTTGACACTAACTGTCCTTCCTTAGTTTTGAACGGTTAAGCGTGGGGTGGATAAGTGTGGGTGGAGCGAGAAGCATGCCGTCCCCCCAGGGCTCACAAGGACACTCCGCAGAGGACGTTCAGCAAAACACAGGCGTGGCGCAGCCTGGCACTGAGCAGCTGGCAATGAGCAGCCTGGCACTGAGCAGCCTGGCACTGAGCAGTCGTGGCACTGAGCAGCCTGGCACTGAGCAGTCGTGGCACTGAGCAGCTGTGGCACTGAGCAGCTGGCAATGAGCAGTTGTGGCACTGAGCAGCTGTGGCACTGAGCAGCCTGGCACTGAGCAGCCTGGCGCAGAGCAGCCTGGCACTGAGCAGTTGTGGCAATGAGCAGCTGCAGCACTGAGCAGTTGTGGCAATGGGCAGCTTGGCAATGAGCAGCTGCAGCACTGAGCAGTCGTGGCACTGAGCAGCTGTGGCACTGAGCAGCTGTGGCGCAGAGCAGCCTGGCACTGAGCAGCTGTGGCATTGAGCAGCGTGGCAATGAGCAGCAGGCACTGAGCAGCCTGGCACTGAGCAGTCGTGGCATTGAGCAGCCTGGCAATGAGCAGCCTGGCACTGAGCAGCTTGGCAATGAGCAGCTGTGGCACAGAGCAGCCTGGCACTAAGCAGCCGTGGCGCTGAGCAGCCTGGCAATGAACAGCAGGCACTGAGCAGCCTGGCACTGAGCAGTCGTGGCATTGAGCAGCCTGGCACTGAGCAGCCTGGCACTGAGCAGCCTGGCACTGAGCAGTCTGGCAATGAGCATCAGGCACTGAGCAGCCTGGCAATGAGCAGCAGTCACTCAGTGGCCGGGTCGTGGACTGGTCCTTCCGCGGTGAAGGAAGCACCCACTGTGCGCCTGCTGATGACGTGCTCAGATGCCTGTGTGGAACCTGCACACCTCCCTTGGGCTGGGCCGTGGGCAGGGTGGGCAGGAATGCAGTCCTGGGCCTGGGGCGGCCCTGATCATCCTCCTTCTTCCATTTCCGAGACGCTTTCCTGCTCCTCCTCACTGCACCGTCCAATCTGGCGGCCTGCTCGGCCTGCGCTGCGTGTCTCAGTCATCTCCATTTGGGTTCCCTTGTAACTCCATCAGATCCTTGTCGCTGTTTCCTCTCTGCAGCTCTCCCTCAGCTGTCTGTCTGTCCATCCCTGCGAAGCTCCCCTAGACGCAGAGTCCTGCACACCCTGTGATGCTGGGGGGCGCTCACAGGGGTCCTTTCTCTGGCGTCTTAAAGACACGTGGTTTGAGTGTACGAAGAGGAGGGCCAGCTCACTGCTTTCTCCTGCAGTCGAGTGGCTGAGGGGGCGGTGGGGTAGCATCGGATGAAGGGCTGTGGGAGCGCGCCGGGAGGAGCGGGGCTCCGTCTCCCTGCCCCTCACGCTCTGATCTGCCCTCTCCCCTGCGTGGGATGAGCGCGGAGCTGTGTCCGCGTCCAGCCCCAGGCCCCTGGGAGCGCAGCTACTGCCCACTCAGCACCCGCCAGCCACACACTCACTGGGGAGCCGGAGGAGTCAGCAGGCGAGTGCAGATGCTTTCAAAGCCTCACCTGTTGAAGGGCCTCTCGGTAAACTCTGAAGTCACCTGTCCAGAGAGGAAGCCCACAGCGTCGACCTGGGGACATGGGGTGGGCCCCGCTGCCCACACAGCACACCCGGGGCCAGGCCAGGGCCGCTCAGCTTCCCCCGTGAAGGGCACAGACTGTGTCAGAGCATTGGACCCAGCGGTCCCTTCCCGCCAGGCTCCCTCCTCCCTTCTGTCTTCTGGAGACCCCTTTGGAGTGTGCACCTTCCAGACTTCTGCCCTAGGTCTGTCTTGAGAGAATGGAATCTGTCCCCCCCTCCCACCCCCAACATCTGGCTCTTCAGGGGCTCCTACTATCGGATGAAGGGAAGGAAGGGGAAACAGAGGCAGTCTGACGACATGGTGGCAGCTGGCCTCGCCCACACCTGTCTGGAGGCCTCACGGGCATGGACGCTGCTCAGCAAACCTGCACAGCTGCCCCCTGGGACCAGGCAGGGGCTCTGCCCTCCTGATGGCCTCCTGACTGGGGAGCAGGGGGCTGCAGGGGGCTGGAGACCCCACTGAAGACCTATCACAGCACACACACACAGACTGAGGCCTGCACCTCCAGGAGTGAGGGGTGAGTCCCCAGATGACTGCCCGACTGCTGTTCTCCAGCGCCGGCTGGGCCTGCGGAGGACTTCTCTCCTGTGGCCATCTGGACCAAAAGGGCCCCCAAACAGGAAGAGACCAAGGGAACCTACTGGGGTGCAGGTGCAAGCTGGGCTGGCACTCAGTTGGAAGGGTTCCCAGGCACCCAGTTCGAGGAAGGAACCTGGGCTGGGCCATGGCAGGTCAGGGCTGGTATGGGACCCGGCTCCCTCGCCTCTATGAGGACACGGCCTGGGTGGTTGTCTGGGTTGAGGAAAGATCAGGTGAGGCTGGACCCTCAGTGGAGGTGGACAGGGGTGTTTGCGACCTCTGGGCCGTTACTGTGACCCTTGTCAACTCCACACTAAAACAGCAGCTTTGAAACCATCCCCTACTCCCCCCTCCCTCAAAGGGCACTGTGGGAGTGAAAGGCCACTTTCACCAGGGCTTTGGGAGGGAGCCTTCAAAGGCACCTCTGACAGTTTCCAGGAGGCCCTGGGCAGCAGTGCGCACACCTAGACTGTGCCTGGTAGGGCCTGTGCTGGGGTGGGGAGGTGTGGGTATGGGGGGGGGGGTCTGTGCCTGGCAGGGCCTGCACCTGGTTAAGGTGCTATTCAAGCTGCCAACTTGAAGCAGGTGCAGTAGTGTAACACAGCTATCTACACACACACTTGTTTTCCGTATTCTCAGTGCTTTTTCTGTTCTGTTTCTGATATTAGAACCATGAGCCCATGATGGATGTGGGACTCTTCTTAGTCGCTCTTTAAATTGTCACTTTTAAAATCTTATTTAATGACAAATACATTAAAAGTGTTTTATTCCTTAAAAAAAAGGTTCACCCAAACCAGTTGTCCAACTCTGTGGGGGAGGGCACAGTAATGCTATTTCTTACAACTCATCAAGTGATCTAATGGAAGGAGACCATGTAGCTAAGCATTTCTTCTGAAGCTTTAATTCACATGCAGAACCCTTGGGAATCAGGGCCCTATCTGAAAAGTTATGATTCTGTAGGTCTCCAGTGAGGCCCATGGAATGGCATCTCTAGTTCCCTGGTGGAGGTGACCTGCTTTAGGTAACAGTGGCTACAGATACTAGACTCAGAACACCTGAGACCTGTGAGTTTTGTGAGACTGGATTAGGAATGTCTAGAAGGGCAGGATCCCAGGCTGGATTCCTGGTGCTGGGGATGTTCTGGAATGGCATGGCCAGGTCCATCGGTACTGTGTAGGTACAGGGGGGGCGGGGAAATCACATGGTGGCAACAGAGTTGTGTGAGAGGCCGGCCCTCAGATTCCCTCCCAAACTACCTTGAGTACCCAGGTTTTCACTTTCTTCCGTCCCATGGGCCACACAGTATACAGGACAATCCACTGCCCGATCCCTGTCCAAAGGTAAGTGGAGTCTCAATCCTTAAAATATGAGGAGCAGAAAAATGTTTACATCACGGCTTTATTGGAAAATAAACCAAAGAAGCATACTCCAGAAGCCTGTCAAGAGATGAAATTGTTAATACCCCATTCATTTTCACCTTCTCCAACTGACCCCCAAATATATTTTTATTGTTGTTCCCATTACTGTTTTGCTATAGTAAGAACACTTCACATGAGATCTAGCCATGTTTTCATTAAAATTTTAAGTGCACAATACAAGAGTGTTAACAACAGGCACAATGTTGTACAGTGGATCTCTGAAACTTATTAATCTTCAATAAATCAAAATTTGTATCTGTGAATAACAACTCCCATTTCCAGTCTCTCAGCCTCGGGCAACATTAATCTTTGTTCTAATCTTTATTCCTGTGAGTTTGACTCTTTTGTGGGAAATCTCAACCTGGTTTATACAGGGTTTACACATTAAAATTACTTACTATGTCACATAAGTTTAAAAATGTATACACTCATATTATTACATTTAAAGGGAAGAAATATGATTAAATGAATACAGATAAGCTCCCAAATTTGCTAGAGTCTAAGAAACATAATTATTATGAAATAAATAAAAATTCCTGAAACATGGCAGAGTCACTATAATAAAACCTTAGAGCAGCCCTAAATCTTCATGGGGAAATTTATGCTTTTAACTACAGATAAGCAGCCCAATAGGCCCAAGTCATTGTTTCTATTGACATTGTCCTGGGGAATAAAAAATTAGTACCTTTTCCCTCTATGCATATCTCTGTATCCAGATTCCCCTGCTAAGGACAACAGCCATATGGGAGGAGGGCCCACTAATAATGTCCTTATTTTGAGTTGATTATCTCTTTAAGGATCCTATTTATAGACAGTGTAATATTTCAAGATACCGGTTAAGATTTCTACTTATGAATTCTGAGGGACACAACTAAACCCCTAAAAGTGTATGTGTGTGCATGTGTGTGTATCTCTGTGTGTGTATCTATAAAAGTGTTATAACTCCCATCCCTAACCCAGGACAGCCATTAATCTGTTTACTATACTGATGGGATTGGACTTTAATTTTAATAACTTTATCATTTTCAAACAATCATTAATTCACAAATTTCATTTAACCCAATGTCTTTTATTTAACTAAATATATTTTTACACTAAACAGTTCTATTTCAAAAATAGTCAATATTTAAAGACAATTATTTGGTAAGTTTTTCACATCCATTTTCCCTTACTAAGTTCTGAAGCTTCCGGTGGGTATTTTCCACTGAAGGCACATCTCACTCAAGTGAGACTGGCCACAGCTCACAAGTGCAATGGCCACATGAGGAGACTGGCTGCCACAATGGATGGGTCAGTATTCAAGTATCAACATGAAAGTATTTTACTGCAACATGAGGGGAGACTATGCCCTGTGAAAAAGCAACTTCTTTCAGTGTATTAATACTTTCTTTGTGGCCAAGCATAACATCAGTTTTGTAACTGAACATGGTCTTAGGAAAAATTTTTTTTTTTTTTGGTAGGATTGGAGTTGAAACCGTGTGTATATACACTCTTAACTTTATATCATGGTTTTATTCAGAGTCTTTTTGTTCCTGTTGTATTTGTCTAAAGAGCTTTCAAGTTCTGAGAGGGGAATTTAAAAAAACTCTTGTTCAGGTATGTTTCTCACTTTCTCCACATATTTCCAATCATTATTCATCTTTAGCTTTATTTGTCATTTGTACTTACATGTATGTCTACTCATTTACTCATCCAAGTTTTACTAACCATCTCCTTGGTGCCTGGCATTAAAGATACAAAATAACCTGGCCAGTGTGGCTCACCAGGAAGGAGATCACCATTGGATACCCTGTCAGGGCACATGCCCTGGTGGCAGGCTCCATCCCCAGTAGGGGGTGTGCAGGAAGCAGCCAATCTATGATTCTAATTATTGATGTTTCTATCTCTCTCTCCCTCTCCCTTCCTCTTTCTGAAATCAATCAAAAAAATTTTTAAGACAAAAAAAGGAATAAGACCAAGGCCTTGCACATGTGGGCAGACACCCTAATCAGGAGACAGACAATAAGTAATGTGAACAAATAAATAAACAGAAAACTATCTGGGTCCAAGAAGCCCAACGCAGACAAGTTACAACAGCGTGGAAAACTCACTGAAAGTTGGGAACAAGGGAACATCCACGGCAAAGGCCCTAAGGCAGAACCCTGCCTATGTGTTTAAGGAACAGTGAGGAGGCCCCTGATGCAGGGAGTGGGAGAGACCAGGAGATGGAGTGTAGAAGGAGCAAAGAGGCCTGATGTTGTGGGGCCCTATGGGCCATCTTAGCTTCATGTTTTATTGTTTTACTATCTATCCAGTCATTCATTAGAATACTCCATTTATTTAAACTAAACTATTATTATTTAATGAGCACTAAGTAGTAGGTTCTGGCAATGAATTAGATAGATAAGACCTTGTAACCCATATGGATCTCATAAACAGAGAAAAAAAAATAAACAATTTGATAGAAAAGCAATAGAAACATCTGTGTCCAATTACAAAATAAAATGCACACTTCCAATGTGCCAGACACTGTCCCAAGCTCTGTCTGTGTATGTGTTCGTTTAATTCTTATGACAATATTACAAGGCAGATATAATGATTGTCCCCATTTGACAGATGAGAGCCAGCAGCCCTTCCCAGATCACAACCAGGACCAGGCTGGTCTTTCTTTCCTTCCCTGTCCCAGTACTACTTCCCAGTCAGCACCCTCCTCTTCTCCCTTCAACTCCTTCACACTGCAGTGTTGCCACAGACTCCCAAGGCCTGGGGAAAACAGCTTTTACAATCCCTCGGGCCCCTCTGTTGCTGGTACCTGCTGGTGCCTGTCCTGGTGAAGGGGCCACGCGCACCTGACCCTGCCTTCCACCATGTCCCTTACCTCTAGTCCCTAGAACCTTCTGC
The DNA here is from genome assembly GCF_963259705.1 of Myotis daubentonii. Classification (NCBI taxonomy): domain Eukaryota; kingdom Metazoa; phylum Chordata; class Mammalia; order Chiroptera; family Vespertilionidae; genus Myotis; species Myotis daubentonii. The sequence goes on from NC_081847.1 coordinate 32,572,656, forward strand.
TCCTGTGGCTTGTGGAGCACTGACTCATATTGGTGAGGTCTTCATTAAACTGAGGACTGTGGAATTTGTTGAGCAGACAGGTGGCATGAGAGGGCTGTAAGCAGAGGTGGGGTGGGTCAGTTCTGGGTGCAGGAAGGCCCCATTGGGGCCATGAGAGGTGAACAGACTGGAGGCCAAATTGTGGCTCAAAGAGGGCCCAGGGACAGAGGCCAGAAGCTGAGCCAGCTGAGAACCATGGAGATGGAGAGGAGAGGATGGGTGGGTTCAGAGGTCAGGAAACAGTAAGAAAGGGGGCTGGAGACTGGGAAGCTTGGGGGTAGGGGAAGGTGTTGGCACAGAGAACCTTGGGTCTTATCCAGTGACTGAGTGGACAAAGGGGAAGCTGGGTAATGAGAAAGATGAGGGAAAGACAGTGAGCTCAGTGGGAACTGTGGGTGTGAAGGGTCACAAGGGAGATATTTGGGCCCAACAGTCTATAAGCCAGGAGAGTGTGGCCTCATGGAGCATGGGGAGGGGAACCCTATGCAAACCCTCCAAGAGTGAAAATGCTCAGGGTGTTCCAGTCACTTTAGCCAGATTTAGGTGGGTGTGGGTGAAGCTTTGAAAAATACCACAGAAAACCAAGGCCTCAAACACCAGGCAAGGGTGCCAGGACTTCCTGCCCAGGGCAGCAGCATCATGGGACGCCTGTGATGGAAGATAGAACCTGGGAACAGGTGTGGGGCAGGAGGCAGGTGGATTGAAGGGGGTGCGGGTAGGAAAGTCCCAGTGGGTTCCTGATGAGCACAGAGAGCTCTAACAAGAATCACTTTGTAGTGATCACTTGCACACATAGCACCTCAGTGACACAGGTCTTGTGCTGGGCTTTCTACAAATTCACTCACTTAGTTGCAGAGCTGGGGCCTCTATTATCCCATTCAGGACAGATGCCGACCCCAAGACACAGTCAGGTAGGTAATTTGCCAAAGTCATATAGCTTGTGCGTCACAGAGCCAAGATTTGACTTGACTCTGGACCTTCTGCTACCAGCATCTGAGCCTTTCACTCTTCTGCCTCAATTTCCTGATCTGTCCAAAAGATACTGGTCATCATCCTACCATCAAACTGTCTGTCCCCAGATCTATTAAAGAGACACAAGCATTCCCTGCATCTTTTTTTGGAATTCGCAGTGAGTTATTTAAAATACATAAAATGACGCACACAGATTTTGGTGAAAACTTTGAAATAAATGTTAGCTATGGGAATGTTGATCGAATTACTTCACCATTAAAAGATGAGCTCTGTAAAGCATCAAGACCATATAGTCCACCTTTCAACATCCTCAGACAATGGAGAAAAGGTACTTGAGGGGAACACTATTGTAGCTCAATTTAACAAATCATATAAAAGGAATAAAAGAGCTACTGAATATTAGACTAACTCACTAAAACTAGGTGCTGACTGTTAAGAACAGAGACATCCTTACCAAGTGCACACTGAAATAGCCTAATATTATTTACTATGCTGCAATAGACGTTTCCACATATGATAAAGAGTAGAAAGAACATAGGGCTTGTCTACTAAACTAAACACAATATAACTAAAAGGGGAAAAATTGGGGATTTAAAAAAATATGACTTATTGGGTGTGTTTTTTATTTATTTAAGCTATGTCATATTTAAAAAAGAATGATAAGAGCTGTTATGAGATGTCACCAATATTTATTTCAGAAGTTAATGACCTTTTACAAAAAAGGCAGAAATTCAATAAACAAAGATTTATTTCAATATGCTTTTAAAAACACGATGAAGTGAATGCGAGAGAGGTAGAAAGAAAAATGTAAATCTATTTCAAATAAATAAAAGACCAACACTTTTAATATCCATTGAAAAAACATCATGTGGTGATAGACTTGGTCATTTCTCATCCCAGTTCACCTCTCTAATCTAGGAAATGAGAAGAGACCCAAGATGAGTCTCTCCCTTCTGGCTGAACAGGGGTTGCAAATGGAAGCTATCCAGTGATGCAAATAATTATAAAATACACGGGCCTTTTGAACTGGAGTTTTGCAATTCTCATGCCCATCTGCATAACTGAAATAATTAAGCAGATTTTAAAGTGCACAGCTTATAAAGCCACAGGTCAACATGTCACAACTCAATCATCCAGGTCCCATCAGTTCTCCACTCATCCAGATCGGGGTCCCTTCTTCCTCCATGAAGGTGTATTGCTGCCCATCAATCTGTTTAGCTCTCTCCTGTTTCTCTCCACTGTTGTCCTTTCCTGTGCATCTCCTCTCTCCTCCCCTCTCTGCCTCCCCTTTTCTCTCTTCCTCTCCTTATAGCTGTTCCTCGAAACTCCTGAACCCTCTTTCACCTTCCATAGCGCTTTCTCCGTAGTCTTTCTTTGTTCCCCATCTCCCTGTATTTCAGCCTCTTTCCCCCCCACCCCGGGTCCCCTCTGCCTCCAGTGACCTTGTCTTTCGGGTTACACACCCTCGGCCCCACTCACTGGCTTCCCCACCTGGTTAAGCTCTCGGCGCTGCTTCTGCCTCTGCTCGGCCATCCCTTCCTCCCTTTCCGTTCGGCACTGGGCTCCTCCGACTCTTTCTCCATCTGAAGTGCCTGGGCCTTTGTGCCCCACTTCTGCCAACCAAGGGCGCCCCTTCCTCCAGGGCTCTCTATTTTCTTTCTCCATCTGCTACTTTTCCGAGTTACTCTTTCCCACTTACCGTGGCGTTACCAGGCCCTCCCACGTCCTCAGTTTCGCCGTCTCTTTGTGGGCTGACCTCGCTCCTCTGTGACTTCTCAGCAGCCCTGTCTCTGGATCCCCCTCACCCCCGCACCCCCCGCACCGGGCCGCTTTCCTGGCCTCCCCGTCGCAGGCACCGCCTGCACAAAGCCACTCCCCGCCAGGGGGTAGGTGACCTCTTCTTGGGACACCCCGTGTTCTTCTGTCCTAAATCCCAGCTCCCTGGAGAGTGTACTCTTCTTGGCAACCGGCCTCCTACTTAGTAAGTGGGAGGTGGCGGGAGGGGGTGCCTTCAAAGGGAAGGGGGCCTGCAGGTTCCCAGGCCGGGGAGGAATCGGGCGCTCCAGGCCGGGAACTGCGAGGCTGGGGAGGGGAGCGGAGGGTTGGACTTTAAACGGCCTGGGGTGGGATGGCTGGATGGCTGGCCCGTGAGAGCCACGCGCGGGGGGCGGTGTGCAGTGGCCCCAAGAAGAAAAGCCAGAAAGAGTTTAACCAGAAACTAACGCGGACCCTCCACCCGGAAGCGAAGCCCTCAGGGCTCGGGAGGCGAGACTCACCCCGTTGGAGACGCGGTCTGGGGATCTCCAGGCCCGCCGCGGCCCCGGGCTTCGCAGGCGCAGGGCTGTGCGCGGAGATGCTCGGGCTCGCACAACAAAGGCCAAAAGTCGCAGACCCGGAGTGACCTTCCCCTGCGCGGGCCGCTTCCGGGTCCGGAGGGAACGGCGCGTGCGCGGAGCGGCCAGGGGGGCGGGGCTCGGGCGGCCTGGACTCCGCGGACAATGGGAGGGTGGCCAGGGCCGCGCCAACGCCGGGGGCGCCGGCCGCGGGGGGCGGGGAGGAGGGCGAGGGCGCGCGGGGGCGGGGGTTGGGGTCCGGCCGAGGAGCGGGGGAGGGCCTGCGGGAGGACGCGGTGGCCCCGCCGGCCGCTCGGAGGGGCGTTGACCTCGGGAGGGTGGAGCGGTCGCCCGGGAGGGCGGCCCGGGTCAGCGCAGGGACGGTCAGTGTCTGGACCCTGGCTCCGGTCCACCTGGCTCCGAGTTTGTATTTTCTGAGTCCTGAGCCTGTTCAGTTTCCTTTGTGAAGCAGGGCTACTCCCTGCCCATTTTAAGTTGATTTTCAAACAGTTTAATATGTAGAGTCCTGTGGGCCACTTATGTTGAAAGCAAAAATGTCTTTGTTTTAACAGCCTGAAAACAGATGTACTCAAAACCGCGAGTGGGAAGTGGTGGACACGCCTGCTTGGCAGAGACGCCCGCTGAACTCCAGCTCTGGAGTCTGGGAAACGGCACTGACATTGCAAGCTGTGGAGGAGGTCTCCCGAATTAGACTTTATTTATTTACTTATTTGTTTGTTTATTTAAGCAATGAGATGAAGCAAGGAGTGCAGTTGTCTGTGCAGAGGATGCAATCTTGAATGTGAAATTCAAAATTCTACCTTTGCAAAATATGCCATCACATATATCACATATTCTCCCCAGGGAACTACAGGTTTATTCCCTGCCAATCACTGGGACATATATCAGAACATTATTTCCATTCCTATTCCCCAATCACCCTGGGCTCAGTCTTGTGCTCAGGTTCAGAGACTTGTGTTATGGGTGGGGTGTCCTCCATGTCCTTACCTCTTGCTGGTGGAAGGGGAGCTTTTGGGGTGGGACTGGAACAAGAATTTCCTGAGGCCCCCACTGGAGGGTGAGGTTATCATAGAAAGCATTATTGATGAGGTAACATAAAGGGAGTTCCCTTCCAATGCCGGGTCCCCCTGTCCCACCATGGAAAAAGTCCCATTTTTGTTTTCAGTCCTGCTAGAAACAAAGCCACTGCCCAGAGTTTCCGTTCCACGTTAGAGCACAATCCAGTCCAGCATCTGGCCAGCTTAGCTTGTGTTCCCAGCTGCAGTCCATTGCGCATGGGTCCCCAAAGCCATGGGCCATGCAGCTTCTAGGGACACATGGCAGGGTGGTGCAAGTCACAGAGCAAGTGGGTGCAAGGGCAAGCAAGCAAGAGGAACAAGAGAATTCCTTTGTCTGGGGATTATGTGTTCCCAGATGTTCATGGGCTTGCATTGGGATTCACCCTCCTGGCCAATAATCTTTGTTCCCAGGCTAGACTGACAGGAAAGCACCTTCCCTAGTCATCTCGACTTCACTGCACATGCACAGATTTTCCCCTTTGTTCACCCACTGATTGGCAGGGAATAAACCTGGAGTTCCCTGGGGAGAGAACTCGCAGCTTACTGGTGAGTTCCCAAGATGACCATGCTTATAAAGTCTGGCCTTCCCTTTGCTTCCTTCCTATTTTCAATATTAATAAACTAGGTAACATAAGGACAAGAGCTGTAAGGATGAAGCATGTGATAATTTAGGTTACCATCTAATTTTTTTTAATTTATTTTGAGGTTTTATTTATTTATTTACTAGAGGCCCAATGCACAAAAATTTGTGCCCCCACTTGTGCCCTCTCGCAGTCTGGGACCCCTCAGGAGATAACAACCTGCTGGCTTAGGCCCGCTCTCGGGTGGCAGAGGGCAGGCCCAATCCCTAGGTGCCTGCCCCGCAGCCCCTGGTTGGCTCAGAGCAGGGCCGATTGAGGAGTTGGGGCACCACCCCCTGTCATGCACAGAGCAGGGTGGATCAGGAGGTTGTGATGCCACCCTCAGTCACGCTCAGGGTAGGGCCGATTGGGGGGTTGGGGTGCTGCCCCCTGTCACACTCAAGGCAGGGTCAATGGGGAGGTTGCGGCGCCACCCCGTCACGCACAGAGCAGGGTAGATCAGGGGGTTGTGGCGCCACCCCTGTCACATACAGAGCCGGCCGATCGGGGGTTGGGGTGCTGCCCCCTGTCACGCACAGAGCAGGGCCCATCAGGGGGGTTGGGACTCCGTACACTGTCACACACAGAGCAGGGCCGATCAGGGGGTTGGGGAGATCCCCCTGCCATGCACAGAGCAGGGCAGATCAGGAAGTTGTGATGCCACCCTAAGTCACGCTCAGGGTAGGGCCAATTGCGGGGTTGGGGCGCCACCCCGTCACACTGAAGGCAGGGCCGATGGGGAGGTTGCGGCTCCACCCTGTCACACACAGAGCAGGGCCAATCAGGGGGTTGGGAAGCTCCCCCCTATCAGGCACAAAGCAGGGCCGATCAGGGGGTTGGGGCGCCTTTCCCTGTCAGGAACAGAGCAGGGCGGATAGGGAGGTTGTGACCCCGCCCTCTGTCACACACACAGCCGTGGGGCGATCAGGGGGTTTGGGCGCTAGGGGCCTGGAGGCCTCGCGGCTCCGCTGATCCCAGTGCTGGGAGGCCTCGGGGCTCCGCTTGACACCAGGGCACTGAGGCCTCGCTGCTCAGCTGATCCCGATGCTGGGAGGCCTCGGGGATCCGCTGATCCCGGGTTTGGGAGGTCATGTGGCTCCACTGATCACAGGCTGGGAGGCCTTGTGGCTCCACTGATCCCGGTGCTGGGAGGCCTCGCGGCTCCGCTTGACACCAGAGCAGTGAGGCCTCGCTGCTCAGCTGATTCCAGTGCCAGGAGGCCTCGCGGCTCCTCTGATCCAGGGTTCAGGAGGCCTTGTGGCTCTGCTGACCACAGGCCGGGAGTCCTCATGGTTCCGCTGATCCCGGTGCTGGGAGGCCTTGCGGCTCTGCTGATCCTGCTGCTGGGAGGCCTCGCTGCTTCGCTGATCCCGGCTTGAGGAGGCCTTGTGGCTCCTCTGATCCCAGGCCGGGAGGCCTTGCGGCTCGGCTGATCCAGGTGCTGGGAGGCATATTACCCTTTTACTATATAGGATAGAGGCCTGGTGCACAGGTGGGGGCCGGCTGGTTTGCCCTGAGGAGTGTCCTGGATCAGGGTGGGGGTCCTGCTTGGGTGCCTGGCCAGCCTGGATGAGGGGATGGCTGTTTGCAGCTAGTCACACCCCCTTCAGGGTGGGGGTACCCACTGGGGTGCCTGGCCAGTCTGGGTGAGGAGCTGAGGGCCGTTTTCAGGCTGGGGGGTGACTGAAGCTCCCAACCTCTCTTTTATTTCTTTTTTCTTTTTTATTCTGGGATTTTATTTACCTTCTATGGCTGTCACTGGAGCTGAGAGCCGTCTTTAGCTCTGAGGCTCGGCTCCAGCTCTGAGACCTCGGCTGCTGAAAGCAGGTTTCTGGACTTTGTTTACCTTCTGTATTTGAAACTTCATTGCGACTCCAGCTCTGAGATCCCGGCTGACTGAAAGCAGGTTTCTGGGGTTTTGTTTAGCTTCTATATTTGTAACAATGTTTCTTAGCGAGCAGCTCAGAGCCCAGCAGGCAGGCGGGGAACCTGGCTTCCTCCATCACTGGAGCAAGCAAGCCTCCATGTTCGCGTCAGCTGCCTGGCTGCCGGCCGCCATCTTGGTTGGCAGTTAATTTGCATATCTTGCTGATTAGCCAATGGGAAGGGTAGCGAAGTTATGGCTAATTACCATGTTTCTCTTTTATTAGATAGGATTTATTGTCTAAAGTTTTTAAAATATATTTTATTGATTTTTTACAGCAAGGAAGGGAGAGGGATAGTTAGAAACATCGATGAGAGAGGATCATTGATCAGCTGCCTCCTGCACACCCCCTACTGGGGATGTGCCCGCAACCAAGGTACATGCCCTTGACTGCAATCAAATCTGGGACCCTTCAGTCCGCAGGCCGACGCTCTATCCACAGAGCCAAACCAGTTAGGGCTATTGTCTAAAGTTTTACATATGTCTCCTTTTTCCCCAATTGACCTCTCCCCCAACCATTCCTTTTTTTTTTTTAATAAACCTCCCCTAAGGATATTTTCCCATTGACTTTTAGAGAGAGTGAAAGGGAGAAGGAAAGACAGAGAGAAACACCAACGTGAGAGACACATTGATTGGTTGCCTCCCACATGCCCCTGACCAGGGCCAGGAGCCTACAACCGAGATATGTGCCCTTGACTGGAATCGAACTCAGGACCCTTCAGTCCACAAGCCAATGCTCTATCCACTGGACCAAACTGGCTAGGGCTAGGCCACCATCTATTTAAAATATGTACAGCAATAACCTTTACAAAATAAATATAAATTTTATTGGTATTTATATATTCTGCACTTGAGGAGAACCAAGATGGCGGCATAGGTTAACGCCGGAGTTTGCTGCTTTGAACAACTACTTCAAAAGTGAAACCAAAAAACGGAAGGGACATCACCCAGAACCACAGGAACGCTGGCTGAGTGGAAGTCCTACAACTAGGAGGACAGAGAAACGCATACGGACACTCAGAGGAGGCGCAGTGCTGAAGTCAAATTCTGAGGTGCGGAGTGCGCGGAGCGGGCCGGCGGCGGAGGGCGCGGTTGTTGTTTTCAATCGGGAGGGAGTCGCAGACTTTGAGCACCAGATCCGGGAGAGTCTTTAGGGACCCAGACTCAAACGGGAGAAGCGGGACTGTCTGGCTTCGGTCAGAGCGAGTGCAGCTTTCTCTCCGAGCTTTGCAGCGGGTGCTGGGACTCAGAGAGGCAGAGCCCCTTGGGACAGGACTGAGAGCCGCCATAACTGCTCTCTCCGGCCCACCCTGTTGATCCTGTGTGACCCGCCCCGCCCAAGCCCTGCACAGAGGCATTTGCCGGATAGCCTCAGGCAAAGGCTAGATTAACACCTCCCTAGAGGACAGAAGTTCTCTCACTGCTGACACAGCTGATTCTCATAGCCACTTGGCCTGGAGGTCAAACCCTCCCTGGAATTAGCTACAACAATCAAGATTTATCTATAAGACTGCGAACAAAGACCACTAGGGGGTGCACTAAGGAAGCATAACAAAATGCGGAGACAAAGAAACAGGACAAAATTGTCAATGGAAGAAATAGAGTTCAGAACCACACTTTTAAGGTCTCTCAAGAACTGTTTAGAAGCTGCCGATAAACTTAATGAGATCTACACGAAAACTAATAAGACCCTTGATCTTATATTGGGGAACCAACTAGAAATTAAGCACACACAGACTGAAATAACGAATATTATACAGACGCCCGACAGCAGACCAGAGGAGCGCAAGAATCAAGTCAATGATTTGAAATGCGAGGAAGCAAAAAACATCCAACCGGAAAAGCAAAATGAAAAAAGAATCCAAAAATGCGAGGATAGTGTAAGGAGCCTCTGGGACAGCTTCAAGCGTACCAACATCAGAATTATAGGGGTGCCAGAAGATGAGAGAGAGCAAGATATTGAAAACCTATTTGAAGAAATAATGACAGAAAACTTCCCCCACCTGGTGAAAGAAATGGACTTACAGGTCCAAGAAGCGAGGAGAACCCCAAACAAAAGGAATCCAAAGAGGACCACACCAAGACATATCATAATTAAAATGCCAAGAGCAAAAGATAAAGAGAGAATCTTAAAAACAGCAAGAGAAAGAAACTCAGTTACCTACAAGGGAATACCCATACGACTGTCAGCTGATTTCTCAACAGAAACTTTGCAGGCCAGAAGGGAGTGGCAAGAAATATTCAAAGTGATGAATACCAAGAACCTACAACCAAGATTACTTTATCCAGCAAAGCTATCATTCAGAATTGAAGGTCAGATAAAGAGCTTCACAGATAAGGAAAAGCTAAAGGAGTTCATCACCACCAAACCAGGATTATATGAAATGCTGAAAGGTATCCTTTAAGAAGAGGAAGAGGAAGAAAAAGGTAAAGATACAAATTATGAACAACAAATATGCATCTATCAACAAGTGAATCTAAGAATCAAGTGAATAAATAATCTGATGAACAGAATGAACTGGTGATTATAATAGAATCAGGGACATAGAAAGGGAATGGACTGACTATTCTTGGGGGGGAAAGGGGTGTGGGAGATGTGGGAAGAGACTGGACAAAAATCGTGCACCTATGGATGAGGACAGTGGGTGGGGAGTGAGGGCGGAGGGTGGGGCGGGAACTGGGAGGAGGGGAGTTATGGGGGGGAAAAAAGAGGAACAAATGTAATAATCTGAACAATAAAGATTTAATTAAAAAAAAAAGATAAAAAAAAATATATATTCTGCACTTGAGAATGATAAAAAAATTTTGTTGAGATAAACTTTTTTGACATCGTAATTCATTTGTCATTAACTTCTGTATGTAATACAATTTCAAATTCACTTTATATTTATACAAGAGTAACTAGAATGTTTTTATATGTATACTTTTTATATTTTTTGTTTGTTTTCTACTTATGAGATTCTCTTAATGTGGATAATGAACCCTGTAAAGTATATATACCCTTTGGAAAACACTTGAATTTGTTTTCACCCATGGAATACTTTTACAATATTTCTAAGAGCATTTGGTAGAGATTTCTATCCTTTTTTAGATGAACCCTAAAGAAAATAAAGCAATCTTATCAAATTTCCAAAGGTCTCATTTAAACCTTCAATAAACTTTAAGGCAATATCCATAAGATAATATCCATCATGAAACACATGTTTCTTTCAAATCCATACATGTGGAACATTTCTGTCCAGTAAGAATGAGATAAAGGCATTTTGGATAAAATACCACTGCCATATTCTTTATGTGATGTTTCTGAAGTTTTAAGCATTGGTTATAGTCTTTCCGTGTTCATTACATTTTACTTAATATTTTGTAACGTTCGAACATCATTACTCATAAAATTTGTAAGATTTCATTCCAAACTTAATATCATGATAATCCCTGAAGTATTGAGATTTGGATAAGAACTTTGACATGCATAATATATATTTAAGATTTTTTTAATGTATATTTACTGGCATTTGGTAATGCCTGACATTTGGTAAAATACATTGCCTAATTCACTGTACTAGTATTTTAGACACCTTCCCCAACTAGGAGTTTCTCATGCTTAGTGAAGATTAATCCTTCCTAAAGACCTTCCAAATTCATTATATTTTAATTTCCCCCTAATATATATAACTACTAGGGGCCCGGTGCACGAAATTTGTGCACTCGGGGGGGGGGGTCCCTCAGCCCGCCTTGCACCCTCTCGCAGTCTGGGAGCCCTCGGGTGATGTCCAACTGACAGCTGGGAGCGGGCCTACGCTGGCAGTCTGGCATCCTTAGTGCTGCTGTAGAGGCAGGAGAGGCTCCCGCCACTGCCACTGCACTCGCCAGCCATGAGCCCAGCTCAGGACTTCTGGCTGAGTGGCACTCCTTCTATGGGAGTGCACTTATCATCAGGGGGCAGCTCCTGCATTGAGCGCCTGCCCCCTGGTGGTCAGTGCACGTCATAGTGACCGGTCATTCCACTGTTAGGTCGATTTGTATATTAGCCTTTTATTATACAGGACTAGAGGCCCATTGCACGAAGAGATTCGTGCAATAGGCCTTCCCTTCCTCTGGCTGCCAGCACCGGTAAACAAGGGGGTTGTCCACAATCCTATCCTACATAATAAAAGCCTAATTGGCAAATAGACCGAACAGCAGAACGACCAGTTGCTATGACACACACTGACCACCAGGGGGCAGGCGCTCAATGCAGGAGCTTCCCCCATCCCACAGGCCCCAGGCCAGCCAAGGCAGTGCCAGTGGGGGCCCCCCCTATCGCCCCGCTGGTCACCCCGCAGAGGGAGGCAACTAGTGGCGGCAGCAGGGAACAGGGTTGGTGAGTGGGCAGTGCCAGGTCAGCCAAGGCGGGTGCCAGCAGGGACCCTCTGATTGCCCTGCTGGTTGCCCTGCATAGGGAGGTGACAGCGGTAGGGGGTGGGGCCAGCGAGCAGGTGGAACCAAGCTGGCCAAGGCGGGTGCAAGTAGGGGGCCCTAATCACCCTGCCAGTCACCCTGCAGATCAGCCCTGATCACTGGCCAGGCCTAGGGACCCTACCCGTGCACGAATTTCGTGCACCAGGCCTCTAGTCTAAGTAATATAAGGTGTTTCTATTTCTGCAAACACAAAGCCTTGGGGGAACTTCTTTAACAGCTGCTGGGTTCCAGGATGACAGGGCTCAGGTAAAGTTCAATATTGTCACTACCGATTATGACACCAGAGTTAACAAAAATAATAAATAGAAATTAGAATATACAGGAACAGTAAAATCCTAAACTAACAATAATAATAATAACTAGCTCAGGGATTCTGGTGTATATGACTGAATGACATTGTAGGGGCCTGCATCTTCATTACGGCTCAGGTGTCTGCTGCTGTCACATTTAAGAGTCAATATTAAGTTTTGAAAGTTGTTGCTCTAAATTATCAGTCAGATTCTGTGTTACTGTTCAGTTAAACAAGGAAAATCCAGAAGTTATATTACAAATTTTTTTTTCATTTTTCTGGGGTTCATGATATAAATCTGCAGACAACATATGACTTTTTATAGTCATGATTAGACAATAAATAGGAGTGATTAAAATGACAGACCTGAGTAACATTCAATACTTTATGTCTTTTACCAGTTGAGCTGTGTTGAAGATAGCAAGGAGAGAAAGTTCACTCCACACCCTCATCCTCTCTTCCTCTTCCTCATTGCATGGTTTTTATTACAGGGTTTGGTTCACTGGCTCAACCACTCTCTAATCCTGGCTTGTAGATAAAACTGCAACTTGTCATTGTAAACTTGAGATTTTTTGCGATGCATCAGTAGTTTTCAAAATATTTTTATTTTTATTTCTAAAATGTTTGATAAAACTATTTACCAACACATATTTTTAAGATGGCATTTAAATTATAATCATTGCAGGAGACCAATCTTAAAAATATAAACACATAATTGCATGTAAATATAAAACTGTTACATCAGTCTTCAATGGGATTGATTTAGAAACCTAACGACCACAATTATCACTAAAATATAGTCTGCGTCATACAAATTTTACTTATTTCATCAAATCTAAGATAGCATTGCATGTGAGACACACCATTAAGTTAGATAACTTTTTAAATCAGTTATGATGCAGTAAATTTTCATTCAGAGAGAATGTTGGCATCTAAGAGGTTCCCAAAACCAGATAAAGACACTACAAAGAAAGAGAATTACAGGCCAATATCCCTGATGAACATAGATGCTAAAATCCTCAACAAAATTCTAGCAAATCGGATCCAGCAATACATTAGAAAGATCATACACCATGACCAAGTGGGATTTATTCCATGGATGCAAGGATGGTACAATATCCACAAGTCAATAAATGTGATACATCACATAAACAAATTGAGAGGTAAAAATCACATAGTCATATCAATTGATGCAGAAAAAGCATTTGACAAAATCCAACACCTATTTTTTATAAAAACTCTCAGGAGAGTGGGAATAGAGGGATCATACCTCAACATAATAAAAGCCTTCTATGACAAACCTACAGCCAATATCATACTCAATGGGCAAAAACTAACACCATGTCACCTAAGAACAGGAACAAGACAGGGATGCCCACTCTCACCACTCCTATTCAACATAGTACTGGAAGTGCTAGCCATAGCAATTAGATAAGAAGAAGAAATAAAAGGCATCTAAATTGGAAAAGAAGTAAAACTGTCATTATTCACAGGTGACATGATATTGTACATAAAGAATCCATCAGAAAACTACTAGACTTAATAAATGAATTCAACAATGTAGCAGGATACAAAATTAACAGCCAGAAATCTATGGATTTTTTATACAACAATAATGAACTCACAGAAAGAGATGTTAAAAGAACAATCCCATTTACCATCGCAACAAAAAAACTAAAATACCTAGGAATAAACTTAACTAAGGAGGTAAAAGACCTGTACTCGGAAAACTACAGGACATTGAAAAACGAGATAGAGGAAGACATAAACAATCTGTGTTCAAGGATTGGTAGAGTCAACATCATTAAAATGTCCATACTACCCAAAGCAATCTCTAGATTCAATGCAATCCCCAAGAAAATACCAGCGGCATATTTCACAGACCTAGAACAAACTCTCCAAAAATTCATATGGAATAAAAAAAGACCCTGAATAGCTGCAGAAATCCTGAGAAAGAACAAAGTAGGAGGAATCTCAATACCAGATATCAAGCTGCATTACAAAGCCACTGTTCTCAAAACTGCCTGGTACTGGCACAAGAACAGACATATAAACCAATGGAACAGAACAGAGAACCCAGAAGTCAACCTAAGCCATTATGCTCAATTAATATTTAACAAAAGAGGCAAGAGCATACAATGAAGTCAAGACAGTCTCTTCAATAAACGGTGTTGGGAAATTGGACAGATACATGCAAAAAAATGAAACTACACCACCAACTTACACCATACACAAAAATAAACTCAAAATGGATAAAGGACTTAAATGTAAGATGGGAAACCATAGAAATCTTAGAGGAATTCATAGGCAGCAAAATATCAGACATATGTCATAGCTTCACCAATACAGCTCCTGGGCAATGGAAACTAAGGAGAAAATAAACAAGTGGGACTACCTCAAAATAAAAAAAGCTTCTGCACAGCAAAAGAAACCATCAACAAAACAACAAGAAAGCCCACTGCGTGGGAGAACATATTTGCCAATGTTATTTCTTTCTCTTTTTTTAAAAATATATTTTATTGATTTTTTACAGAGAGGAAGGGAGAGAGATAGAGAGAGTTAGAAACATTGATGAGAGAGAAACATCGATCAGCTGCCTCCTGCACATCTCCTATTGGGGATGTGCCCGCAACCCAGGTACATGCCCTTGACCGGAATCGAACCTGGGACCTTTCAGTCAGCAGGCCGACGCTCTATCCACTAAGCCAAACTGGTTTCGGCTGCCAATGTTATTTCTGATAAGGGTTTAATCTTACAACTTAACAAAAGGAAGATAAACAATCCAATAAAAAAAGAGGCAAAGGACCTAAACAGACACTTTTCGAAATAGGACATACAGAAGGCTGAGAGAGACATGAAAACATACTCAAAGTCACTAATCATCTGAGAGATGCAAATCAAAATGACAATCTTACACCTGTCAGAATGGCTATCATCAACAAATCAACAAACGACAAGTGAGGATGTGGAGAAAAAGGAACCCTCATGCACTGCTGGTGGGAATGCAGACTGGTGCAGCCACTGTGGAAAACAGTATGGAGTTTCCTCAAAACATTAAAAATGGAACTCCCATTTGACCCAGTAATCCCACTTCTAGGACTATATCCCAAGAAATCAGAAAGGACATATGCACCCCTATGTTCATAGCAGCACAATTTACAATAGCTAAGATTTAGAAACAGCTTAAGTGCCCATCAGCAGATGAGTGGATTAAAAAACTGTGGTACATCTGCACAATGGAATACTACACTGCAGTAAAAAAGAAGGAACTCTTACCATTCACAACGGCATGGATGGACATGGAGAGCATTATGCTAAGTGAAATAAGCCAGAGAAAGACAAATATCACATGATCTCACTCATTTGTGGAATATAATGAACAACATAAACTGATGAACAAAAATAGATCCAGAGACAGAGAAGCATCGAACAGACCATCAAACCTCAGAGGAAAGGCAGGGGAGGGAAAGGAGTGTAAGAGATCAACCAAAGGACTTGTATGCATGCATATAAGCATAACCAATGGACACAGACACTAGGGGGTGAGGGCATGTGCTGGGGGGTGGGAGTGGCCGGGAAGAGGTCAAGGGGGGAAAAAGGAGATATCTGTAATACTTTAATCAATAAGGAATAAAAAAATTTTCAGAAGAGGTTAGCACCAGAAAGTGCGTCTACCTCTCAGGCAGGCAGGATAGCAGCAGGTGGACAATTTGTCGATTTTGTTTACCTTTGCAAAAACCAGCCCTTCCTTTCCATAATTTTTGCTATGGCTTTTACCTGGTCTCTATTTCATTGATTTCTACACTGATATTTATTATTTTCTCCTTCTGCTAACTTGATCTCTTTTCCCCTTCTTTTTGTAGTCCCTTGAGGGGTAATGTTAGGTTGTTTGAGATTCTTTCTCTCAATGTAGCTATTTATCATTTTCAACTTCCCTCTTACAACTGTTTTGCTGCATCCCATACATTTTAGCTTGATGTGTTTCCATTTTCATTGGTTAAAAATATTGATTTCTTTTTTAAAAAATATATTTTTTTATTGATTTCAGAGAGGAAGGGAGAGGGAGAGATAGAAATCAATGATGAGAGAGAATCATTGATTGGCTGCCTCCTGCATGTCCCCTACTGGGGATCGAGACCGCAATCCAGGCATATGCTCTTGACTAGAATCGAATCCAGAACCCTTCAACCTGCAGGCTCACACTCTATCCACTGAGCCAAACCGTCTAGGGCTATTTGGTTTCTCTTTTAACCTATAAGTGTTGAGGAGTGTGTTGCTTACTTTTCTTCACATAGTTGTCAATTTTTCATCTTTTATCCTATTATTGTCCTCATTGTCTTATCACTGTGGTCACATGTGATACAGGCTATTATTTCAATTTTTTAAATTTACTAAGATATGTTTTGTGACCTAACATATGATCTATCCTGGAGATGTTCCCTGTGTACCTCAGAAGAATGTATATGCTGATGCTGTTGGATGGAATGGTTCAAGTCCAAAGTTTTCTAGGTGATTCTCCATCCACTGTCAAAAGTTAGGTGTTGAAGTTTCCTACTACTATTGTATTGTGGTTTATGACTACCTTTAGGTCTGATAGTGTTTGCTGAATATATTTAGGTGCTCCAATTTTGCATGCCATATATATGGGAAATTGTTATATTTTTATTTTTAATATATTTTTATTGATTTCAGAGAGGGAGAGGGAGAGATAGAAACATCAATGATGACAATCATTGATTGGCTGCCTCCTGCACGCCCCCTCCTAGGGATTGAGCCTGCAACCCAGGCATGTGCCCTTGACCAGAATCAAACCCTGGACCCTTCAGTCCACAGGCCGATACTCTATCCACTGAACCAAACCAGCTAGGGCTGTTATATTTTCTTGATGAAATGATCCTTTTATCATTATATAATGACCATGTTTTTTGGTCTCTTATTACAGCTTTTGAATAAAGTCTATTTTGTGTGATTAATTATAGCTGCTCCTGCTGAATTTTGGTATCTACATTCATAAGTTATTTTTTCCACCCTTCACTTTGACTCTGTGTGCTCTTAAATCTGAAGTGTCTCTTGTAAGCAGCATCTAGCTGTGCCCTGGTGTTGTTTTTTCCTCCCTTTAATCTATTCAGCCAATCAATGTCTTTTGATTAAAGAATTCAATTTGTTTACATTGAGACTAATTACTGATGGGTCAGGACTTGTTAAAATTTTCTAGTTGTCCTGTACTTCCCTTGTTCCTTTCTTCCTCTATAGCGACCTTTTAGGAAGTAATGATTTTCTAGACTGTCATGCTTTGACTTCCTATTCATTTTTTGTATCTGCTGTGGGTTTTTCATTTGTGGTTACCCTGAGGTAACCACTACAAAACCATTTTACAGACATAATAGTGTATTTTACACTAACTTTGATTGTATAAAAAAACTTTACCTTTTTATCTGCCCTTCCACATTTTGTTTTTATGTCACAATTTAATCCATTTTATACTCATTAACAATATTATAGTTATATTTTTTATTTTATTGTTGAGAGTATTGCCGATGTCCCGACTTTCCCTTATTTGCATCCCTCAAACTGGCTCCTGCCCTTCCCAGGCCTTTACCATACTATTCTTTGTGTCCATTGCTATGCATATATTCATATAAGTTCTTTGGTTAATCTCTTCCCAATCTCCCCACACCTCTTCCCTCTGAGATCTCTCAGTCTGTTCCATCCTTCCATATCTGGTTCAATTCTGTTCATCAGTTTACTCTGTTCATTAGATTCCTCATATAATTAAGGAAGTCACAGGAATACGATATAATAAAAGGCCAGGGACCATAAGCGTAATGACCGGAACAACCACTCGACCAGTTGCCAAGAACAGTGACCACCTCTCAGTCTTTCCCCCGACCCCCACCCCGCAGGCTCCGATCTCAGCATGGCAAATGAGGAACCAGGGCGAATGGGGTGGGGTTGGGGGGAGGGTGGCAGCGAGCTGCGTGGGGCGGCGGACATGGCCCTGAACACAGGCTAGGCCTAGGGATCCTACACATGCATGACTTCGTGTGCTGGAGATTGGGGGTAACCGGTAAAGGGGGGTACAAGGCAAAGATGGGGAAAATATTCAGAAAATTTAATGCCTATGAAGGTTTAGAGAACACAGAGGTTGAAGATGGAGAGTGGGTTATAAATGGAGTCCTGGGACACTTACTGTTCCAGACAGACATAATGAGTGGGTCATAATGGACACAAAGAGATGAAGAGGGTGGAGGACAATGAAGGGAGCCAAGGAGGATAGTGCGTACCATGGGCATAACAGGCCCAGGAGAAAATCAGAGATTTTAGAAATTGGGGCAATGACTTCAGAGTTATGATGAGGCTGTGGACAACTGACAACATAATGAGTGCATCTGAGGATGGGAGAATCTCAGACAAAGAGTTATAAGATAGGGGAGAAATTCAATGTGATGTAATAGAAGATAATTCACATTATAAATTTGTAAAGTTTCTAGTTTGTTAGAAAATTATAATATATTTCTAAATTACCCATTTTAATGCATTATTTACCTTTTCTTCTGAAGATATGAGTATATCTACACTAATAAAAGAGAAAAATGGTAACTGGCGTACGACGATACCCTTTTCATTGGCTAATCAGGGCTATATGCAAATTAACTGCCAACTAAGATTGGCAGTTAACTGCCAACTAAGATTGGCAGTTAACTGCCAACAAGATGGCGGTTAATTTGCATATGTAGGCACAATGCAGGGAGGCGAAAGGGAAAGCAGGAAGAAGCCCCCTGCCACTGACAGTGATCGGAAACCCAGGGGGGGAGCTAAGAGCTGGGGGGCAGGGCAAAGGCGGCCCTGGGGCCGCCTTTGTCCTGCCCCCCAGCCATGATCGGAGAATCAGGCGCCTTTGCCGCCCTGGCCAGTGATTGCAGGAAGTAGGGGTGGAGCCAGCGATGGGAGCTGGACACGGTCGAAGCTGGCAGTCCCGGGAGCTAGGGGTCCCTTGCCTGGGCCTAAAGCGGAGCCCACGATCGCGGGGCCGCTGCAGCTGCGGGTCCCCGCTGCCCAAGCCGGACGCCTCAGCCAGAGGCGTTAGGCCTGGGCAGGGGCGGAGCCTGCAACCGCGAGGAGCTGGGGGTCCCCTGCCCAGGCCTGACACCTCTGCCGGAGGCCTCAGGCCTGGTCAAGGGGCCGATCGGTGATTGGTGATCGGAGGGTGATGAGGGTCAACTCCTCTGGCCGAGGCATCAGGCCTGGGCGGGGGGCTGAGCCGGGGATTGGGGGGATATGATGGTCCCCTTGCCCAGGCCTGAAGCCTGGGTCAGAGGCGTCAGGCTTGGGCGGGGGGGTGGAGCAAGCGATCAGAGGGAGATGGGGGTCCCCTGCCCAGGCATGATTCCTGGGCCAGAGGCCTCAGGCCTGGGCGGGGGCCAGAGCCAGTGATCGGGGGGAGATGGGGGTTCCCTGTCCAAGCCTGACACCTCTGGCGGAGGCGTCAGGCCTGGGCAAGGGGCCAATCAGGCGATCAGAGGGTGATGGGCGTCTACGCCTCTGGCCGAGGCATCAGGCCTGGGCAAGGGGCAGAGCCAGCAATCGGAGGGGGCTGGGGGCAGAACCAGTGATGGGGGGAAATGAGGGTCCCCTGCCCAGGCCTGACACCTCTGTCAGAGGTGTCAGGCCTGGGCAAGGGGCCGATCCTGCGATTGGAGGGTGATGGGGGTCAACGCCTGAGGGCTCCCAGTATGTGAGAGGGGGCAGGCTGGGCTGAGGGACACTCCCCCCCACACACACCCAGTGCACGAATTTCATGCACCAGGCCCCTAGTATACACATAAACGTCTTCCTCATTATTCCTCTTACTCCTAAATTATATTTTTATGTTACTATATTTACATATTGCATTCAGTATAAAGCAAAACCAAGTATATCTATTTGTTATGTAGTCTCAGATAAAAGATATGGGATATATATACATATGTATATTATATACTAGAGGCCCGGTGCACGAGATTTGTACACTCGGGGAAGGGGGGTCCCTCAGCCTGGCCTGCGCCCTTTCACAACCTGAGCCCTCGGGGGATGTCCAACTGACAGTTTAGACCCGCTCCCCATGGACATCCTAAGAGCTGCCGCGGAAGTGGGAGAGGCTCCCGCCACCGCCGCTGCGCTCACCAGCAGTGAGCCCAGCTTCTGGGCTTCTGGCTGAGCAGTGCTCCCCCTGTGGAGCACACTGACCACCACGGGCAGCTCCTGAGTTGAGCATCTGGCCCCTGGTGGTCAGTGCGCGTCACAGAGATGGGTCGTTCCACAGTCCATCGATCTGCATATTACCCTTTTATTATATAGGATATGATAAAATATTATGAAGATGCAGAAATAAAAAAATAGGGCTTCTAATCATACTTTTTAAGATTTTGTTCAATTAGCATTTGTAAGGAAAGCCCACTGGTACTGGATGGTGTCCAGCAGCTACTCAAAATCCTACAGAAAAATTGGAAATAAAAGTTTATAACTCACAAGCATGGAGGAAGTACACAGCATGCCTGCAGGGGCTAACACAGGCAGGACAAGACAGGATGCAGGAAGAGAGTGGCAGTACAGAGAGTGTAGTCCTGCATTAGGATCACTATGTGGAGTGCCATGGTGTTCTTGAGCTAGGTCCAGATTGTTCAACTCAAAGCATAATCAGCAAGGTTTGGCTAGCTCTTCAGAAACCTTACATAAGGGGCATACAAATTGAAGGCCCTGGGGTGCACAAAAGACTACTGTTCACAAGGACTGCTGGAGAAGTCCTATCAAAAACTTACATTCATTTGTGACACTGTAAGCTGGTGCCTGTACGCACTAGGGATTCCTGGGAGTTCAGTTCTTTACTTAACTACACAAAATAAATGATAATGCTGAAACACCACAGACTTTTACAAAAACTCACAACAATACTCCCACTACATATTTTTTTGTAACCATCATAATGTCCCAGCAGGTACAATGAATAAAAAAATAAATTATGGGTAAACTCTTCACACATTATTTAAGGTTTAAGGCCTGTGAGTAAATGTCATTCCACTGCATTACAAATTGTTACCCACAATGGTGAATACGGTGGTAAACATTAACACTGATGGCATGTCAACACCTCATTCATTACACATCACTGGTAACATATTTCAATTACTTCATCTTTATTAATGAACATACTAAGTCCACACATAGTCTAAATAAAGTATTGCAAGCACAATATATTGCTTAGGGTTGAAATACACATTACAAGCATTCAAAGATCATGAAATGAATTGAGATGGAAATCACATGAATACTTTTGTTTAAAAAAAGTCACAAACTTTTATAACTGTTGTAACAAAAAAGAATTCAGTGGAGACAATTACATTTGTCCTAATATTCATCCCCTTGCTATTCTGATTTATACTAAAATATCATGTAACTTTCCTTACTAGATTCTCTAAAATAAGTATTCTGATTTAAAGTCATATTTGAAAAGTGTTACTGACTTACTACTTTCTACTGTGAATTCTCTGATATTATACATTTAATTTTATTAAAATCACTTTCAAGCACAAATGCTGTGGGATATTCTGAAGTATGTATTGTGAGAAAATATTTTTTATCATTTATATCAAAGGTAGAATTTCTCATAAGTATGCATTCTCTGATATGAAGGAAGATTGTAGGTTCAGGTATAGGGTTTGCACATTCTTTAACATTTTAAGTTTTTCTCCAGTAAGAATACTCATGTGGCAGTTAAGATGTACCTATAAGTGCTGAAAACAATCTTTGCTGAACATTTTATATTTGCATGGCTTCTCTCCACTATAAATTCTCAAAAGCAGCGGTCGCCAACCGGTAGTCCACGGACCACTGGTGGTCCATTGAGGTCTGAAAGGTTGGCAACCGCGGCTCTAAAGTACATTGAGGCTTCAGCAATGGTAAAAGGTTTTGCCACATTGTTTATATTTTTATTCTTTCAGTAAAGCATAAATTATGTGATATTGATTAAGGTTTCAACACTGGGTAAAGGTGTTATCAAATTCTCTGCATTGTAAGCCTTCTCTCTGGTATGATATTTAGTGAGGTTTGGGCAATGGTTGGAATTTTTTCCATATTCTTTATATTTATACTAGAGGCCCAGTGTACAGAATTTGTGCACTGGAGTGGGGGGGGGTCCTTAAGCCCGGCCAGTGCCCTCTCACAGTCCAGGACCCCTTGGGGGATGTCCACCTGCTAGCTTAGGCCTGCTCCACATGCGGAACAGGCCTAAGCCAGCAGTCGGATATCCATCTCGCAGTCCAGGACCACTCACTACTTACCACCTGCCTACTCACTGCTTCTTACCACTTGGCTCGCTGCTCCTCAACACTGCTGCGGAGGCAGGAGAGGCTCCCACCACCAACACTGCGCTCACAAGCCATGAGCCTGGCTTCTGGCTGAGGAGTGCTCCCCCTGTGGGAGTGCACTGACCACCAGAGGGCAGCTCCTATGTTGAGTGTCTGCCCCGTGGTGGTCAGTGAGCATCATAGCAGCCAGTCATTCTGGATGTTTTGCTGTAAAGGTTGCTTAGGCTTTTATTACATAGATTGCTTCTATTCTCTATGAATTTCCCAATATTGAGTACAGCTATAGCAAGGTTAAAGGCTTTGTCATACTTTTCACATTTGTAAAGCTTCTCTCAGGTGTGCATTCTCATATATTTGGTAAGATTTGAGCAGTGGGTAAAGGCTTTGCCACATTCTGTGTTTCTAAGGCTTCTCTATAGCTGAGTCCTTTGATGCTATAAATGTTTAAATATGATGTGAAGGCATTTTGACATCTACACATTTATAAGGGTTTGTGTCCTGAGTGATTTCTCTGATGTTTGGAAAAGGCCGAATACCAGCTAAAGACTTTGCCACATTCTGTACATTTATAGGGTTTCTCTCCAGAATGAATATTCTGATGTTGAGTAAGATGTGAGCCCCGGGTAAAGGCTTTGCCACATTCTCTACATTTATAGGGCTTTTCCCCACAATGAATTTTCTGATGTTTAGCAAGTTGTGAGCTCTCGATAAAGGCTTTGCCACATTCTCTACATGTATAAGGTTTCTCACCAGAATGAATTCTCTGATGTTGAGTAAGATTTGAGTTCCGGGTAAAGGTTTTGCCACATTCTCTACATTCATAAGGCTTCTCTCCAGAATGAATTCTCTGATGTTTGGAAAAGGCTGAATACCAGCGAAAGGCTTTGCCACATTCTCCACATTTATATGGCTTCTCTCCAGAATGAATATTCTGATGTTGATTAAGATGTGAGCCCCGGGTAAAGGCTTTGCCACATTCTCCACATTTATAAGGCTTCTCTCCAGAATGAATTTTCTGATGTTTAGTAAGCTGTGAGCCCTGGGTAAAGGCTTTGCCACATTCTCTACATGTATAAGGCTTCTCTCCAGAATGAATCCTCTGATGTTGAGTAAGATTTGAGCTCCGGATAAAGGTTTTACCACATTCTCTACATTTATAAGGCTTTAGTCCAGTATGAATTCTCTGATGATGGCTAAGGTTTGAACAGTGGCTAAAAGCTTTGCCACATTCAGTACATTTATAAGGCTTCTCTCCAGAATGAATTATCTGATGTCGAGTAAGATGTGAGCTCTGGATAAAAGTTTTGCCACATTCTCTGCATTTATAAGGCTTCTCTCCAGAATGAATGATCTGATGCCGAGTAAGATGTGAGCTCTGGATAAAAGCTTTGCCACATTCTCTACATTTATAAGGCTTCTCTCCAGTATGAATTCTCTGATGTAAAATAACATTTGCCTGCCACTTAAAGGCTTTATCACATTCTTTGCATTTGTAAGGCTTCTCTGCAGTATGGATTTCCTTATGTATATTTAACTTAGAAGACTGACTAAACACTTTCACGTAGTGATTACACAGGAGAGACTCCTCCTCAATATGAGCACTTTTATGTTCAGTAAGATTTGCTTGCTTGGAAGACTTGGCACATTCACTAAAACTTTCTGTCTTTACAGTAAGAATACTCTGAGGTATAAAAACATTTGACCTTTTTTCAAAGACTTTAGGACATTTATACTTGTTCTGTGGAAGCTGAGCTCTCTGATGGTTATTAGAATTTGACCCTTGGTTAAAGTTTTTCTGAGAGTCATTGCATTGGTGACTTCTCTCTTCATTATATGTACTCTGATAATAATTTAAGAGAGAAAAACTTTTAGTGAGGACTCTAATATCATTGCACATATACAAGTGTTCTCAATTACCTATTCTGATACCATGACGGTTATATATATATATATATAGCCTCCCACAGTTATGAAAGTTATAGACTCTGGAAAAAGAAATATTTTCCCATGAAACAATAATACAAAATTGGTTAAGGGGTTTACAAATTCATTTATAACTTGCATATTCATTTTTAAAATGTCTCAGTTTTAGAAATATTTGACTGTTTAATCAAATGCTACATTAAGTCATTCAAAAATTATTTGCAAAATGGACTAGGTGACTTTTCTGATATTAGAAATTTTACTTCAGAGAATATGTATTCATTTATTTATATTAATTTTCATATGAGGACATGCTTATTGATTTTTAGAGAGAAAGAAGGGGGGGAAAGAGAGATAAAGAGAAATTGATATGAGAGGGAAATATGGATCAATTACCTCCTGCCTACACCCAGACCAGAGATTGAACCCTCAATCTACATGTCTCCCAACCAGCATTGAACCCACAACATTTCTAGGTGACACTTCAACCAACTGAGCCACAGCAGCCAGAGCAGAGAATATATACTTTTAAAATTTTTTCATTACTTATTTTTTTGTTCAGAAACACATTGTTCTGCCAATGTAACTAATGTCAAGCAGAGGGTAATTGCCACACTTTGGCCATATCCATTATGTCTAACAATATTTTTTTCTCTTAATAGTCCCCTGCACATTATAAAACTTTCATTCAGTATAAATTCTCAATGCCACATCTGCTATATCTTACCTGTAACATTTTCTGGAATGACACTTCTACACCTGACTTTGGCAACAAACCCTGGGTGACTTGAGAAGATATAGCTGAAATATAACAAATTAATTAGAAAATACATGCAGGTAAATATTCTTTAAATTTTAATGTACAGAATTAATACCTGTAAGAAGACTTCAGTGAGATAGAAGAACAGGAAGCACAAAAACTTTCTTCCTCCATGGAGATGTTAACTTACCAACAATTACTGATCCAATTACCTTCTAAAGTACTTCAGAAGCCAGTTCAAAGACCACAATACCCATCAGAAAGCACAAAATAAAAAAGTCATATCAAAGACGGAAACAAATTGTGTACATTTGCCCACAATACCTGCTCACCCTTCTGACACAGGAATGGGGAAATATCATGGGCTCTAAATAAAAGCAAAATATGTTTTAAACTGGAAAGTTACACAAAACTCACACACGAAGGCTTCTGGTCAAGATGGAGGTGTAGGTAACTGTGGCACTGGCAACCTCCCACAACCACACACAAAAAAAATACAACTGAACTACAGGAAAACCATCTCTCAGAACTGACGGAAACCTAACTGAATGAAGTTGTAAAACTAAGGACATAAAGAAGGCTTATCCAGACTGGTAGGAGGTGCAGCGTCACAGAATGGACTGGGCCCACATGGTGGATAAAAATCACCAGTGACATATCGGCTGCAGAGGTCGCATCTGAGGAGTGAAGGGTCACAGCCCACAGAAGGCCCTCCAGCGCCGGGTTCCAATGCCAAGAAGAGATGTTCCCATTACTCTGGCTGTGAAAACTAGCAAGGATTGTGGCTGAGTGAGACGGAGAGCTGATGGAGTCCTAGGCAATTCCTCTGAAAGGGCTCACACTCTGACTCACTCAGATTCGTGCCCTGTGAGCTCCAGTGCTGTGGCAGCAGCTTGAATGGTACCAGGGACATACAGGTTGGACCTGAAGGATGAGAGCTGTGGAAGGAGCTTTCTCCCAGGCATAAGTCTTGGTAGAAGCCATTGTTTCTTTTCTGAGCCTTTCACCCACATAGCTGGCAAACAGGAGCCACAGCTGAGTCTCCATCAATTTGGCTCACACTTTTCACCACACCCTGAAGATTTCCTGACACCTCACCCCATCAACATGTGGGACCACCAAAGCTGTTTCCAGTGGCTATTCCATACAAACAGCCAAAATTGGCTTATGCTTCAGTCTTTACAACAATGTCTTAAACAAGCAGGATCTGGCCCCAGTGTACCCCCCATCACTCTGGCTAAGTGGCCCCAGCACGGAAACTATGTAATGTCTAATTATTGGGGCGTACACCTGAAACTAATTTAATATTATATTGGCAACTACAATTGAAAAATTTTTTAAATGAGTTACACACACACACACACACACACACACACACACACCAATTACACTTCCCAGAATAGGTGTGACAGGCCTTTAAAAACCTACCACAGCTGATAGTTATTTTTGTTCTCCTATACAAAGCAAGTTTATAAAGAATGGGATCGCAACAAAAGATCACAAGGCTTATGAAGAAACAGAAAAACAATACAACCAGAGGAACAAAATAAATCTCCATAAGTTGGCCCTAATTAATAAACATATGTTAATTACCTGACAAAGATAAGAAAAAAAAAAAACACTTTAAAAGGGCTCAATTGAAAAAAATATAAAAAACTATTGCCATCAAAATTAGGCATGACAATAATAAAAATGCAAGCAGACAGAAAGTATAAGAAAGAACCAAACAGATATTGGGAACTGAAGAATGTAGTTAGTACCTGAATGAAATATACAATAGAAACATCAGCAAAAGACTTGATCAAGCAAAAGGAAGGATAAGACAACTTGGACACTGACCCACAGTGTTCCTGGGATATGGGAACCAAATTCCAGTATCTCAACCACTTCCCTCCCAAATCACTCAGAGGCAGAAAACAGAACTTTAAAACTAGTTTAACATAAAATTCCTCAGCAACGTGCACAGACTTCCCCAAGTTCACCAAGAAATCCAATAGTAGCCAGGTCATGCCACCCTTACACTGTTACAGGAGGACTTTGGCTCTCACTGCAAATGTGATGGAAGCAGAAAGAGAATCCTTAGATGATGATGGAGAGGATCTGTCCCTTGAAGCCAGAAACAGAAATAATCGTGACCCTCTCGAAAATCAGTTCCATTGAAGCAGATGTTTCCAAGCCATTATATAATATCCGATCTTTGGCCTCTCACCTGGATCATCTGTTTCCTTGATTCCCACCTACCTGGCTGGATGGGTATTGTCTTTTTTCCCTTCAACTCCCAGGGCTCCTTCATGTGCTCCAAAAAGGTGAGTAAGTCTGGCTTAGACACACCTGTTTATTAGAAAAAGGAACATGGGCCATAGCCAGTTTGGCTCATTGTGAAAAGTGTCATCCTGCAGACTGAAGGGTCCCTGGTTTGATTCTGGTCAAGGGCACATGCCTGGGATACAGGCTCGATCCCCAGTAAGGGATGTGGACGAGGCAGCCAATCAATGATTCTCTCTTATCACTGATATTTCTACCTCTCTCTCCCTCTCTCTTCCTCTCTGAAGTCAAATAAAAATATATTAAAAACAACAACAACCAAAAACTTACAAAAAAAAAGAAGCATGGATTCAATGGAGAATCTCTAATTTTCAATTTAGCTCTGTGCTCAAGTAAGAAGAAAGGACATTGTAGAATACCAGAATATCATAAAAAATTATTTTCCAAAATATTATTTTCTGACAGAACCTTTAACTATACTGGAGACAACATTTAAAGTTTTCAAATCTTGAGTTCCACTTCCAAATACATCAGGAAGCCTTTCTGTTCTGCACCAGCAAAACCGCAATTGGTTTCCTTAATAACACGGATCTGAAACTCTATCATAAAAAGCAGAAGCTACAAGCAGACACTGTGCTAATGAAGAAAACAAAACCCTGCGGGTGGAGGAGAAATTCTGGAAGGAAGCGGTCCTCACCCAGGAATACCAGGTTCCTGTAGTTCTGCAACATCACGTCCACGTACAGTTTCCGCTGAGCTGGGTCCAGGCACGCCCACTCCTCCTGAGAGAATTCTATGGCCACATCACTGAAGGTCAAGTGCCCCTGAAATTAAAAGAAAAGCATTAATCAATTGACCATGGGCAGAGGTCATAAGGTCACCCCAAATGAAAAGTTAATAGAACCGGTTTAGACTTAGGACAGTATCCTGAGTTATCCAACAGCATCATTTTGACATTAATATTCTCTAATGTATTTTTAGAAAGGAAGATGGCATATGATCCACAAAGCCACAGTAGAAGTTTTACTTTTCGGAAAGATAAATTTTAAAAATACAGGCATCAACACAAGCATATCCATTTTTGAGTGCTACGTTTGAATCACAGAGGATCAACTGTACATATTTCTTAGCTGGAGAAGTCATTCTGAGTGAGCACAGTGTAGCACTTTTAAAATTTTAATGAGCTTCTTTTCCAAGAAAACACCAAATGGCGGATGACACCAGGGCAGAATAGAAGGTCTCTGGCGTTTCCATGGAGGATTTGGCAGCGGCATCCGGGGCCGGGGTGGCCGCCGGGATCAGGTCAGTGGCTGAAACCGCGTAGCTCATGGAGGCAAGGCTGAGGGCAAGTAGTGGATCCCTTGTCACCAAGCTGGCTACTTGGTCAAGGACATGAAGATCAAATCCCTAGAGGAAAGCTATCTATTCTCCTTGCCCATCAAGGAATCTGAGGTCATAGACTTTTCTTGGGGGGGATCCCTCAAGGATGAGGTCTTGAAGATTATGCCTGTGCAAAAGCAGACACGTGCTGGCCAGAGGACCCGGTTCAAGGCATTTGTCACCATTGGACATTTTGGTCTGTGTGTTAAGTGCTCAAAGGAAGTAGCCACTGCCATCCGTGGAGCCATTATCCTGGCCAAGCTCTCTATTGTGCCCGTGAGGTGAGGCTACAGGGGAAACAAGATTGGCAAGACCCACACCGTTCCTTGCAAGGTGACTGGCCGCTGTGACTCTTTACTGGTGCGCCTCATCCCTGCCTCCAGGAGTACAGGTATTGTCTTGGCCCCTGTGCCTAAGAAGATGCTGATGATGGCTGGTATTGACGACTGCTATACCTCGGCCAGGGGCTGCACTGCCACCCTGGGCAACTTCGCCAAGGCCACCTCTGATGCCATCTCTAAGACCTACAGCTATCTCACCCCAGATCTCTAGAAAGAGACTGTGTTCACCAAGTCTTTCTATCAGGAATTCACTGGCCATCTTGTAAAGACCCCCACCAGAGTTTCTGTGCAGAGGACCCAGGCTCCAGCTGTGGCAACCACATAATTTTATACAAGACAAACAAAGTGAATTAAGCCTGCTAAAAAATAAATAAATAAATAAAATTTTAATGAGTTCTGGGTGGGGCCTAAATTTTCACATGTTTAACCAGCTCACTTATAACTGTGGATGCCAATGTGCTGGTACATGTGCCAAACCTTTGGATACCACAGAAGAAGAAAACACAGGAAAAAAATTCATATACAAGATTTTGACTGAACAATTTTATGGGCTTTACAGGTCTCATAGATTAGTAAGCCCATCAACCACAGCTGTCTTAACATTTATATATTAATTAATAAATCTCAAAAGTATTAAAAGAACAATAACATTCTTGTTCATTTTTTTAAAAAATGTTTTTATTGATTTTTACAGAGGGAGAAAGGGGGAAGGACAAAGAAACAGAAATGTCGATGGGATAGAAACATCAATGAGCAGACTCCTGCATGCCCCCTACCAAGGATTGAGCCCTGAACCCGGGCATGTGCCCTAACCCGGGAATTGAACCAGTGATTTCTCAGTGCATGGGTCAACGCTCAACCAAGTGAGCCATGGCTATTCATCCTTTTCAAGGAAAATATTTTGTAAAAGATCCATAAAATGGTAGAGCCTGGGTGTTATTCCAAACTTTACCTTGAATTCACAAAAAGACCACAGACCAGTGCACAGACACAACCCTCATGAATGTACACAGCTGTTGTAACTGTAAAGAATAGAAACAAGAAGGTAAGAAGAAAGAACAGGGCAAATAATGTTAACATTTTCTGCAAAGAGGCAGACATAAAAATGGAAACTATGTACACATTATATGCGACACAAAATAAAATGTTCATGTCAATAAAATTACCTGAAATAAAATCAACATTAATGTCAATGTGTCAATGTCACAAATCTCTTTGTGAATGATTGTATTTTATAAACACAAAAGGGAGGTAAACACACCATGATAAAAAATATTAGCGTTATTACTTCTTAGCCTTTTATTTATTTGACAAAAGTTATCTTTGGTGCTGATCTGTACTTTATAAATTTAACACACTTGAACATCCATTACTATGATGCTTGTAAACATTTTTGAAAATACAAAGCAGTGATAAAGAAGAGTGTATCTGTGACAAGTCGGTGAAATACAATAAGAATTTACAGGTCTGGGGCAAAGCAAGTATCTCCAGTGAACAACAACAACAAAGCAACCTACAAATAAAGCAAAACTGAAAAGCAATGAAAGTTTCCAGAAGAAATGTGATCATTTATGCACAACTCTCAAAAAACTTTTGACACCCTTATTTAAAAAAAAAAAATTTAACTTTATATTTCAGGAATTGGGCAGAGAACATCCGCACCCAGTGAAAATCAAGTGCAAAGGAAGGCACATCAAGTGACAGATGGACACATCATCACTAACACCAATTTTATACAAAATTCATTCCACAAATACCTCCTATACTGTATAAATCTTACAGAGCATTTAAAGAATAAAGCATCCATGCCAATGTAGAGAGCAAGTCTCTGCTAATGAGTTTTCTTTTTCAGAACTTTCGGATCTAATCCCGGCCACTAAGGCCATCCTGGTTAAAGGTGCTTTGTCTCAATCCTGTTCGGCACACCAGATGTTGCAGACATAGGAAATGTAAAACCTGCATGTCCCTTCTGCAAACACCATCTCAATAGGGAACTCGGATATCAATGCCTTCCCATGTTGAAATGTGGCAAAGAAAATGTTTTGAAAAGTTGAAGATAGGGGTTCAGAACAAGGCACCCTAAGATGTGCTTCAATGGTACATGCATTATGTTGAGCTGAAGGCATCAAGGCCCTCTGGGTTCAAGAGAAACTTCTGCTCTCCCCCTGAACTACCTAGAAGAATTTAAATTATGAGCGTGACCTGTGATATAAGTTAAACCAAAAATGACATTTGAACTACCTAGATGGTAAGGAACCTAGTATTTCCTCAACATGTGATTTCCTGGCAACAATATTCTAAAGTCCCAAGGTGCATTACCTCATCCCAGGCTCAGAATGTCTTATATGCTAAATTTCCCTTTCAGTCTCTGAGCCTCTCTTGCATGTGGGGTCTCTGACTCTGTCATGTGTGTGCAGCTCCCATACATATCCCCTTTCTGATTAGGCCAGCTGAGAGAACCTTGAAAGTAGAAGAAAATATCTTCCTCCCACACAATGGTCATTAACTTATGGTGAGATTCCTATGGGGGACTTGGATGGACACCACAGACAGAAAGCTGTGGACAAAAATGCAGAGGAGGCTGACTTTATCTGCTTCCTAAAGGCCTGCTTCCTTGCAGATGTTGAAACTGCTGACCCACATGAGCAGTTGATGAAGGCTTGACTGCTACATGACCTTCCTCGGGTGGCTCTAGTGAACTACACTGCCATCTCTCCCCCACAGCGCAGGCGCTAACAACCAGACAACCCCATTGGAAAAGGAAGTAACTGCACCCTGAAATGGAAATCTCCACCAGCAGGCCTTTTTCAAACCACCCTCCTATGTGTCCCAAGCTTGTTAGGGCCACCAAGCAGCGCCAGCCCCTCAGCAGCTCAGAGGCCCTTCCTTTCTTCTGTGTTGTCTCCCTTATGATCGAGCATAAGCCTAAGAAAATTTCCCAAGATGTATCTCTAGAGGTTCCTCTTGATTTCTATCTTGGGGAACCCATAACCCCAAGCGACAGTAACATTTTAAAGAGGGAACTTATAGAATCACAAAGAAAAAAAGTAAGCAAGTGAAAACAACTTCGTGTTGCAGGATCATCAGAAATAGAGAAACAAAGGTCTGCACCATCTAAATACATGAACTTTAGAAGGAAAGCAGACACAGACCTGAGCCAAGACAGAGCGTTTACCTGAGAAGCAGCCATATTGTCCTCTTCCTCCTCCTGCTCTGGGTCGTTTTCTCAGGCGACTTTATGTTGACCAATCACACCTGCATCTTGAGGATATGCCGTGCTTCCACCACATTCAGAGACAGAGGACTTGAATGATGAAAAAATGTCACACTCCCCTGCCCTTGACAAAGGAGAGATTAAGAAACAATGAGATGCTACATGAAGATCAAACTGTTTTTCTCTCCTGTCTTCTCTTGCTCTCCCCTCCAACAGACATGCCCAAATTCCAACCCAGCAATGAGAAAGTGAGCTGCACTTCTGTTAATCCCAAACCCAAGAGAGGACCCTGGACCAAAGCCCATTGTCAGCTCTCACAAATGCACTGGGGCAGGGAGCCCTTCTGCTAAACACTGGCGACACTTTTGAATCACCTGGAGCACCACACTAAAATGACAACGATGTTCTACCCGGACCAGTTGTTCAACTCTGAGGGGGAAGGCACAGGCACTGTTATTTCTTACAACTCGTCAAGTGGTCTAATGGAAGGGGACCATCCAGCTAAGCATTTCTTCTACAGCTTTAACGTGCATACAAAATTGTGGGGATCAAGGTTTCACTCTAAAAAGTTATGATTCTGTAAAGCTGCAGTGACGCCCATGAAATAACATCTTTACTTAGTGCTCTGGTGGAGGTGACCTGCTTTAGGTAGCAGTGGGCGAGAGAGACTAGACCTAACACACCTGAGCCCTGTGCGTAGTGTGAATGGTTGGGGTAGGAACTTCTAGAGGACAGCCTACCAGGGTGGATCCCTAGAGATGGGGTTGTCCTGATATGGGTTTGGCCAGGCCTGTAGCTACTGTGCAGATGCAACAGGGGAGAAGAGAAAACTTGGTGGCAACAGGGCTCTGCAAGAATCCTGCCCTCGAAATCCTTCCAAAATGCCACCCAGTCCCCTTTGCCCACACCCCTCCCATGGGACACGTATAACAGGACAATCTCCCTCATCCCCTGTCCATAGGTGAATGGAGCCTCAATCCCTAAGGGACAAGGGATAGAAAAGTGTTTCCATCACAGCTGTATTTGCAAATGAAGTAAAGGAGCATACTCTAGAAGCCTGTCAAGACTTGAGATTGTTTGTATCACATTCATGTTCACTTTCTCTAACTGTACCCCCAAACACATTTTAATCGTTGCTCTTGTTAATGTAAGAACACTTCCCATGAGATCTACCGTCTCAATATTTTAATATATATTTTTATTGATTTCAGAGAGGAAGGGACAGGAAGAAAGAGATAGAAACATCCATGATAAGATAGACTCCCTCCCGTAGGCCGACACTGGGGATCGAGCCAGCAACCTGGGCATGTGCTCTATCCCGGAATTGAAACACGATCTCCTGGTTCATAGGTCGACACTCAACTACTAAGCAACACTGGCCAGGCTTAATGAAATTTTAAGTGTACAATACAATAGTGTTAACAGGCAAAATGTTGTACAGTGGATCTCTGAGACTTATTCATCTCTGATAAATAAAAATCTGTATCGCTGAATAGCAACTCCCATTTCCACTCTCCTCTGCCTGTGGCAACGTTAATCTTTCCTCTAATCTTTGTTCCTATGGGTTTGACTCTATTGTGAGAATTCTGAACCTGTATTTATACTGTGTTTATACATTAAAAGTACTTTCTATGACATATAAGGTTAGTAGTCATATTCTTAAATTTGAGGAAGAAAATATGATTAAATTAAAATAAACTCTAAATTTTAGAGTTTAACAAACATAATTATTATGAAAGAAACAGAAAACAAATTCCTGAAACACAACAGATTGACTATAATAAAACCTTAATGCATCCCCAAAATCTCCATGTAGAAATTTATGCTTTTAACTGCAGAGAAGCAAATCCATAGGCCCAAGTCATTACTTCTCATTAAGATTGTTTTTGGGAATAAAAAATTAGTACCTTTTCCCTCGATGCATATCTCTGTGACCAGATTCCCCCTGTTACTAAGGACAACAGGAATATTGGAGGAGGGCCCACTGTTAATGTCTTTAATTTAAGTTGGTTATTTTTTTTTAAGGATCCATTCTTTAAATGGGGTAATATCCCAAGGCAGTGGATAAGATTTCAACATATGATTTTTGAGAGACCCAACTGAACCCTTACACAGTAAATTTACGTGGGTGGGGGTGTAAGTGTGTGTGTGTGTATATATCTATGAAACTTTATCACACAGTTAAGTTTGTTTAAATCAGGCACCACAAACCAGATCCTTTACTTGACACCCCTCCTGACAACTCAGTGCAACCCAGTGCAACCATTAATCTGTTCTCTATACTAATCTGGTTGGATTTATTTTGATAACTTTATAATTTTCAAACAATCATTAAATCACAAAATTGAGTTAACCCAATCTTTTATTTAACTGAATACACACTTACTATAAATAGTTCTATTTCAACAAATAGTCAATATTTAAAGAAACTTACGTGAGGTATTTCACATCCTTTTCCCCCTACTGTGTTTTGAAGAATCAGTATGTATCTTCCACTAACAGCACATCTCAACTGAGACTGGCTACAGTTCACACGCACAACAGCCACAGGAGGAGACTGGATGCCATATTGGGTGGGCCAGCACTACAGTATCAACATGAAAGTATTTTATGCAACATGAGGGCAGACTGTGCCCTGTAATACTCAACCTTTTCATTTCATTGATGCTTTCCTTGAGGTTAAGTATAAAATCACCTATGTAACTGAGCATGGTCTTAGGAAAAGAATTTTTTTTTTGTAGGGTCAGAGTCAAGTGGGTGTGTATATACACTTTCAACCTTATATCATGGTGTTACTCATTCTTTTTGTCCTTGTTGTATTTGTCTAAAGATCTACCAAGTTCTGAGAGAGGAATTAAAAAAATTCTAACTTTCACTCTAGATATACGGTTCTCAATTTCTCCCTACATTTCCAATCATTATGTCATTCATCTTTAGCTTTGCCACTAGTACTTACATTTATGATTACTATGCATTTACTCATTCAAGTTTTATTTACCATCTCTTTGGTGCCTGGCATTGGAGAACAGAACAAGACCAAGGCCTTGCACATGTGGGACCTTAATCAGGAGACAGACAATAAATACATAAACAAATAAATAAACAGAAAAATATCTTGAGTCTAGAGATGGCCAATGAAGACAAGTTAAAACAGCGTGGAAATCTCAGTGAAGGTTGGGGACAATGTAATAGTCACGGCAAAGGCCCTAAAGCAGAAACCTTCCTATGTGTTTAAGGAACAGTGCGGAGGCCCCTGTGCCTGCAGCTGATGCAGGGAGGGGGAGCGAGCAGGAGATGGAGTGTAGAAGGAGCAAAGGGAGCCTGACCTGTGGGCTCCAATGGGCCATGTTAGCTTCATACACTGCATGTGTTCTTATCTATCCATTCACTGAAATATTTCATGAAACTATTAGAATATTATTTAATGAGCTCTAACAGGTTCTGGCAATGAATGAGACAGATAAGGTTCTTGTCACCCCTATAACTCTCATAGGATATTAAAGAAGAGGAATAAACAATTTGATAGAAAAGCAATAGAAACACATTTTTCCAATTACAAAATAAAATGCAATCTTCCTAAGGGCCAGGCTGTTCTAAGCTCTTTCTGCAGAGTCATTAATTCTTGTGACAACATTACGTGGTAATGATTGTGCCCATTTTACCAATGTGGAGCCTAAGCCACAGGGCGCCAGGAGTACTCCCAAAGTTACACAACCAGCACCAGGCAGGCCTTTCTTTCCTTCCCTGTCCTAGCACTTCTCCTCAATCACCACCTACCTCTCTCCTCTCGGACTCCTCCTCCCTACGACCTTCCCAAAAAAACCCAGGGTCTGATGGAACACAGCCCTTACAATTCCTCAGGCCCTCTGCTCCTGCTGCTAGTATCTGCTTGGTGCCTGCACTGGTGAAGGAAGACGTAGAGGGGCCCCAGGCACCCAATGCGGCCTGATGGTTCGTGGGCACTAACTTGTCTTGGTGAGTTCCTCATTAAACTGAGGACCCTGGACACTGTTGAAGGGACAGGTGGAATGAGCAGGCTGTAAGCAGGGGAGGGCAGGTCAGCTCTGGATACAGGAAGACCCCTTTAGGGCCATGAGAGGGGGACAGACTGGATGGTAGACACTGGAGACCAAAGAGGAGGCTAGAAGAAGGCTGAGGGACAGAGGACAGAAGCTGAACCACCTGAAACCATGAAGATGGAAAGGAGAGAATGGGTCAATTCAGGGGTCTGAAACCAGGAGAAAGAGGGATAGAGAATGGGGGTGGGGGACTTGTTGGCACAGAGGACCCTGGGTCTTGTCCAGTGACTGGAGTGGACAGAGGGGACGCTGGGAAAAGAGGACGATTAGGAAAAGATATTGATTTCAGTGGGAACTGTGTGTGTGAAGAGCCATAAGGGATATATTTGGTCCCAACAGTCTATAAGCCAGGAGAGTGTGGCCTCATGGAGCATGGGGGGGGGGAACTCTATGCAAAGCCCTCCAACAATGAAAATGCTCAGGGTGTTCCAGTAACTTTAGCCAGATTTAGGTGGGTGTGGGAGAAGCTTTGAAAAATGCCACCGGAAAACAAAGGCCCCAAACACCAGGCAAAGGTGCTGGGACTTCCTACTCAGGGCAGTAGCATCATGGGACGTCTATGATGGAAGGAAGAACCTGGGAACAGGTGTGGGGGCAGGAGGCAGGTGGATTGAAGGGGGTGAGGTTAGGAAAGTCCCAGTGGGTTCCTGATGAGCACAGGGAGCTCTAACAAGAAACACTTTGTAGTGATCACTTGCACACATAGCACCTCAGTGACACAGGTCTTGTGCTGGGCTTTTATAAATTCACACACTTAGTTGCAAAGTTGAAGCCTTTATTATCCCATTTCTCAGATGCAGACTCCAAGGTACATAATTTGCCAAAACTCATACAGCTTGTGCGTCACAGAGCCAAGATTTGACTTGACTCATGGCTTTCTGCTACCAGCATCTGAGCCTTTCATTCTACTGCCTCAATTTCCTGATCTGTCTGTCCAAAAGGCACTAATAATACTCCGTCTACCTTAAGAGAACTGTCTGTCCACAAGTCTATTAAAGAGACACAAGCATATCCTGCATCTTTTCCAGGTATTCACAGCGAATTATTTAAAATATATATGATTGTGCACTTAGGTTTTGGCGCTGAAAACTTTAAAAAACATGTTACCTTTGGAAATAGGTTGATCAAATTCCTGCACCATGAACAGATGAGTTCTCTTGGAGCAAAGTTTCATGTCCATCCTTCAGCATTTTCAGAGAATGGAGAAAAGGGATTTAGAGGAATATCATTGTAGCTCACAGCTCACTAATTTAACAAATCATATAAATGGAATTTTAAAAGCTGTGAATATTATACTAACTCACTAAAACTAGGTTCTCTCAAGAACAAATCATCCTTACTAAGTGTACACTGAAATAGCCTAATCATTTGTGTATACCAATGGATGTTCCCACATATTTTAAAGGAGAGAAAGAATGCAAAGCACATGATCTAAACTAGATACAATATATTCAGAAGGGAAAAAATTCAAATTTTCAAAAATATAATGACTTCCAGGATTAATTTTATTTTTTAATTTAAGCTGCCCTATATTTAGAAAAGAATGGTAAGAGCTGCTAATGAGAGGTCAACAATGCTTATTTCAGAAGTAAATGAAAATTTACAACAAAGTGGAAATTCAACAAAAATTTATTTAAATATACTATTTTTAATATTTTTTAATTGATTTTTTACAGAGAGGAAGGGAGAGGGATAGAGAGTTAGAAATATTGATGACAGAGAAACATCAATCAGTTGCCTCCTGCACACCCCCTACTGGGGATGCGCCCACAACTGAGGTACATTCCTTTGACCAGAATCGAATCTGAGATCCTTCAGTCTACAGGCTGACTCTATCCACTGAGCCAAACCAGTTAGGGCTATTTCAATATACTTTTTAAGATACAGGGAATAAATGTAACAGCAGTAGAAAGGAAAAAGTAAACCCATTTCAAAGAAAAGACCATCACTTTTAATACTCCTTGAAAAAGCATCATATGGGATAGACTTGGTCATTCTGTCCCAGTTCACCTTGCTAATCCCATCCCAGGAAATGGGAAGAGATCCAGGACTGACTCTCCCCTCTGGCTGAACAAGGGCTGCCAATGAAAGCTACCTGCTGACACAAATAACCATTTTATCATTTATAAAATGAACAAGCCTTATAAACTGGACCTTTGCAATTCTCACTTGCATCTGTATAACTGAAATACAAATATTTAATTAAATAGGTCACAAAGCCACAAGTCAACACATCACAACTTAATCCCCACATCCATCAGTTTTCCACTCACCCAGAACTGGGTTCCCTTCCTCCTCCACTTCTGTTTCTCAATCCGTTTAGGTCGCTCTCTTTCCTTTGTTTCTCTCCACTGTCCTTTCCTGTGTTCCCCCTTCGCTCCTGTCTCCCCTCTCCCCTTTATTCTATTCCTTTCCTATACCTGTTCCGTGAAATTACTGGAACCGTCGCCTTCAGTAGCCCTTTCTCCCTAATCTCTCTGATTGTTCTCCACCTCCATACATTTCGCCTTTCTCCCCCGATCCCAGTGTCCCTTCTGCTTCCCCTCTGGTCCCACCTCTCCTGCTAGACTCCCTGGCACCACCGCCTGGCTAAGCTGATTATTTTCTCTATTTTATTGATATTTTACAGAGAGGAAGGGAGAGGAATAGAGAGAAACATAGATGAGTAGATGAGAAACATCGATCAGCTGCCTCCTGCACGCCCCCTATTGGGGATGTGCCCGCAACCAAGGTACATGCCCTTGACCGAAATCTAACCTGGGACCCTTCAGTCCGAAGACCAACGCTCTATCCACTGAGCCAAACCGGTCAGGGCAACATAGTGCTGATTCTTGCTGGG
This sequence comes from Myotis daubentonii, assembly GCF_963259705.1. Classification (NCBI taxonomy): domain Eukaryota; kingdom Metazoa; phylum Chordata; class Mammalia; order Chiroptera; family Vespertilionidae; genus Myotis; species Myotis daubentonii. The sequence goes on from NC_081847.1 coordinate 32,611,514, forward strand.
CTCGGTCATCCCTTCCTTCCTTCCAGCCCCTGCACTGGCCTCATCCAACTTTTTCTCCTGACTCTCTCCATCTCAAGGGCCTCGCCCTTCGGGGCCCCACCTCTACTAACCAAGGGCTCCTCACCCTTTTGCTCCCCTTCACGTCTCTAGAGCTACCCCCTTTCCTCCATGGGTCTCTACTTGTTCTCCATTTACCACTTTCCCGAGTTCCTCTTTCATACTTACAGTCGATTTGCAAGGACCTTCCACGTCCTCAACTTTGCTGTCTCCTTATGGGCCCCCTCACTGACCTTTCTGCCCTCTCACTACTTTATTTCTTCTCATTATCTCTTTCTCTGATTCCCACTCACCCTCATTGCGCCCCTTTCAGGACCACCCCGTCGCGGTCACGCCTTCCACGAAGCCAATCCCTGCATGGGGGAAGGTGACAGCTTCGTGGGACACCCCGTGTTCTTCTGTCCTACATCCCACCTTACTGAAACGTGCACACTCCCTCGGGATTCGGCCTCCTACTCGTTTAGTGGGGCGTGGGGGGGGCGAGCATCTGGAAAGGGGGGTGTCTATACTCCCAGGCCAGGGAGGAATCCGGCTCTACAGGCCGGGAACTGCGAGGCTGCGGAGGGGAGAGAGGGTTTGACTCCATCTCCCAACACTTTAATGGCCTGGGGCGGAGGGCTGGCCCGTGAACGGTTTTAGCAGGAAAACCACGCGCGGGCCGGCGCAGGGGCCCCGGGAATGCAGACCGCAGGCAGAGAGGGCTCAACAGTTTCAGCCAAAGGGAACGCGGGTCTCAATCCCGCAGCGAAGCCCTCGGGGTCAGAGGTCTCACCGGGACGCGAGACTTACTGCCGATGGGAGGCGGGTTCGGGGTTTCAAGGTCTCCTCCGCCCTCGGGCTTCACACGTGCAGGGCTGTGGGCTGAGATGCGGAGGTTTAAAGGAGAAAGACCAGAGGCCTCAGATGCCACCGTTACCTTTCCCCTCCCCGCACCAGCCGCTTCCGGGTCCGGGAGTAACTGCGCGTGCGCGGGGCGGCAAAGGGGGCGTGGCGGAGCGGGGGCGGTTCGCGGCGGGAGGGCGCTGGGCGGGGCTCGGGGCGGTAGGTGCTCCGGGGACAACGAGAGGGCGGGGCCGGGCCGAAGCGCGGGGCGTGAACAGGGGGGTTAGACTCGGCCTCTGCACCTGGGGCGCTTGGTTTGGGCTGAGCTCCAGGAAGGCGCGTGAAATGCACTGCGGCCTAAAGGAGGGTGTGGCCTGTCCGGTGGGAAAAGTGGCGGAACCCATGCTGGAGCACATTGCCTACTGGAGGGTGGAGCCCAGCCCCCAGGACGACCAGGGTCAGCGTCGCCTGGGATGATAGCTGGGCCCCTACTCCTGTCCGCTTGCCTCACAGTTTGTATTTTCTGAATTCTGAACCTGTGCAATTTCTTTCGTGCCCTGTAAAGCAGGACTACTCCCTGCCCATTTTAAGTTGATATTTCATACTGTTTTATGTAAAATGTAGAGTTCAGTGGGCCACTTACGTTGAAAGCTACAATGTCTTTGTTTTAACAGGATGAAAACGGATTTGCTCAAAACTTCTATTAGGAAGTGGTGGACTCGCCGGTGAGTATTGGCAGAGTTGCCAGCTGAACTCCAGCTCTGGGGTCTGAGAACCTGGCAGAGTTGTGGTGGAGCGATGATTGGATGGAGGAACGACCCAAATAAGTAATTTAATGAAGCAAGGAGTGCAGTTGTCTGTGCAGGAGACGCAAACTTGAAGGTAAAATTCAAAATTGTATCTGTGTGAAATTCAAAATTCTACCTTTGGGAAACAGGCCATCGCAGACCAACATCTATCAGAACACCATTTCTGTTCCCATTCCCCACTCACCCTGTGCTCAGATGCAGAGACTTTTATAAGGACAAGACCTGGAGGGATGAAGCATGTGATAATTTCGGTCACCGTCCATGCTTTTTACAAAATATGCAGCCTTAGCTGGTTTGGCTCAGTGGATAGAGCATCGGCCTGTGGACTGAAGGGTTCTGGGTTCGATTTTGGTCAAGGGCACATGCTTGGGTTGTGGGCTTGGTCCCCAGTGTGGGGCACACAGGAAGCAGCCAATCAAGGATTCTCTCTCATCACTGATGTTTCTATCTCTCTCTCCCTCTCCCTTCCCCTCTGAAATCAATAAACATATATTTTTTTAAAATGCAGCAATAACTTTTACAAAATAGACATAAATTGTATTGTTATTTATATATTCGACACTTGAGGGGAATGATAAACTCCAACACCTTTGTTGAGATCTATTTTTCTGACAACATAATTAGTCATTAACTTCTGTATATAATTCAATTTCAAATTTACTTTATATTTATGTAAAAAAGGAGTATTTTTATGCACTTTTTTATATTTTATATTTTTGCTTGTTTTCTACTTATGAAGTTCTCGCAGGTGTGGATAATAAATGTCTTGTACTATTACAAGACAATAGAATTTTCCCTAACTGGTTTGGCTCAGTGGATAGAGTGTTGGCCTGCTGACTGACGAGTGGCCGGTTCAATTCTGGTCAAGGGTACATGCCCAGGTTGCGGGCTCGATCTCCTGTGGAGATGTGCAGGAGGCAGGCAATAAATGATTCTCTCTCATCATTGATGTTTCTCTCTCTCTCCCTCTCCCTGCCTCTTCGAAATCAATAAAAATATATTAAAAAACAACAAGAAGACAAGAGAATTTGCTTTTACCATATGGAAATGTTTGCAATATTTCTAAAGACATTCGGTAGAGATGTCTATCCTCTTTCAAATGAACCTTAAAGAAAGTAAAACAATCTAATCAATTTCCAGAGGTCTCATTCAAACCTTCAAGAAACTTTAAAGCAATATCTATGACATCATATCCATCATGAGTTACATTTTTCTCTCAAATCCCTACATGTGCAACATTTCTGTCCAGTAAGAACTTTTGATGAGATCAAGGCATTTTGGATAAACTCTCCTTTAGCATATAATAAATTGATAAGTTGTCACTGCCATATTCATATACGATGTTTCCCCAGGTTATGCCTTTGTTATACTCTTTTGGCATTCATTACATTTGACTTACCTAATATTTTGTAAGATTTAAACATCATTACTCATAAAATATGTAAGATTTCATTATAAACTCAATAACATGATTATCCCCCAACTGTTGACATTTGGATAAGAATTTTGCAACACAATGTATTTTTAAGATTTCTTTTACATGTATATTTACTAAAGTTTGGTAAAGTTCAACTCTTGGTAAAATACATTGTTCAGTGCATTATATTTTAAGACACCTTCCCAAGTAGGAGATTCTCAGGATTACTGAAGATTCATCTTCCTAAAGACAGCCCAAATTCATTATATTTGTAAGTAATTTTTTCTCTAATATATATAACTGCGATATTTGTTCATTAATGAAGAATGGATTGAAACTTTCCCTATCTCTATTGCAAATGTTGGTTTTGATACTAGGAAGGATTCTTCCATGTTATGAAACTAAGGAACCATTTTGAAAGATTTCTTGACTTGTTTACACTTATACTATGCTACTCAATATTGATCTCTATAGTTAAGCCTGAGGTAACTGAAAGCTTAAATCCATCTTTTTATCAAACCATTCCAGGCATTGGCTTCCAGCATATATATGTGTTTTTAACACAGTGTTCGGCTTAGATTTGATGATCTTGACCAGGTAGATTATGTAGATTTACTGTCTGTAGTAATATCACCAACCAACCATGTTGCCACAAAAGAGCTTTCAACACAGGCTCCCATTTTCACATGAACTTTTTATCAAACTCAGAACTGTAGGAGAAAACCCAATTACAGATCAAAGTCAAGCATCCATGTTGTTCATGGGGAGTTTTGCTGCTTATAAAATTTACAAGGGAGTGGCCGGTTCAATTCTGGTCAAGGGTACATGCCCAGGTTGGCAAGGGTACATGCCAATTTACACACTGAGGACTCAACCAGGATAAAAGGAGTATTAACATGAATAAAAGGAGTATTTCCTTAATCACCGGAAATTTTTGACATGTGTCTCCCTGTACTATCGGTATAAAACATGCAAATTATTAGGTTATTAAAATCTTCACAATTATTGAAGGCTTCAAAAAACTGAAAAACATAAAAATTAGTTTGACCTGGTGAGTTAAATTCTATATCACAAAATCACAGACCATATATATAGATTTTTTTTATTTTTGTATATATATTTTTTTTTAGAGAGAGAGAGGAAGGGAGAGGAGGAGACATAAACATCCATGAGAGACATCAACATCAATCAGCAGCCTCCTTGCACACCTCCTGCTGGGGAATGAGCTTGAAATCAGCATGTGCCCTGAACAGGAATCAGACTGGTGACCTGGTGCATGGGTCAATGCTCAGTGACTGAACCACACTTGCCTGGCGAGACTATATTTTTTAAGCACACATGGAACACATATTTAACACTGTCAACTAAAAAAATCTGGGTTTATGTAAAGAGAGACTTTATACAAAAGATGATTTCAGTAGGCCTTCCCATGCCTTTACCACACTATTCTCTGTGCCCATTGATATGCATATCTACACTAAAAAAAAGACAAAGATGCTAATTGACCATACCTTTGCTATGCCCTAAGAAACGCCCACCAGCCAATCAGAGTGACTGTATGCAAATTAACCCAACCAAGATAGTGGCTGGCAGCCACGAAGCTGGAGCAAGCAGAAGGCTTGATTGCCCGCACGATGAAGCAAGCCAACCTTCCCACAGGCACTGAGCGGCTGTGGCCTCTGCTCATTGCAACTAAGTTTCAACTATAGAAGACAAATAGATCCCAGATACCTGCTTGCAACTAGCCTCCACTGGGATCTTAGGTGGCTGGGGGTTGTGGCCAGCCTGCAAACAGCCATCAGCCCCTCACCCAGGCTGGCCAGGCACCTCAGGGGAGACCCCCACACTGAAGGGGCTGTGGCCAGCCTGTAAACAGCCATCAGCTCCTCACCCAGGCTGGCCAGGCACTCCTATATAATAAAAGGGTAATATGCAAATTGACCCTAACAGCAGAACGGCTGGGAATGACTGGTCACTATGACACACACTGACCACCAAGGGGCAGATGCTCAATGCAGGAGCTGCCCTCTGGTGGTCAGTGTGCTCCCACAGGGGGAGCTCTGCTCAGCCACAAGCCAAGCTGAAGGCTGTCAGTACTGCAGTGGTGGTGGGAGCTTCTCCCACCTCCTCACCAGTGCTAAGGATGTCCGACTGCACCTTAGGCCTGCTCCCCGCTGGCAAGTGGGCATCCCCTGAGGGCTCCCGGGCTGCCAGAGGGATGTCTGACTGCCAGCTTAGGCCCAATCCCCCAGTGAGCGGACCTAAGCCAGCAGGTGGTCATTTCCCAAGGGGTCCCAGACTGCGAGAGGGCACAGGCCGGGCTGAGAGACACCCCCCCCACCCCGAGTGCACAAATTTATGTGCACCGGGACTCTAGTATTCATATAAGTTCTTTGGTTAATCTCTTTCCACTCCCCTAACCCTCTTCCCTCTAAGATCTCTCAGTCTGTTCCATCCTTCCATAACTCTGGTTCTATTATGTTCGTCAGTTTACTTTGCTCATTAGATTCCTCATATAAGTGAGATCATGTGAGATTTGTCTTTCTCTAACTGGCTTATTTCACTTAGGATAATAATCTTCAGGTCCATCCATGTTGTCTCAAAGGGTAAGATTTCCTTGTTTTTATACCTGCATAGTATTCCATTGTGTAAATGTACCACCAGCTGTGTGCCGGGAAGGTGAAGCAACCTTGCTCCTGGTCTGCCTGACTGCAAAGCCCATGTTCTTTGTTTCCAGTGGGTGGGGAAGTGTCACACAGGACATCAGGAAGGGTGTCCAGCAGGACAGAGGGCCACAGGGAGGTGGTAGAGGGAAAGGCCCAGTGAGGAGACAGAAGGAAAGTAGGAAATCACAACAAAGTCAGATAAATTCTAAAATCCAGGCTCGACAGAAGGGTTGTAGGAGCCAAGGGGAAGTGCTGGAGAGAGGCCACAGGAGCTGATGTCTCAGCTGAGTCCTAAAGGACTCACAGGAGTCATTCATTCATTCATTCATTCAATATTTATTAAGCTCCAATTTACACACTGAGGACTCAACCAACAACACAGCAGATGCCACACACAATCAACTCCTACATGGAGACCAACAGGTTGAGTTTTCTACCTCGTTCCTCTGAATGTCCTTCCATCCTAGTGAATACCCTACATTATGAGGCAGCCATGGGTTATGGGGGCCTGACTGACCTTCCCCTTAAGTACAGATCTGGCAGTCTCTTATAGTAACTGCTGGTCACCTGGTCACCAGTTCATGATGGACAGTGTTTTTCCTTTCTCCAGGCTCTGATTTTCCCAGTCATTCTCTTTCCCATTCTCGGGGCTTTAATCCTCAAACTGCCATCCTCTTCCTTTACTTTTTTTTTTTATTGAAATCAATAAAAATCCTATCTAATAAAAGAGAAACATGGTAATTAGCCATACCTCCGCTACCCTTCCCATTGGCTAATCAGGGCGATATGCAAATCAACTGCCAGCCAAGATGGCGGCCAGCAGCAAGGCAGCTTGAAGCGAACATGAGGCTTCCTTGCTTCAGTGACAGAAGAAATCAACGTTCCCCGCTTGCCTTGCCGGCCTCTGAGCTTGCAGTTTGAAACATTGGTACAAATATAGAAGCTAAACAAAACCCCAAAAACCTGCTTTCAGCCAGCCGGGATCTCAGCGCTGGAGTTGGAATAGTGTTTCAATTATAGAACCCAAAGAAACCAGATACCTGCTTTCAGCAGCTGAGGCCTAAGAGCTGGAGCCAAACCTCAGAGCTAAAGCTGGCCCAGAATAAAAAAGAAAAGAAAAAATGGAGCACTTGGGAGCTTCAGTCACCCGCCAGCCTGAAAACAGCCCTCAGCCCCTCACCCAGACTGGCCAGGCACCCCAGTGGGGACCCCCACCCTGAAGGAGGTGTGACCAGCTGCAAACAGCCATCATCCCCTCATCCAGGCTGGCCAGGCACCCCAGTGGGGACCCCCACCCTGATCCAGGACACCCTTCAGAGCAAACCAGCCGGCCCCCACCCGTGCACCAGGCCTCTATCCTATATAGTAAAAGGGTAATATGCCTCCCAGCATTGGGATCAGCGGAGCCACGAGGTCTCCCGGCACCGGGATCAGCGTGACAGGGGGCAGTGCCCAAACCCCCTGATCGCCCTGCGGCTCTGTGTGACAGGGGGCGGGGCCACAACCTCCCTATCCGCCCTGCTCTGTTTGTGACAGGGGAAGGCACCCCAACCCCCTGATCAGCCCTGCTCTGTGCCTGATAGGGGGGAGCTCCCCAACCCCCTGATTGCCCTGCGGCTCTGTGTGTGACAGGGTGCTGCGCCCCAACTCCCTGCCACAGGCCCTGCTCTGTGTGTAACGGGGTAGAGCCATAACCTCCCCATCGGCCCTGCACTGAGTGTGACAGTGGCGTTGCCCCAACCCCCTGATTGGCCCTGCTCTGTGGGTGATAGAGGGCGACGCCCTAACCGCCCCCCATGGGCCCTGCTGTGTGTGTGACGGGGTAGAGCCATAACCTCCCCATCGGCGCTGCCCTGAGTGTAACAGGGTGCGGCGCCTCAACCCTCTGATCTGCCCTGCTCTGTGTGTGACAGGGGACGGTGCCCCAACTCCCCTATCGGCCCTACTCTGTGAGTGACAGGGGGGAGCTCCCCAACCCCCTGATGGGCCCTGCTCTGTGCGTGACAGGGTACGGAGCCCCAACCCCCCTGATGGGTCCTGCTCTGTGAGTGACAGGGGGCAGTGCCCCAACCCCCTGACTGGCCCTGCTCTGTGCATGACAGGGGGTGGCGCCGCAACCTCCCCATTGACCCTGCCTTGAGTGTGACAGAGGGCGGTGCCCCAACCCCCCAATCGACCCTACCCTGAGCATGACTGAGGGTGGCATCGCAACCTCCCGATCCACCCTGCTCTGTGCATGACGGGGCGGCGCCCCAACTCCCCAATCGGCCCTGCTCTGAGCCCGATCAGGGGCTGCACCTAGGGATTGGGCCTGCCCTCTGCCACCTGGGAGAAGGCCTAAGCCAGCAGGTCGTTATGTCCCGAGGGGTCCCAGACTGCAAGAGGGAACAGGCTGGGCTGAGGGACGCCCCCCTCCCCCCAGAGTGTACAAATTTTTGTGCACCGGGCCTCTAGTATATTATAAAAAAAGAAAAGGGAGAGGAAGATAGAAACAGCAATGATGAGAATCATGAATTGGCTGCCTCCTGCAAGCCCCCTGGCCCCCTACCGGGGATCAAGCCTGAAACCTCCTGATTCATAAGTGCAAATACCCCCCAGCACGCTGTCACCCTCGTGTGCCTGCAACAGTCGCAGACCAAGGCGCACACAAGTTCTCCCCGTGCCCTCCCCCCAGCTGCACTTCCATCAACCCCAGCATGCCTAAGTCCCCCACAGGATGTGCACACATCCCCTCCGACACGCTCACGTCCTTTGGAGAGTGGTTACGTGGTCACCAGTTCATGATGGGCAGTGTTTTTCCTCCCTCAGCACCTGCATTAGCCCACAGATAAAATAAAATCATTGTTTTTAAAACCACGAAGAGAGACAACAACTTCAAAAAAACAACATAAAGACAAAACGGACATCATCCAGAACTACAGGAAAGCTGGCTGAGTGGAACTTCTACAACTAGAAGGAAAGAAAAGCACACTGAGAGCCAGAGGAGCTGCGGAAGTAAAGTGCAGAGGTACGGAGGCTCACGCTCGCAGAAAGGGGCTGGCACCTGAGGACGCGGCTATCTTTATGAATCGGGAGGGAGTCACAAGCTACCGACTGCTCTGAACTCCGGTTCCGGGAAGTCTCTGGGGACCCAGGACTCATATCGGGAGAAACTGGACTGTCTGGCAGTGGGCAGAACTCGGAACTTGAGGTCGGCTTTCCCTCAGAGGTGCTTGCAACAATTACTGGGACACTGAGACACACGGCCCCTTAGGGCAGGGATGGGAATCCGCCATAGCTGCTTGCTCCGCCCTTTGATTCCCTGAGACCCCGCCCCACCCAGGCTGTGGCAGAGGCTTTTGCATATGAATGCCCCGGCCTTTTGCAACTTGAAAATTACCTAACTGAAGCTGGGCCAGACAGACCCAGAACTTCCAAGAGAAGGCCCAAGGCCCCAGAGCGGCTTGCATTGCTTCACAGCTGAGCCTCATCAGGGTACCTCCAAACTCCAAAAAAGGAAGGGGAATCTGCAGTTCTCTTCGTAGCTCCTGCTGTGTAACCTCAGGCAGAGGCTAAATTAGCACCTCCTTAGATCCAAGAACCAGTGTACCCAGTGGTCAGAGGGGGATCATCCAGATTACAACTCCTCAGATCCATAAGGGACACACTCAGAGTGCAGACTCAGTGAGCACCAAAACCCCACTGAAGCAAATCTTGCCCCAGAAGGGTGTCTTCAGTACAGAAGTTCTCCCACTGCAGACACAGCTGATTCTCACTGCCAATTGGCCTGGAGGTCAATTCCTCCCAGTGATCCTACAACAATCAAGGCATAACTACAATAAGACTGTGCACAAAGCCCACAAGGGGGTGCACCAAGAGTGTCCACCTAAGGTAACTGGGGAGGCTGAGCCACTGGGCCCTACAGGACACCTAGCACACAAAACCACTCTACCAATACAGGGAAGCATAAAAAATGCGGAGACAACGAAACAGATCACAAATGACAGAAATGGAGGAAAGCAAACGACTGGATATAGAGTTCAAGGCCACGTTTATAAGGTTTTTCAAGAATTTTATGGAAACCGCCGATAAATTTACTGAGACCCTCGATAAATCTAGTGAGACTCTCGAGGATATGAAAAAGGACCAACTAGAAATTAAGCATACACTGACTGAAATAAAGAATAATATACAGAGATCCAACAGCAGACAAGAGGATCCCAAGAATCAAGTCAAAGATTTGAAATACGAAGAAACAAAAAAGACCCAACCGAAAAAGAAAAAAGAAAAAAGATTCCAAAAATATGAAGATAGTGTAAGGAGCCTCTGGGACAACTTCAAGCGTACCAACATCAGAATTATAGAGGTACCAGAAGAAGAGAGAGGGCAAGATATTGAAAACCTATTTGAAGAAATAATGACAGAAAACTTCCCCCACCTGGTGAAAGAAATAGACTTACAAGTCCAGGAAGCGCAGAGAACCCCAAACAAAAGGAACCCAAAGAGGACCACGCCAAGACACATCATAATTAAAATGCCAAGAGCAAAAGACAAAGACAGAATCTTAAAAGCAGCAAGAGAAAGACAGTCAGTTACCTACAAGGGAGTACCCATACGACTGTCAGCTGATTTCTCAACAGAAACCATGCACGCCAGAAGAGAGTGGCAAGAAATATTCAAAGTGATGAATGCCAAGAATCTACAACCAAGATTACTTTATCCAGCAAAGCTATCATTCAGAATAGAAGGTCAGATAAAGAGCTTCACAGATAAGAAAACGCTAAAGGAGTTCATCACCACCAAACCAGCATTATATGAAATGCTGAAAGGTATTCTTTAAGAAGAGGAAGAAGAAAAAGGAACTCTTACCATTTGTCACAGCATGGATGGAACTGGAGAGCGGATAAATACCACATGATCTCACTCATTTGTGGAATATAATGAACAACATAAACTGATGAACGAGGACTGATCCAGAGACGGAGAGGCATTGATTGGACTGTCGGGCCTTGGAGGGAAGGTAGGGGAGGGTGGGGGTAAGGGGGAAAGATCAACCAAAGGACTTATATGCAAGCATATAGGCCTAACCAATGGACACGGACGAGGGGGATGAGGGCATGAGTGGGGGGGTACAGGGTAACGTGGGGATAAGGACACATATGTAATATCTTAATCAATAAAAAACATATTAAAAAAAATAAAACCACGAAGAGACATCTCTTTTGATCATGTATACATGATCAGTCCTCCGTCACTGAAGCAAGCAAGCCTCATGTTCACTTCAAGCTGCCTTGTTGCCAGCCGCCATCTTGGCTGGCAGTTAATTTGCATATTGCCCTCATTAGACAATGGGAATGGTGCGGAGGTACGGCTAATTACCATGTTTCTCTTTTATTAGACAGGATTGATTGGGTTACCAATGAGATCAAAGAAGAAATTAAAAACATCCTGGAAACTAATGACAATGAAAACACAACAATCCAAAACCTATGGGACACAATGAAAGCAGTCCTGAGAGGGAAGTTTATAGCTCTACAGGCCTATCTCAAAAAACAAGATAAAATGGTAGTATATCATCTAACTCAACATCTAAAGAATTAGAAAGAGAGCAACAAGAAAACCCCAGAGTGAGCAGAAGGAAGGAGATAATAAAGATTAGAGCAGAAATAAATGGCATAGAGACCAACTATGTGGTCTCTGTGATTACAGAAAATCAATGAAACCAAGAGCTGGTTCTTTGAAAGGATAAACAAGATTGACAAACCTCTAGCCAGACTCACCAAGAAGCAGAGAGAGAGGACCCAAATAAACAAAATCAGAAATGATATAGGCGAAATAACAACAGACCCCACAGAAATACAAATGATTGTTAGATAATACTATGGACAACTCTGCTCCAACAAACTAGACAACCTGGAGGAAATGGACATATTCCTAGAAAAATACAACATTCCAAAACTCAATCAGAAAAAATCTAAAAATCTCAAAAGGCCAATAACTGTGGAAGAAATTTAAGCAGTCATCAAAAAGCTTCCAGCAAACAAAAGCCCAGGACCAGACGGCTTCACAGGGGAGTTTTACCAAAAATTCAAGGAAGAACTAAAATCTATCCTCCTCAGACTACTACAAAAAATTCAAGAGGAAGGAACACTTCCAAGCTCATTCTATGAAGCCAGCATCACCCTAAAACCAAAACCAGGTGAAGACAACACAATAAAAGAGAATTACAGGCCAATATCCCCCATGAACATAGATGCCAAAATCCTCAACAAAATCTTAGCAAATCGGATTCAGCAGTACATCAGAAAGATCATACACCATGACCAAGTAGGATTTATCACAGGGATGCAAGGATGGTACAATATCCGAAAATCAATAATCATGATACATCACATAAACAAATTGAAAGAAAAAAACCACATAGTCATATCAATTGCTGCAGAAAAAGCATTTAACAAAATCCAAAACCCATTTTTGATAAAAACTCTCAACAAGGTGGGAGTAGAAGGATCATACCTCAACATAATAAAAGCCATATATGACAAACCCACAGCCAACATCATACTCAATGGACAAAAACTAACACCATTTCCCCTAAGAACAGGAACAAGACAGGGATGCCCACTCTCACCACTCCTGTTCAACACAGTACTGGAAGTATTAGCCATTGCAATTAGACAAGAAGAAGAAATGAAAGGCATCCAAATTGGAAAAAGAGGAAGTAAAACTGTCCTTATTTGCAGACGACATGATATTATACATACAAAACCCTAAAGTCTCCATCAAAAAACTACTAGACTTAATACATGAATTTGGCAATGTAGCAGGATACAAAATTACAACCAAGATATCTAAGGCATTTCTATACACCAATAGTGAACTTTCAGAAAGAGAGACTGTAAAAACAATCCCATTTACCATCTCACCAAAAAAATTAAGCTACCTAGGAATAAACTTAACTAAAGAGGTAAAAGACCTCTACTCAGAAAACTATAGGATGTTGAAAAAAGAGAGAGAGGAAGACATAAACAGATGGAAGAAAATACTGTGTTCATGGATTGGTAGAATCAACATCATCAAAATGTCCATACTACCCAAAGCAATCTATAAATTCAACGCACTTTCCATTAAAATACAAACGGCATACTTCACAGATCTAGAAGGAACTCTCCAAAAATTCATCTGGACTAAAAAAAGACCCCGAATAGCTGCAGCGATCCTGAGAAAGAACAAAATAGGTGGGATCTCAATACCAGATATCCTATCTAATAAAAGAGAAAAATGGTAATTGGCGTCCGACGATACCCTTTTCATTGGCTAATCAGGGCTATATGCAAATTAACTGCCAACTATGATTGGCAGTTAACTGCCAACTATGATTGACAGTTAACTGCCAACTAAGATTGGCAGTTAACTGCCAACAAGATGGCGGTTAATTTGCATATGTAGGCACAATGCAGGGAGGCAAAAGGGAAAGCAGGAAGAAGCCCCCTGCCACTGACAGTGATCAGAAACCCAGGGGGGAGCTAAGAGCTGGGGGGCAGGGCAAAGGTGGCCCTGGGGCCGCCTTTGCCCTGCCCCCCAGCCATGATCGGAGAATCAGGCACCTTTGCCGCCCTGGCCAGTGATAGCAGGAAGTAGGGGTGGAGCCAGCGATGGGAGCTGGACACGGTCGAAGCTGGCAGTCCCAGGAGCTAGGGGTCCCTTGCCTGGGCCTAAAGCGGAGCCCATGATCACGGGGCCGCTGCAGCTGCGGGTCCCCGCTGCCCGGGCCGGACGCATAGGCCAGAGGCGTTAGGCCTGGGCAGGGGCAGAGCCTGCAACCGCGGGGAGCTGGGGGTCCCCTGCCCAGGCTTGACACCTCTGCCGGAGGCCTCAGGCCTGGTCAAGGGGCCGATCCGGTGATTGGTGATCGGAGGGTGATGAGGGTCAACTCCTCTGGCCGAGGCATCAGGCCTGGGCGGGGGGCTGAGCCGGGGATTGGGGGGATATGATGGTCCCCTTGCCCAGACCTGAAGCCTGGGTCAGAGGCGTCAGGCTTGGGCGGGGGGTGGAGCAAGCGATCAGAGGGAGATGGGGGTCCCCTGCCCAGGCATGATTCCTGGGCCAGAGGCCTCAGGCCTGGGCGGGGGCCAGAGCCAGTGATCAGGGGGAGATGGGGGTCCCCTGTCCAAGCCTGACACCTCTGGCGGAGGCGTCAGGCCTGGGCAAGGGGCCGATTCTGCGATTGGAGGGTGATGGGGGTCAACGCCTGAGGGCTCCCAGTATGTGAGAGGGGGCAGGCTGGGCTGAGGGACACTCCCCTCCCCACACACACCGAGTGCACGAATTTCGTGCACCGGGCCCCTAGTCAAGCTATATTACAAAGCCACTGTTCTCAAAACTGCCTGGTACTGGCACAAGAATAGACATATAGATAAATGGAATAGAGAGCCCAGAAATCGGCCCGAACCAATATGCTCAATTAATATTTGACAATGGAGGCAAGAACATACAATGGAGTCAAGATAGTCTCTTCAATAAATGGTGTTGGGAAAATTGGACAGATACATGCAAGAAAATGAAACTAGACCACCAACTTACACCATACACAAGAATAAACTCAAAATGGATAAAGGACTTAAATGTATGACGGGAAACCATAAAAATTCTAGAAGAATCCAAAGGCAACAAAATCTCAGACATATGCCAAAGCAATTTCTTCACTGATACAGCTCCTAGGGCAATTGAAACTAAAGAGAAAATGAATAAATGGGACTTCATCAAAATAAAAAGCTTCTGCACAGCAAAAGAAACCATCAACAAAACAACAAGAAAGCCCACTGCGTGGGAAAACATATTTGCCAATGTCATATCTGATAAGGGCCTAATCTCCAAAATTTATAGGGAACTCATACAACTTAACAAAAAGAAGATATAAAATCCAATCAAAAAATGGGCAAAGGATCTAAGTAGACACCATTCCAAAGAGGACATTCAGAAAGCCAAGAGACATATGAAAACATGCTCAAAGTCAAAAATCATCCGAGAGATGCAAATCAAAACAACAATGAGGTACTATCTCACACCTGTCCAAATGGCTATCATCAACAAATCAACAAACAAGTGCTGGAGATTATGTGGAGAAAAAGGAACACTCGTGCACTGCTGGTGGGAATGCAGACTGGTGCAGCCACTATGGAAGACAGTATGGAGTTTCCTCAAAAAACTACAAATGGAACTCCCATTTGACCCTGTGATCCCACTTCTAGGAATATATCCCAAGAAACCAGAAACACCAATCAGAAAGGATATTTGCACCCATATGTTCATAGCAGCACAATTCACCATAGCTAAGATCTGGAAACAGCCTAAGTGCCCATCAGTAGATGAATGGATTAGAAAACTGTGGTACATCTACACGATGGAATACTACGCTGCTGTAAAAAAGAAGGAACTCTTACCATTTTCAACGGCATGGATGGAACTGGAGAGCATTATGCTAAGTGAAATAAGCCAGTCAATGAAGGAAAAATACCACATGATCTCACTCATTCATGGATAATAAAGACCAGTATAAACTTATGAACAAAAATAGATACAGAGGCAGTGCTGCCTCAAACAGACTGTCAAACTGCAGCGGGAAGGCCGGGGAGGGTAGGGGGACAGAAGGGGGGGTAAGAGATCAACCAAAGGACTTATATGCATGCATATAAGCATAACCAATGGACATAAGACACTGGGGGGTAGGGGAGGCCAGGGGATTGTCAAGGGCGGGGGGGAAAAGGAGACATATGTAATACCCTTTGTAATACTTTAAGCAATAAAAAACAAAAAGAATACAAAATGCCCTGCAATTATCACAAAAATGTAAATCCTAGATTTTTACAACATTCAGGTGTTTATTCACACATCTCTCAGGAACCTGAGCGCTAATTTAAAGCAGCCTCATCATAGCTCAGTGGTGAGACCAAGACACAATGCACTTTGGCTTCAATAATTAAAAAAAAATAAAGATGACTGTGAATTAAATGTTATGTACTTATTATGCAGAAACTTATATAATTTAAAATTTCTTAATACTTACAGTAGAGAAGTTCAAAGTTTTGCTACATAAAAGAGTATGTCCTAACAACCTGAGGAATATGGAATAGAATTGGAGTGTGTAACTTTCTATCTGACAAAGCAAAAGTTCCAGATGGTACCAAAGCAAAAGATTTTGAAAGACATTTTATTAGAAAGAAAGAAGAAATGAGCCAGTAGACAACTCATGCTCTGTACATAAACAAATATACACAGCACACCAACACACTTGTACAAAGATTCACCACACATTAAAATGCAAAAATGCATATCCTCACTCATGTTCTATCACGCACTTAGACTCCTGCACACACCACATACTCATAATCACATTCATACATACTCATAATGAAACATGCCATGACAGAAGCTCACATGGGTGTACTCAGGTTTATAAAAATATCACATTAACAGGCCCCATGAGTGAGCATATCTCAATAACATGCTCATGTATGGATACACAGTAGTAACTACAGTCCTCTGGGTGCCTAACAGGGTGGCTACTTCCCTCATCCATGATCCCGCCTACACTACAACAATGCACGTGGAAATGGCTTCCAATGTTCAGAACTTTGAAAGTGCAGTGAGCATTGCCACTTTAGGTCAAAGACTATGGTGGGAAACTTAATGTGTGTGGACAAGTGACAGTGTGTGGCTGAATGCAGCCGCAGAGTGGAAAGGGCTATAGAAAAAAGGGCATAAGGATAAACTGGAGCTGCAGAGTCTGGGTTCCAGGGGTCCCAGAGTGCAGGAGAAGAGAAACTGCGAGGATCTGCACCAATTCCCCAGAGTTTAAGACTGTAGAAAAATATTTTTGACAGTCCTGGAAGCAAAAGGTCTAAAATCACATTGTGGGCAGTGTCATGCTCTATCTACCTAGAAGTCTAGAGGGATTAAGTCTTAACCCTTGCTTCTGCCCCGTGGATGTCAGCACCTTTGGCTCTCTGTGGCCTATACCTTCATCCCTCTATCTGCTTTCATCATCAAAGGTGTTCTTTGTATCTGGGGGTCCAACTTCCTTTTTCTCTGAGGAACCCCAGACATTGTGTTAGGTCTCATTCTAGTCCAGTCTGATCTCATTTTAACTTGATTACATCTGCAAAGACCCTATTCCCACAGGTACAGGTACTGATTTTCAGGCTCTGAACATGCATTTGAGTCACACAATTCACCATTCGAAAGGACAGCAGCCCTGACTGGTTTGGCTCAGTGGATAGAGCGTCGGCCTGAGGACTGAAGGGTCCCAGGTTCGATTCCGGTCAAGAATTGGTTGCGGGCACATCCACGGTGTGGGGTGTGCAAGAGGCAGCCGATCGATTTTTCTATCAAATCGATGTTTCTGTCTATCCCTTTCCCTTCCTCTCTGTAAAAAATCAATAAAATATATTTTTTTAAAAAAAGGACTGCAAGGTACAAGATAGTTAAAGTAACTGAGGGCTGAATGTACACTACAGGGTGCAAGAGTACAAAAAAGTGAACAAGGAAATGAAGTCTACATGTTGGGGGATAAGGAATTGAGGAAGTCACAGGAATCCTATATAATAAAAGGCCAGGAATCATAAGCATAACGACTGGAATGACCACTCGACCAGTTGCCAAGAGATACATTGACCACCTCTCGGTCCTTCCCCCCCCCCCCCCCACCCCACAGGCTCCAATTGCAGAATCTCGAAAGGAGAACCACAGCAAATTGGGGGGGGGGGGGAGGGTGGCAGCAGGGCAGGACTGGTGAGTGGCTGCAGAGGGCGGTGAGTGGTGAGGCGACAGCAGCAGCAAAATCAGCAAAGTTTGGCTAGCTCTTCAGAAACCTTACATAAGGGGCATACAAATTGAAGGCCCTAGGGTGCACAAAAGACTACTGTTCACAAGGACTGCTGGAGAAATCATATCAAAACTTACATTCACTTGTGACACTGTAAGCTGGTGCCTGTACGCACTAGAGATTCATGGGAGTTCAGTTCTTTACTTAACTACACAAAATAAATGATAATGCTGAAACACCACAGACTTTTACATAAACCCACAACAATCCTCTCACTACATATTTTTTTGTAACCATCATAATGTCCCAGCAGGTACAATGAATAAAAAAATAAATTATGGGTAAACTCTTCACACATTATTTAAGGTTTAAGGCCTGTGAGTAAATGTCACTCCACTGCATTACAAATTGTTACCCACAATGGTGAATAAGGTGGGAAACATTAAGACTGATGGCATGTCAACACCTCATTCATTACACATCACTGTTAACATATTTCAATTACTTCATCTTTATTAATGAACATATTAAGTCCACACATTGTCTAAACAAAGTACTTCAAAGCACATGTATTGTCTTGGGTTGAAATAGACACTACAAGCATTCAAAGATCATGAAATGAATTGAGAGAGAAATCACATGAATACTTTTGTTTAAAAAAGCCACAAATAACTGTTGCAATAAAAAAGGATTCAGTGGAGACAATTACATTTGTCCTAATATTCATCCCCTTGGTATTTTGATTTATTTTGATTTTAATATATTTTATTGATTTTTTACAGAGAGGAAGGGAGAGGGATAAAGAGTTAGAAAGATGGATGAGAGAGAAACATCAATCAGCTGCCTCCTGCACACTCCCTACTGGGGATGTGCCCATAACCAAGGTACATGCCCTTGACCAGAATCCAACCTGGGACCCTTGAGTCCACAGGCTGGCGTTCTATCCACTGAGCCAAACCAGTTAGGGCGGTATTTTGATTTATACTAAAAAATCATCTAACTTTCCTTACTAGAGTCTTTAAAATATGTATTCTGATTTAAACTCATATTTGAAAAGTGTTACTGACTTACTACTTTCAAGTACAAATGCTTGAAATACTGGGGTTTTCTGAAATACAGTGGGGCCTTGACTTATGAGTTTAATTCGTTCGGAGACCGAGCTCCTTACGGAGCTCATTAACTCAAATTATCAACTTAATGCAAAAAATCGGCAGAGACAGCTGGTATCTCAAAAAACTTGTTAGTCGGGACATTCGTAAGTCAAGGCCCCAGTGTATGTATTTTGAGGAAAGATTTTTTATAATTTATTACAAAAGTAGAATTTCTCACGAGTATGCATTCTCTGATATGCAGAAAGATTGTAGGTCCATGTATAGGGTTTGCATATTATTTAACATTTTAAGTTTTTCTCCAGTAAAAATACTCATGTGCCAGTTAAGATGCAACAGTAAATGCTGAAAACAATCTGCTGAACTTTTGATATTTGTATGGCATCTCTCCACTATAAATTTTTAAAGCAACCGTCGCGAACCGGTGGTACACAGACCACTGGTGGTTCATGAGGTCTGAAAGGTTGG
Organism: Myotis daubentonii; assembly: GCF_963259705.1. Classification (NCBI taxonomy): domain Eukaryota; kingdom Metazoa; phylum Chordata; class Mammalia; order Chiroptera; family Vespertilionidae; genus Myotis; species Myotis daubentonii. Next base: position 32,630,665 of record NC_081847.1, read on the forward strand.
CGACAGCTGGTTTAAGGAAACCTTTGCAGCAGGGGTCGCCAACTGGCGGTCTGCAGACCACTGGTGGTCCATGAGGTCTGAAAGCTTGGCAACCATTGTTCTAAAGTAAATTGGAGCTTGAGTAATGGTTAAAGGTTTTGCCAGATTGTTTATATTTGTATTCTTTCAGTAAAGAATAAATTATGTGATACTGATTAAGGTTTCAACACTGGGTAAAGGTGTTATCAAATTCTCTCCATTGTAAGGTTTCTCTCTGGTATGATATTCAGTGAGGTTTAGGCAATGGTTGGAAGTTTTTCCATATTCTTTATATTTATACTAGTGGCCCGGTGCACAGAATTTGTGCACTGGAGTGGGGGGGTCCCCTAAGCCCGGCCAGTGCCCTCTCACAGTCCAGAACCCCTCAGGGGATGTCCACCTGCTGGCTTAGGCCTGCTCTCTGTGGGGAACAGGCCTAAGCCAACAGCAGGACATCCCTCCTGCAGTCTGGGACCCTTTGCAGCTCCTGCCTGCCTGCTCGCTGCTCTTTACCACATCGCTTGCTGCTCCTTAGCACTGCCTTGGAGGCAAGAGAGGCTCCTGCCACTGCCACTGTGCTCGTCAGCCGTGAGCCCGACTTCTGGCTGAGCAGCACTCCCCGTGTGGGAGCGCACTGACCACCAAGGAGCAGCTCCTGTGTTGAGCATTGGCCCCCTGGTGGTCAAATCATTCTGGTTGTTCTGCTGTAAGGGTTGCTTAGGCTTTTATTATATAGCTTCTATTTGCTATAAATTTCCCAATATTGAGTACAGCAATAGCGAGGTTAAAGGCTCTGTCATACTCTTCACATTTGTAAAGCTTCTCTCAGGTACGCATTCTCATATATTTGGTAAGATTTGAGCAGTGGGTAAAGGCTTTGCCACATTCTGTGTTTCTAAGGCTTCTCTCTAGTTGAGTCCTCTGATGCTATAAATGTTTAAATATGATGTGAAGGCATTTTGACATCTGCACATTTATAAGAGTTTGTGTCCTGAGTGATTTCTCTGATGTTTGGAAAAGGCTGAATACCAGCTAAAGACTTTGCCACATTCTGTACATTTATAGGGTTTCTCTCCAGAATGAATATTCTGATGTTGAGTAAGATGTGAGCCCCGGGTAAAGGTTTTGCCACATTCTCCACATTTATAAGGCTTCTCTCCAGAATGAATTTTCTGATGTTTAGCAAGTTGTGAGCCCTGGTTAAAGGCTTTACCACATTCTCTACATGTATAAGGCTTCTCTCCAGAATGAATTTTCTGATGTTGAGTAAGATTTGACCTCCGGATAAAGGTTTTACCACATTCTCTACATTTATAAGGCTTCTCTCCAGTATGAATTCTCTGATGATCGGTAAGGTTTGAACAGTGGCTAAAAGCTTTGCCACATTCAGTACATTTATAAGGCTTCTCTCCAGAATGAATTATCTGATGTCGAGTAAGATGTGAGCTCTGGATAAAAGTTTTGCCACATTCTCTGCATTTATAAGGCTTCTCTCCAGAATGAATAATCTGATGCCGAGTAAGACTTGAGCTTCGGATAAAGGTTTTACCACATTCTCTACATTTATAAGGCTTTAGTCCAGTATGAATTCTCTGATGATGGCTAAGGTTTGAACAGTGGCTAAAAGCTTTGCCACATTCAGTACATTTATAAGGCTTCTCTCCAGAATGAATTATCTGATGCCGAGTAAGATATGAGCTCTGGATAAAAGCTTTGCCACATTCTCTACATTTATAAGGCTTTTCTCCAGTATGAATTCTCTGATGTGAAATAACATTTGCCTGCCACTTAAAGGCTTTATCACATTCTTTGCATTTGTAAGGCTTCTCTGCAGTATGGATTTCCTTATGTATATTTAACTTAGAGGACTGACTAAACACTTTCACGTAGTGATTACATGGGAGAGACTCCTCCTCAATATGAGTACTTTTATGTTCAGTAAGATTTGACGATTGGTTGGAAGACTTGGCACATTCACTAAAACTTTCTGTCTTCTCTACAGTATGAATACCCTGAGGTATAAAAATATTTGAGTTTTTTTCAAAGACTTTAGGCAATTTATACTTGTTCTGTGGAAGCTGAGCTCTCTGATGGTTATTAGAATTTGACCCTTGGTTAAAGTTTTTCTGAGATTCATTGCATTGGTGACTTCTCTCTTCATTATATGTACTCTGATAATAATTTAAGAGAGAAAAACTTTTAGTGAGGGCTCTAATATCATTACACATTTACAATTGTTCTCAATTACCTATTTTGATACCATGATGGTTGTATATATATCCTCCCACATTTATGAAACTTATAAACTCTGGAAAAAGAACTATTTTCCCATGAAACAATAATTCAAAATTGGTTAAGGGATTTACAAATTCATTTATAACTTGTACCTTCATTTTTTTTAAAATTTTGTTTTATTGCTTAAAATATTACAAAGAGTAGTATATATATCTTCTTTTTTTTCCCCCCCTTAACCTTCCCCCGGCCACCCCTACGCCCCAGTGTCTTGTGTCCATTGCTTAGGCTTATATGCATGCATACAAGTCCTTTGGTTGATCTCTTTGTACCTTCATTTTTAAAATATCTCATTTGTAGAAATATTTGACTGTTTAATCAAATGATACATTAAATCATTCAAAAATTATTTGCATAATGGACTAGGTGACTTTTCTAATATTAGAAATTTTACTGCAGAAAATATATATTCATTTATTTATTTTAATTTTCACATGAGGACATGTTTATTGATTTTTAGAGACAGAAAAGGGGGGACGGAAAGAGATAAAAAAAAAAATTGATGAGAGGGAAAGATCGATCAATTGCCTTCTGCCTGCACCTGGACCAGAGATTGAACCCTAAATCTACATGTGTCCCAACAAGCATTGAACCCACAACATTTCAGGGTGACACTCCAACCAACTGAGTCACAGCAGCCAGAGCAGAAAATATATACTTTTAAAGTTTTTTTGTTCAGAAACACATTGTTCTGCCAATGTAGCTGTTGTCAAGTAGAGGGTAACTGCCCCACTTTGGGGCAAGATCATAACTCACAAGATTTTTTCTCTTCATAGTCCCCTGCACATTATGAAATTTTCATTCAGTGTAAATTCTCAATGCCATATCTGCTATATCTTACCTGTAACATTTTCTGGAATGACACTTCTACACCTGACTTTGACAAGAAACCTTGGGTAACTTGAGAAGATATAGCTGAAATATAACAAATTAATTAGAAAATACACTCAGCTAAATATTGTTTCAATTTTAATGTACAGAATTAATACCTGTAAGAAGACTTCAGTGAGATAGAAGAACAGGAAGCACAAAAACTTTCTTCCTCCATGGAGATGTTAACTTACCAACAATTACTGATCCAATTACCTTCTAAAGTACTTCAGAAGCCAGTTCAAAGACCAGAATATGAATCAGAAAGCACAAAATAAAAAAGTCATATAAAGACGGAAACAAATTGTGTACATTTGCCCACAATACCTGCTCACCCTTCTGACACAGGAATGGGGAAATATCATGGGCTCTAAATAAAAGCAAAATATGTTTTAAACTGGAAAGTTACACAAAACTCACACACGAAGGCTTCTGGTCAAGATGGAGGTGTAGGTAACTGTGGCACTGGCAACCTCCCACAACCACACAAAAAAAAAATACAACTGAACTACAGGAAAACCATCTCTCAGAACTGACGGAAACCTAACTGAATGAAGTTGTAAAACTAAGGACATAAAGAAGGCTTATCCAGACTGGTAGGAGGTGCAGCGTCACAGAATGGACTGGGCCCACATGGTGGATAAAAATCACCAGTGACATATCGGCTGCAGAGGTCGCATCTGAGGAGTGAAGGGTCACAGCCCACAGAAGGCCCTCCAGCGCCGGGTTCCAATGCCAAGAAGAGATGTTCCCATTACTCTGGCTGTGAAAACTAGCAAGGATTGTGGCTGAGTGAGACGGAGAGCTGGTGGAGTCCTAGGCAATTCCTCTGAAAGGGCTCACGCTCTGACTCACTCAGATTCGTGCCCTGTGAGCTCCAGTGCTGTGGCAGCAGCTTGAATGGCACCAGGGACATACAGGTTGGACCTGAAGGATGAGAGCTGTGGAAGGAGCTTTCTCCCAGGCATAAGTCTTGGTAGAAGCCATTGTTTCTTTTCTGAGCCTTTCACCCACATAGCTGGCAAACGGGAGCCACAGCTGAGTCTCCATCAATTTGGCTCACACTTTTCACCACACCCTGAAGATTTCCTGACACCTCACCCCATCAACATGTGGGACCACCAAAGCTGTTTCCAGTGGCTATTCCATACAAACAGCCAAAATTGGCTTATGCTTCAGTCTTTACAACAATGTCTTAAACAAGCAGGATCTGGCCCCAGTGTACCCCCCATCACTCTGGCTAAGTGGCCCCAGCACGGAAACTATGTAATGTCTAATTATTGGGGCGTACACCTGAAACTAATTTAATATTATATTGGCAACTACAATTGAAAAATTTTTTAAATGAGTTACACACACACACACACACACACACACACACACACCAATTACACTTCCCAGAATAGGTGTGACAGGCCTTTAAAAACCTACCACAGCTGATAGTTATTTTTGTTCTCCTATACAAAGCAAGTTTATAAAGAATGGGATTGCAACAAAAGATCACAAGAAACAGAAATGAAGAAACAGAAAAACAATCCAACCAGAGGAACAAAATAAATCTCCATATGTTGGCCCTAAGATCATGAACATATGTTAATTACCTGACAAAGATATGAGAAAAAAAAACACCTTAAAAGGGCTCAACTGGAAAAACATACAGAACTAATTATTGTCATCAAAATTAGGCATGACAATAATAAAAATGCAAGCAGACAGAAAGTATAAGAAAGAACCAAACAGATATTGGGAGCTGAAGAATATAGTTAGTGCCTGAATTGAAATATACAATAGAAACATCAGAAACAGACTTGATCAAGCAAAAGGAAGGATAAGACAACTTGGACACTGACCCACAGTGTTCCTGGGATGTGGGAACCAAATTCCAGTATCTAAACCACTTCCCTCCCAAATTACTTACATGGGGCAGAAAACAGAACTTTAAAACTAGTTTAACATAAAATTCCTCAGCAACGTCTACAGACTTCCCTAGGTTCACCAAGAAATGCAATAGTAGCCAGGTCATGGCACCCTTACACTGTTACAGGAGGACTTTGGCTCTCACTGCAAATGTGATGGAAGCAGAAAGAGAATGCTTAGATGATATTGGTGAGTAAGTGTTGGAGAGGATCTGTCCCTCTAAGACAGAAACAGAAATAAACGTGACCCTCTCAAAAATTAGTTCCATTGAAGAAGATGTTTCCAAACCATTATATAATATCCGATCTTCGGCCTCTCACCTGGATCATCTGTTTCCTTGATTCCCACCTACCTGGCTGGATGGGTATTGCCTTTTTTCCCTTCAACTCCCAGGGCTCCTTCATGTATTTCAAAAAGGTGAGTAGGTCTGGTTTAGACACACCTGTTTATTAGAAAAAGGAACATGGGCCATAGCCAGTTTGGCTCATTGGGTAGAGTGTCAGCGTGAGGACTGAAGGGTCCCTGGTTTGATTCCGGTCAAGTGCACATGCCTGGGATGCAGGCTTGATCCCCAGTAAGGGATGTGCAAGAGGAAGCCAATCGATGATTCTCTCTCATCATTGATATTTCTACCTCTCTCTCACTCTCACTCTCTGAAATCAAATAAAAATATATTAAAAACAACAACAACCAAAAACTTACAAAGAAAAGAAGCATGGATTCAATGGAGAATCTCTAATTTTCAATTTAGCTCTGTGCTCAAGTAAGAAGATAGGACATTGTAGAATACCAGAATATCATAAAAAATTATTTTCCAAAATATTATTTTCTGACAGAACCTTTAACTATACTGGAGACAACATTTAAAGTTTTCAAATCTTGAGTTCCACTTCCAAATACATCAGGAAGCCTTTCTGTTCTGCACCAGCAAAACTGCAATTGCTTTCCTTACTAACACGGATCTGAAACTCTATCATAAAAAGCAGAAGCTACAAGCAGACACTGTGCTAATGAAGAAAACAAAACCCTGCGGGTGGAGGAGAAATTCTGGAAGGAAGCGGTCCTCACCCAGGAATACCAGGTTCCTGTAGTTCTGCAACATCACGTCCCTGTACAGTTTCCGCTGAGCTGGGTCCAGGCACGCCCACTCCTCCTGAGAGAATTCTATGGCCACATCACTGAAGGTCAACTGCCCCTGAAATTAAAAGGAAATTAAAAGAAAAGTATTAATCAATTGACCATGGGAAGAGGTCATAAAGCCACCCAAAATGAAAAGATAATAGAACCAGTTGAGACTTAAGACAGTATCCTGAGTTATCCAACAACATGACTTTGACAATAAAATAATCTAATGTATTTTTAGAAAGGAAGATGGCATATGATCCACAAAACCACAGTAGAAGTTTTACTTTTCTGAAAGATAAATTTTAAAAATACAGGCATCAACACAAGCATATCCATTATTTAGTGCTATGTTTGAATCATAAAGGATCAACTGTACATATTTCTTAGCTGGAAAAGTCATTCAGAGTGAGCACAGTGTAGTACTTTTAAAATTTTAATGAGTTCCGGGGGGGCCTGAATTTTATCTGTTTAACCAGCTCACTTATAACTATGGATACCAATGTTCTGGTACATGTGGCGTACCTTTGGATACTACAGAAGAAAACACAGGAAAAACATACACAAGATTTTGACTGAACAATTTTATGGAATTTACAGGTGTCATAGAATAGTACGCCTATCAACCACAGTTGTTTTAACAGTTATTTATATATAAATAATTAACAAATCTCAAATGTATAAAAAGAACAATAACATTATTATTCATTTTTTTTAATGTTTTTATTGATTTTGAGAGAGAGAGAAAGGGGGAAGGAAAAGAAACAGAAATTTCGATGGGATAGAAACACTAATGAGTGGACTCCTGCACACGCACTACCAAGGATTGAGCACTGAACCTGGGCATGTGCCCTACAGGGAATGGAACCAGTAATTTCTCAGTGCATGGGTCAACACTCAACCAAGTGAGCCATGATTATTCATCCTTTTTTATGAAAATATTTTGTAAAAGATCCATAAAACGGTAGAGCCTGGGTGTTATTCCAAACTTTACCTCGAATTTGACAAAAAGACCACAGACCAGTGCACAGACACAACCCTCATGAATGTACACAGCTATTGTAACTATAAAGAATAGAAATAAGAAGGTAAGAAATAAGAACAGGGCAAATAATGTTAACATTTTCTGTAAAGAGGCAGACATAAAAATGGAAACAATGTACAAATTAAATGTGACACAAAATAAAATGTTCATGTCAATAAAATTACCCTGCAATAAAATCAACATTAATGTCAATGTGTCAATGTCACAAATCTCTTTGCGAATGACTGTCTTTGTATTCTATGAACACAAAAGGGAGGTAAACACACCATGATAAAAAATATTAGTACTATTATTTCTTAGCCATTTATTTTTTTGATAAAATTTATCTTTGGTGCTGATCTGTATTTTATAATTTTAACACACTAGAACATCCATTACTATGATGCTTGTAAACATTTTTGAAAATACAAAGCCCTGATAAAGAAGAGTGTATCTGTGATAAGTCGGTGAAATACAATAAGAATTTACAGGTCTGGGGCAAAGCAAGTATCTCCAGTGAACAACAACAACAAAGCAACCTACAAATAAAGCAAAACTGAAAAGCAATCAAAGTTTCCAGAAGAAATGTGATCATTTATGCACAACTCTCAAAAAAACTTTTGACACCCTTATTTAAAAAAAACAAAAATTAACTTTATATTTCAGGAATTGGGCAGAGAACACCCGCACCAAGTGAAAATCAGGTGCAAAGGAAGGCACATCAAGCGACAGATGGACACATCATCACTAATATCAATTTTATACAAAATTCATTCCACAAATACCTCCCATACTGTATAAATCTTACAGAGCATTTAAAGAATAAAGCATCCATGCCAATGTAGAGAGCAAGTCTCTGCTAATGAGTTTTCTTTTTCAGAACTTTCTGATCTAATCCCGGCCACTAAGGCCATCCTGGTTAAAGGTGCTTTGTCTCAATCCTGTTCTGCACAGCAGATGTTGCAGACATAGGAAATGTAATCCTGCATGTCCCTTCTGCCAATACCATCTCAATAGGGAACTCGGATATCAATGCCTTCCCATGTTGAACTGTGGCAAAGAAAATGTTTTGAAAAGTTGAAGATAGGAGTTCAGAACAAGGCACCCTAAGATGTGCTTCAATGGTACATGCATTATATTGAGCTGAAGGCATCAAGACCCTTTGGGTTCAAGAGAAACTTCTGCTCTCCCCCTGAACTACCTAGAAGAATTTAAATTATGAGCGTGACCTGTGATATAAGTTAAACCAAAAATGACATTTGAACTACCTAGATGGTAAGGAACCTAGTATTTCCTCAACATGTGATTTCCTGGCAACAATATTCTAAAGTCCCAAGGTGCATTACCTCATCCCAGGCTCAGACTGTCTCATATGCTAAATTTCCCTTTCAGTCTCTGAGCCTCTCTTGCATGTGGGGTCTCTGACTCTGTCATGTGTGTGCAGCTCCCATACATATCCCCTTTCTGATTAGGCCAGCTGAGAGAACCTTGAAAGTAGAAGAAAATATCTTCCTCCCACACAATGGTCATTAACTTATGGTGAGATTCCTATGGGGGACTTGGATGGACACCACAGACAGAAAGCTGTGGACAAAAATGTAGAGGAGGCTGACTTTATCTGCTTCCTAAAGGCCTGCTTCGTTGCAGATGTTGAAACTGCTGACCCACATGAGCAGTCGATGAAGGCTTGACTGCTACATGACCTTCCTCGGGTGGCTCTAGTGAACTACACTGCCATCTCTCCCCACAGCGCAGGCGCTAACAACCAGACAACCCCATTGGAAAAGGAAGTAACTGCACCCTGAAATGGAAATCTCCACCAGCAGGCCTTTTTCAAACCACCCTCCTATGTGTCCCAAGCTTCTTAGGGCTGCCAAGCAGCGCCAGCCCCTCAGCAGCTCAGAGGCCCTTCCTTTCTTCTGTGTTGTCTCCCTTATGATCGAGCATAAGCCTAAGAAAATTTCCCAAGATGTATCTCTAGAGGTTCCTCTTGATTTCTATCTTGGGGAACCCATAACCCCAAGCGACAGTAACATTTTAAAGAGGGAACTTATAGAATCACAAAGAAAAAAAGTAAGCAGGTGAAAACAACTTCGTGTTGCAGGATCATCAGAAATAGAGAAACAAAGGTCTGCACCATCTAAATACATGAACTTTAGAAGGAAAAGCAGACACAGACCTGAGCCAAGACAGAGCGTTTACCTGAGAAGCAGCCATATTGTCCTCTTCCTCCTCCTGCTCTGGGTCGTTTTCTCAGGCGACTTTATGTTGACCAATCACACCTGCATCTTGAGGATATGTCTTGTTGTCACCACACTCACAGGCAGAAGGACTTGAATGATGAAAAATTTCACACTCCCATGCCCTTTGACACAGCAGAGATTAAGAAACAATGAGATGCTACATGAAGACCAAACTGTTTTTCTCTCCTGTCTTCTCTTGCTCTCCCCTCCAACAGACATGCCCAAATTCCAACCCAGCAATGAGAAAGTGAGCTGCACTTCTGTTCCTCCCAAACCCAAGAGAGGACCCTGGACCAAAGCCCATTGTCAACTCTCACAAATGCACTGGGGCAGGGAGCCCTTCTGCTAAACACTGGCCACACTTTTGAATCACCTGGAGCACCACACTAAAATGACAACGATGTTCTACCCAGACCAGTTGTTCAACTCTGAGGGGGAAGGCACAGGCACTGTTATTTCTTACAACTCGTCAAGTGGTCTAATGGAAGGGGACCATCCAGCTAAGCATTTCTTCTACAGCTTTAACGTGCATACAGAACCGTGGGGATCAAGGTTTCACTCTAAAAAGTTATGATTCTGTAGAGCTGCAGTGACACCCATGAAATAGCATCTTTACTTAGTGCTCTGGTGGAGGTGACCTGCTTTAGGTAGCACTGGGCTGGAGATACTAGACCCAACACACCTGCGTGCTGTGCATAGTGTGAGGGGTTGGGGCAGGAACTTCTAGAGCAGTGGTTCTCAACCTCTGGGTCGCGACCCCTTTGGCGATCGAACAACCCTTTCACAGGGGTCGCCTAAGACCATTCTGCATATCAGATATTTACAGGACGATTCATAACAGTAGCAACATTACAGTTATGAAGTAGCAATGAAAAGAATTTTGTACAGTGGATCTCTGAAACTTATTCATCTTTGATAAATAAAAACCTGTATCGCTGAATAGCACCTCCCATTTCCACTCTCCTCTGCCTGTGGCAACGCTAATCTTTCCTCTAATCTTTGTTCCTATGGGTTTGACTCTATTGTGAGAATTCTGAACCTGTATTTATACCGTGTTTATACATTAAAAGTACTTTCTATGACACATAAGTTAAATATCTGTAAGGTTAGTAGTCATATTCTTAAATTTGAGGAAGAAGATATGATTAAATTAAAATAAACTCTAAATTTTATAGTTTATGAAAGAAACAGAAAACAAATTCCTGAAACACAACAGATTGACTATAATAAAACCTTAAAGCAGTCCGAAATCTTCATATAGAAATTTATGCTTTTAACTGCAGAGAAGCAAATCCATAGGCCCAAGTCATTACTTCTCATTAACATTGTTTTTGGAAATAAAAAATTAGTACCTTTTCCCTCTATGCATATCTCTGTGACCAGATTCCCCATGTTACTAAGGACAACAGGAATATTGGAGGAAGGCCCACTGTTAATGTCTTTAATTTAAGTTGATTATTTTTTTTTAAGGATCCTTTCTTTAAATAGGGTAATATCCCAAGGCAGTGGATACGATTTCAACATATAATTTTTGAGAGACCCAACTGAACCCTTACACAGTAAATTTACGTGGGTGGGGGTGTAAGTGTGTATGTGTATATATCTATGAAATTTTATCACACAGTTAAGTTTGTTTAAATCAGGGACCACAAACCAGATCCTTAATTTGTCACCCCTCCTGACAACTCCCATCCCTAACCCAGTGCAACCATTAGTCTGTTCTCTATACTGATCTGGTTGGATTTATTTTTGATAACTTTATAATTTTCAAACAATCATTAAATAACAAATTTTAGTTAACCCATCTTTTATTTAACTGAATATACACTTACTATAAATAGTTCTATTTCAACAAATAGTCAATATTTAAAGAAACTTACGTGAGGTATTTCACATCCTTTTCCCCCTGCTGTGTTCTGAAGAATCAGTATGTATCTTCCACTAACAGCACATCTCAACTGAGACTGGCTACAGTTCACACGCACAACAGCCACAGGAGGAGACTGGATGCCATATTGGGTGGGCCAGCACTACAGTATCAGCATGAAAGTATTTTATGCAACATGAGGGCAGACTGTGCCCTGTAATACTCAACCTTTTCATTTCTTTGATGCTTTCCTTGAGGTTAAGTATAAAATCACCTATGTAACTGAGCATGGTCTTAGGAAAAGAATTTTTTTTTTGTAGGGTCAGAGTCAAGTGGGTGTGTATATACACTTTCAACCTAATATCATGGTGTTACTCAGTCTTTTTCTCCTTGTTGTATTTGTCTAAAGATCTGCCAAGTTCTGAGAGAGGAATTAAAAATTCTAACTTTCACTCTAGATATACGGTTCTCAATTTCTCCTTACATTTCCAATCATTATGTCATTCATCTTTAGCTTTGCCACTAGTACTTACATTTATGACTACTATGCATTTACTCATTCAAGTTTTATTTACCATCTCTTTCGTGCCTGGCATTGGAGAACAGAACAAGACCAAGGCCTTGCACATGTGGGACCTTAATCAGGAGACAGACAATAAATACATAAACAAATAAATAAACAGAAAAATATCTTGAGTCTAGAGATGGCCAATGAAGACAAGTTAAAACAGCGTGGAAATCTCAGTGAAGGTTGGGGACAATGTAATAGTCACGGCAAAGGCCCTAAAGCAGAAACCTTCCTATGTGTTTAAGGAACAGTGCGGAGGCCCCTGTGCCTGCAGCTGATGCAGGGAGGGGGAGCGAGCAGGAGATGGAGTGTAGAAGGAGCAAAGGGAGCCTGACCTGTGGGCTCCAATGGGCCATGTTAGCTTCATACACTGCATGTGTTCTTATCTATCCATTCACTGAAATATTTCATGAAACTATTAGAATATTATTTAATGAGCTCTAACAAACAGGTTCTGGCAATGAACGAGACAGATAAGGTTCTTGTCACCCCTATAACTCTCAGAGGATATTAAGAAGAGGAATAGCCGAAACCGGTTTGGCTCAGTGGATAGAGCGTCAGCCTGCGGACTGAAGGGTCCCAGGATCGATTCCGGTCAGGGGCATGTACCTGGGTAGCGGGCACATCCCCAGTAGGAGATGTGCAGGAGGCGGCAAATCGATGTTTCTCTCTCATCGATGTTTCTGGCTCTCTATCTCTCTCCCTTCCTCTCTGTAAAAAATCAATAAAATATATTTTAAAAAAGAAGAGGAATAAACAATTTGATAGAAAAGCAATAGAAACACATTTTTCCAATTACAAAATAAAATGCAATCTTCCTAAGGGCCAGGCTGTTCTAAGCTCTTTCTGCAGAGTCATTAATTCTTTTTTTTTTTTAAATATATTTTATTGATTTTTTTACAGAGAGGAAGGGAGAGAGATAGAGAGTTAGAAACATCGATGAGGGAGAACCAAGATGGCGGCATAGGTTAACGCCGGAGTTTGCTGCTTTGAACAACTACTTCAAAAGTGAAACCAAAAAACGGAAGGGACATCACCCAGAACCACAGGAACGCTGGCTGAGTGGAAGTCCTACAACTAGGAGGAAAGAGAAACGCATACGGACACTCAGAGGAGGCGCAGTGCTGAAGTCAAATTCTGAGGTGCGGAGTGCGCGGAGCGGGCCGGCGGCGGAGGGCGCGGTTGTTGTTTTCAATCGGGAGGGAGTCGCAGACTCTGAGCACCAGATCCGGGCGAGCCTTTAGGGACCCAGACTCAAACGGGAGAAGCGGGACTGTCTGGCTTCGGTCAGAGAGAGTGCAGCTTTCTCTCCGAGCTTTGCAGCGGGTGCTGGGACTCAGAGAGGCAGAGCCCCTTGGGACAGGACTGAGAGCCGCCATAACTGCTCTCTCCGGCCCACCCTGTTGATCCTGTGCGACCCGCCCCGCCCAAGCCCTGCACAGAGGCATTTGCCGGATAGCCTCAGGCAAAGGCTAGATTAGCACCTCCCTAGAGGACAGAAGTTCTCTCACTGCTGACACAGCTGATTCTCATAGCCACTTGGCCTGGAGGTCAAACCCTCCCTGGAATTAGCTACAACAATCAAGATTTATCTATAAGACTGCGAACAAAGACCACTAGGGGGTGCACCAAGGAAGCATAACAAAATGCGGAAACAAAGAAACAGGACAAAATTGTCAATGGAAGAAATAGAGTTCAGAACCACACTTTTAAGGTCTCTCAAGAACTGTTTAGAAGCTGCCGATAAACTTAATGAGATCTACACGAAAACTAATAAGACCCTCGATCTTATATTGGGGAACCAACTAGAAATTAAGCACACACGGACTGAAATAACGAATATTATACAGACGCCCGACAGCAGACCAGAGGAGCGCAAGAATCAAGTCAATGATTTGAAATGCGAGGAAGCAAAAAACATCCAACCGGAAAAGCAAATTGAAAAAAGAATCCAAAAATGCGAGGATAGTGTAAGGAGCCTCTGGGACAGCTTCAAGCGTACCAACATCAGAATTATAGGGGTGCCAGAAGATGAGAGAGAGCAAGATATTGAAAACCTATTTGAAGAAATAATGACAGAAAACTTCCCCCACCTGGTGAAAGAAATGGACTTACAGGTCCAAGAAGCACGGAGAACCCCAAACAAAAGGAATCCAAAGAGGACCACACCAAGACACATCATAATTAAAATGCCAAGAGCAAAAGATAAAGAGAGAATCTTAAAAACAGCAAGAGAAAGAAACTCAGTTACCTACAAGGGAATACCCATACGACTGTCAGCTGATTTCTCAACAGAAACTTTGCAGGCCAGAAGGGAGTGGCAAGAAATATTCAAAGTGATGAATACCAAGAACCTACAACCAAGATTACTTTATCCAGCAAAGCTATCATTCAGAATTGAAGGTCAGATAAAGAGCTTCACAGATAAGGAAAAGCTAAAGGAGTTCATCACCACCAAACCAGGATTATATGAAATGCTGAAAGGTATCCTTTAAGAAGAGGAAGAGGAAGAAAAAGGTAAAGATACAAATTATGAACAACAAATATGCATCTATCAACAAGTGAATCTAAGAATCAAGTGAATAAATAATCTGATGAACAGAATGAACTGTTGATTATAATAGAATCAGGGACATAGAAAGGGAATGGACTGACTATTCTTGGGGGGGAAAGGGGTGTGGGAGATGTGGGAAGAGACTGGACAAAAATCGTGCAGCTATGGATGAGGACAGTGGGTGGGGAGTGAGGGCAGAGGGTGGGGCGGGAACTGGGAGGAGGGGAGTTATGGGGGGGGGAAAGGAACAAATGTAATAATCTGAACAATAAAGATTTAATTAAAAAAAAAAAAAAGATGCCAAACCATAGAAAAAAAAAAAAAAAAAAAAGAAACATCGATGAGAGAGAAACACCGATCACCTGCCTCCTGCACATCTCCTACTGGGGGTGTGCCCGCAACCCAGGTACATGCCCCCGACCGGAATCGTACCTGGGACCCTTCAGTCCGCAGGCCGACGCTCTATCCACTGAGCCAAACCGGTTTCGGCCAGAGTCATTAATTCTTGTGACAACATTACGTGGTAATGATTGTACCCATTTTACCAATGTGGAGCCTAAGCCACAGGGCGCCAGGACAAAGTTACACAACCAGCACCAGGCAGGCCTTTCTTTCCTTCCCTGTCCTAGCACTTCTCCTCAATCACCACCTACCTCTCTCCTCTCGGACTCCTCCTCCCTACGACCTTCCCAAAAAAACCCAGGGTCTGATGGAACACAGCCCTTACAATCCCTCAGGCCCCTCTGCTCCTGCTGCTAGTATCTGCTTGGTGCCTGCACTGGTGAAGGAAGACGTAGAGGGGCCCCAGGAACCCAATGCGGCCTGATGGTTCGTGGGCACTAACATGTCTTGGTGAGTTCCTCATTAAACTGAGGACCCTGGACACTGTTGAAGGGACAGGTGGAATGAGAGGGCTGTAAGCAGGGGAGGGCAGGTCAGCTCTGGATACAGGAAGACCCCTTTAGGGCCATGAGGGGGGACAGACTGGATGATAGAAACTGGAGACCAAAGAAGAGGCTAGAAGAAGGCTGAGGGACAGAGGACAGAAGCTGAACCACCTGAAACCATGGAGATGGAAAGGAGAGAATGGGTCAATTTAGGGGTCTGAAACCAAGAGAAGGAGGGACAGAGAATGGGGGTGGGCACTTGTTGGCACAGAGGAGCATGGGTCTTCTCCAGTGACTGGTGTGGACAGAAGAGAAGCTGGGAAAAGAGGAAGATTAGAAAAGACAGTGAGCTCAGTGGGAACTGTGAGTGTGAAGGGCCATAAGGGGGATATTTAGGCCCAACAGTCTAATAGCCAGGATCCTTTCTTTAAATAGGGTAATATCACAGAGTGTGGTCTCATGGATCATGGGGGGGGAAACCCTATGCAAAGCCCTTCAAAAATGAAAATGCTCAGGGTGTTCCAGTAACTTTGGTCAGACTGGGATGGGTGTGGGAGAAGCTTTGAAAAATGCCACCAGAAAACCAAGGCCTCAAACACCAGGCAAAGGTGCTGGGACTTCCTACTCAGGGCAGTAGCATCATGGGACGTCTATGATGGAAGAAAGAACCTGGGAACAGGTGTGGGGGCAGGAGGCAGGTGGATTGAAGGGGGTGAGGTTAGGAAAGTCCCAGTTGGTTCCTGATGAGCACAGGGAGCTCTAACAAGAAACACTTTGTAGTGATCACTTGCACACATAGCACCTCAGTGACACAGGTCTTGTGCTGGGCTTTCTACAAATTCACACACTTAGTTGCAAGTTGGAGCCTTTATTATCCCATTTCTCAGATGCAGACCCCAAGGTACATAATTTGCCAAAACTCACACAGCTTGTGCGTCACAGAGCCAAAATTTGACTTGACTCATGGCTTTCTGCTACCAGCATCTGAGCCTTTCATTCTACTGCCTCAATTTCCTGATCTGTCTGTCCAAAAGGCACTAATAATACTCCGTCTACCTTAAGAGAACTGTCTGTCCACAGGTCTATTAAAGAGACACAAGCATATCCTGCATCTTTTCCAGGTATTCACAGCGAATTATTTAAAATATATATGATTGTGCACTTAGGTTTTGGCGCTGAAAACTTTGAAAAACATGTTATCTTTGAAAATAGATGGATCAAATTCCTTCAAAATGAACAGATGAGCTCTCTTGGAGCAAAGTTTCATGTCCATCCTTCAACATTTTCAGAGAATGGAGAAAAGGGATTTAGAGGAATATCATTGTAGTTCACAGCTCACTAATTTAACAAATCATATAAATGGAATTTTTAAAACTGTGAATATTATACTAACTCACTAAAACTAGGTTCTCTCAAGAACAAACCATCCTTACTAAGTGTATACTGAAATAGCCTAATCATTTGTGTATACCAATGGATGTTCCCACATATATTAAAGGAGAGAAAGAATGCAAAGCACATGATCTAAACTAGATACAATATATTTAGAAGGGAAAACAATTCAAATTTTTGAAAATATAATGACTTCCAGGGTTAATTTTATTTTTTAATTTAAGCTGCCCTATATTTAGAAAAGAATGGTAAGAGCTGGTAATGAGACGTCAACAATGCTTATTTCAGAAGTAAATGAAAATTTACAACAAAGTGGAAATTCAACAAGAATTTATTTCATTATACTATTTTTTGGAGAAACCAAGATGGCGACATAGGTTAACGCCGGAGATTGCTGCCCTCGAACAACCACTTCAGAGATATAACTAAAGGACAGAACAGACAGCATCCAGAACCACAGGAAGGCTGGCTGAGTGGAAATTCTACAAATAGGAGGAAAGAGAATATCATACCCAGACTCAGAGGAGGCGCAGTGCTGAAGTGAAATACTCAGGTGAGGAGTGCGTGCGCGGAGAGGGCTGGTGGCCGAGGGCGCGGTTGTTGTTTTCAATCGGGAGGGAGTTTCAGACTCTGAGCTCCAGATCCGGGAGAGTCTCTGGGGACCAAGACTCAAACGGGAGAAGCGGGACTGTCTGGCTTTGGTCGGAACTCGAAGGCAGCTTTCTCTCCGAGGTTTGCAGCCATTGCTGGGACCCTGAGAGGCAGAGCCCCTGGGGAAGGAACTGAGAGCAGCCATAACTGCTTGCTCCACCTGCCCTGTAGATCCCCCGGGACCCGCCCCGCCCAAGCCCTGCACAGAACCATTTGCCGGATAGCCTCAGGCAAACGCTAGATTAGCACCGCCCTAGAGATCCAGCACAGAAGCCCTCCCACTGCAGACACAGCGGACTCTCATAGCCAGTTAGCCTAGAGGTCAAATCACCCCCGGTATTGCCGACATCAATCAAGGCTTAAAGGCAACAAGACTGCGCACAAAGACCACTAGAGGGTGTACCAAGAAAGCATAAAAAATGCGGAGACAAAGAAACAGGACAAAACTGTCAATGGAGGATATTGAGTTCAGAACCACACTTTTAAGGTCTCTTAAGAACTGTCTAGAAGCTGCCGATAAACTTAGTAAGGCCCTCGAAAAGACTGGTGAGACCGCCGATAAATGTAGTGAGATCCTCAAGAAATCTAATGAGACCCTCGATGTTGTGATAAAGAACCAACTAGAAATTAAGCATACACTGACTGAAATAAAGAATATTATACAGACTCCCAACAGCAGACCAGAGGAGCGCAAGAATCAAGTCAAAGATTCGAAATGCGAAGAAGCAAAAAACACCCAACCGGAAAAGCAAAATGAAAAAAGAATCCGAAAATACGAAGATAGTGTAAGGAGCCTCTGGGACAGCTTCAAGCGTACCAACATCAGAATTATAGGGGTGCCAGAAGATGAGAGAGAGCAAGATATTGAAAACCTATTTGAAGAAATAATGACAGAAAACTTCCCTTACCTGGTGAAAGAAATAGACTTACAGGTCCAGGAAGCACAGAGAACCCCAAACAAAAGGAATCCAAAGAGGACCACACCAAGACACATCATCATTAAAATGCCAAGAGCAAAAGACAAAGACAGAATCTTAAAAGCAGCAAGAGAAAGAAACCCAGTTACCTACAAGGGAATACCCATACGACTGTCAGCTGATTTCTCAACAGAAACTTTGCAGGCCAGAAGGGAATGGCAAGAAATATTCAAAGTGATGAATACCAAGAACCTACAACCAAGATTACTTTATCCAGCAAAGCTATCATTCAGAATGGAAGGTCAGATAAAGAGCTTCACAGATAAGGAAAAGCTAAAGGAGTTCATCACCACCAAACCAGCATTATATGAAATGCTGAAAGGTATCCTTTAAGAAGAGGAAGAAGAAAAAGATAAAGATAAAAATTATGAACAACAAATATGCATCTATCAACAAGTGAATCTAAGAATCAAGTGAATAAATAATCTGGTGATCATAATAGAATCAGGGACATAGAAAGGGAATGGACTGACTATTCTTGGGGGGGAAAGGGGTGTTGGAGATGCGAAGAGACTGGACAAAAATCGTGCACCTATGGATGAGGACAGTGGGTGGGGAGTGAGGGCGGAGGGCGGGGTGGGAGCTGGGAGGAGGGGAGTTATGGGGGGGAAAAAGAGGAACAAATGTAATAATCTGAACAATAAAGATTTAATTTAAAAAAAAAAAAGAGATACAAATGCAAGAACCATAATGAATCCTCAGTGGGATGATTCAACAAACTGGTATATTCATTTAATAGGATTCTATTCTGCCATTAAAATGGGGAAATTATATCTAATTGTATAATCAGGGATAAATCTAGAAAAGATAATATTGAGTATAAAAAGTTTGTATAGTATGATATTAGATATACAACTATAATGATACTGTGTGGTGTTTACAGAGACATTGGTAATCACACCAAATGCAGTTTAATGGGGAAAAGAGAGAAAATATATTGGGACTGAGAAGCACAGAGAAAGGGGCTTCTACTCCATCTGTCATATTTTATTTTTAAAAAATCTTGCAAAATGTTAACATTTGTTAGCTCTGAAAGTGGGAATATGGTTTTATTGTTACTCTGAAAATTTTCTCTACATTTGAAATGTTTCATTAAAAATAAACTCATTTAGCCCAAACTGGTTTGGCTCAGTGGATAGAGCGTCGGCCTGCGGACTCAAGGGTCCCAGGTTCGATTCCAGTCAAGGGCATGTACCTTGGTTGCAGGCACATCCCCAGCAGGGAGTGTGCAGGAGGCAGCTGATTGATGTTTCTCTCTCACCGATGTTTCTAACGCTCTGCCCCTCTCCCTTCCTCTCTGTAAAAAATCAATAAAAAATATTTAAAAAAATAAAATAAAATAAAATAAACTCATTTATTTTGAATTTAAAAAAAAAGAATTTATTTCATTATACTATTTTTTAAAATTTTTTTATTGATTTTTTTACGAGAGGAACGGAGAGGGATGATGAGAGAGAAACACTGATCAGCTGCCTCCTGCACACCCCCTACTGGGGATGTGCCTGCAACTGAGGTACATGCCCTTGATCAGAATCGAACCTGGGACCCTTCAGTCCATAGGCCAATGCTCTATCCACTGAACCAAACCAGTTAGGGCTATTTCAAAATACTTTTTAAAAAACAATGAAATAAGTGTAACAGCAATAGAAAGGAAAAAGTAAATCCATTTCAAAGAAATAAAAAACCATCACTTTTAATACTCCTTGAAAAAGCATCATATGGGATAGACTTGGTCATTCTGTCCCAGTTCACCTTGCTAATCCCATCCCAGGAAATGGGAAGAGATCCAGGACTGACTCTCCCCTCTGGCTGAACAAGGGCTGCCAATGAAAGCTACCTGCTGACACAAATAACCATTTTATCATTTATAAAATGAACAAGCCTTATAAACTGGACCTTTGCAATTCTCACTTGCATCTGTATAACTGAAATACAAATATTTAATTAAATAGGTCACAAAGCCACAAGTCAACACATCACAACTTAATCCCCACATCCATCAGTTTTCCACTCACCCAGAACTGGGTTCCCTTCCTCCTCCACTTCTGTTTCTCAATCCGTTTAGGTCGCTCTCTTTCCTTTGTTTCTCTCCACTGTCCTTTCCTGTGTTCCCCCTCCTCCTGTCTCCCTGTATTCTACTCCTTTCCTATACCCGTTCCATGAAATTGCTGGAACCGTCGCCTTCAGTAGCCCTTTCTCCATAATCTCTCTGGTTGTTTTCCACCTCCATACATTTCGCCTTTCTCCCCCGATCCCAGTGTCCCTTCTGCTTCTCTTCTGGTTCCACCTCTCCTGCCAGCCTCCCTGGCACCAACGCCTGGCACAGCTCAGAGTGCTGATTCTTGCTGGACTCGGTCATCCCTTCCTCCCTTCCAGCCCCTGCACTGGCCTCATCCAACTTTTTCTCCTGACTCTCTCCATCTCAAGGGCCTGGCCTTCGGGGCCCCACCTCTGCTAACCAAGGGCTCCTCACCCTTTTGCTCCCCTTCACGTCTCTAGAGCTACCCCCGTTCCTCCATGGGTCTCTACTTGTTCTCCATTTACCACTTTCCCGAGTTCCTCTTTCATACTTACAGTCGATTTGCAAGGACCTTCCACGTCCTCAACTTTGCTGTCTCCTTATGGGCCCCCTCACTGACCTTTCTGCCCTCTCACTACTTTATTTCTTCTCATTATCTCTTTCTCTGATTCCCACTCACCCGCACTGCGCCCCTTTCCGAGCCACCCAGTCGCAGTCACGCCTTCCACGAAGCCAATCCCTGCATGGGGGAAGGTGACAGCTTCGTGGGACACCCCGTGTTCTTCTGTCCTACATCCCACCTTACTGAAACGTGCACACTCCCTCGGGATTCGGCCTCCTACTCATTAAGTGGGGCGTGGGGGGGGAGCATCTGGAAAGGGGGGTGTCTATACTCCCAGGCCAGGGAGGAATCCGGCTCTACAGGCCGGGAACTGCGAGGCTGCGGAGGGGAGAGAGGGTTTGACTCCATCTCCCAACACTTTAATGGCCTGGGGCGGAGGGCTGGCCCGTGAACGGTTTTAGCAGGAAAACCACGCGCGGGCCGGCGCAGGGGCCCCGGGAAGGCAGACCGCAGGCAGAGAGGGCTCAACAGTTTCAGCCGAAGGAAACGCGGGTCTCAATCCCGCAGCGAAGCCCTCGGGGTCAGAGGTCTCACCGGGACGCGAGACTTACTGCTGATGGGAGGCGGGTTTGGGGTTTCAAGGTCTCCTCGGCCCTCGGGCTTCACAAGTGCAGGGCTGTGGGCTGAGATGCGGAGGTTTAAAGGAGAAAGACCACAGGTCTCAGACGCCACGGTTACCTTCCCTCTGCACCAGCCTCTTCCGGGTTCGGAAGTAACTGCGCGTGCGCGGCGCCGTCTCACGGGGGCGGGGCGAGGCGCGGCGGGCGATGGGCGGGGTTTGGGGCGCCTGGAGCTCTGGGCACAATGAGACCGCGTGGCCGGGCCGAAGTGCGTAGCGTGAACAGGGGGTTAGACTCGGACATTGCATCTGGCCTGGTTTGGGCTGAGCTCCAGGAAGGCGCGTGAAATGCACTGCGGCCTAAAGGAGGGTGTGGCCTGTCCGGTGGGAAAAGTGGCGGAACCCATGCTGGAGCACATTGCCTACTGGAGGGTGGAGCCCAGCCCCCAGGACGACCAGGGTCAGCGTCGCCTGGGATGATAGCTGGGCCCCTACTCCTGTCCGCTTGCCTCACAGTTTGTATTTTCTGAATTCTGAACCTGTGCAATTTCTTTCGTGCCCTGTAAAGCAGGACTACTCCCTGCCCATTTTAAGTTGATATTTCATACTGTTTTATGTAAAATGTAGAGTTCAGTGGGCCACTTACGTTGAAAGCTACAATGTCTTTGTTTTAACAGGATGAAAACGGATTTGCTCAAAACTTCTATTAGGAAGTGGTGGACTCGCCGGTGAGTATTGGCAGAGTTGCCAGCTGAACTCCAGCTCTGGGGTCTGAGAACCTGGCAGAGTTGTGGTGGAGCGATGATTGGATGGAGGAACGACACAAATAAGTAATTTAATGAAGCAAGGAGTGCAGTTGTCTGTGCAGGAGATGCAAACTTGAAGGTAAAATTCAAAATTGTATCTGTGTGAAATTCAAAATTCTACCTTTGGGAAACAGGCCATCGCAGACCAACATCTATCAGAACACCATTTCTGTTCCCATTCCCCACTCACCCTGTGCTCAGATGCAGAGAATTTTATAAAGACAAGACCTGGAGGGATGAAGCATCTGATAATTTAGGTCACCATCCACGCTTTTTAAAAAAAATATGCAGCTATAGTTCTGAATTGTTATGTTTTTCTGTAGAGTTCTGTCAGTTTTTACTCCACCTGTTTAGAATTTCTGTTTTGATTCCACAGTGTTCAGAATTCTGTACTCCTGATGAATTTATCTCTTTATCATTTTGAAATGAACTTCTTTATCAATAATAATAATAATAATAATAACAATATGCAGCCCTAGCTGGTTTGGCTCAGTGGATAGAGCATCTGCCTGTGGACTGAAGGGTCCCAGGTTCAATTCCAGTCAAGGGTTGTGGGCTTGGTCCCTAGTATGGGGCATGCAGGAGGCAGCCAATCAATGATTCTCTCTCATTACTGATGTTTCTATCTCTCTCTCCCTCTCACTTCTCCTCTGAAATCAATAAACATATGTTTTTTAAAAGTACAGCAATAACTTTTACAAAATAGATATAAATTGTATTGTTATTTATATATGCGACACTTGAGGGGAATGATAAACTTCAACACCTTTGTTGAGATAAACTTTTCGGACAACAATTAATTTGTCATTAACTTCTGTATATAATTCAAATTAAAATTTATATTTATGCAAAAAAGGAGTATTTTATGTACTTTTTTATATTTTAGCTTTTTGCTTGTTTTCTACTTATGAAGTTCTCGCAGGTGTGGATAATAAACCCTGTAAAATAAATGTACTGTTACAAGACAATAGAATTTTCCCTAGTTGGTTTGGCTCAGTGGAAAGAATGTTGGCCTGTGGACTGGTTCGATTCCGGTCAAGGGTACATGCCTTGATGTGTGCAGGAGGCAGCCAATCAATGATTCTCTCTCATCATTGATGTTTCTATCTCTCTCCCTCTTCCTGCCTCTCCAAAATCAATAAAAATATATTTATTTTTAAAAAAACAAAGACAATAGAATTTGCTTTTACCTTATAGAAATTTTTGCAATACTTCTAAATACATTTAATAAAGATGTCTATCCTCTTTCAAATGAACCTTAAAGTAAAACAATCTACTCAATTTCCAGGTCTTTCAAACCTTCACAAAACTTTAAAGCAATATCTATGACATCATATCCATCATGAATTACATTTTTTACTCAAATCCCTACATATGCAACATTTCTGTCCAGTAAGAATTTTTGATGAGTTCAAGGCATTTTGGATAAACTGTCCTTTAGAATATAATAAATTGATAAGTTGTCATTGCCATATTCATATGTGATGTTTCCCAAGGTTATGTCTTTGTTGTACTCTTTTGACATTCATTACATTTGACTTACCTAATATTTTGTAAAGTTTGAACACCCTTACTCATAAAATGTGTAAGATTTCATTTCAAACTCAATATCATGACTATCCCCCAACTGTTGACATTTGGATAAGAACTTTGCCACACAATGTATTTTTAAGATTTCTTTTACATGTATATTTACTGAAGTTTGGTAAAGTTCAACTCTTGGTAAAATACATTGTCCAGTGCATTATATTTTAAGACACCTTCCCAAGTAGGAAATGCTCATGCTTCCTGAAGTTTCATCCTTCATAGAGACAGCCCAAATTCATTATATTTGTAAATTTTTTCCCTAATATATATAACTGTGATATTTGTTCATTAATGAAGAATGGATTGAAACTTTCCCTATCTCTATTGCAAATGTTGGTTTTGATACTAGGAAGGATTCTTCCATGTTATGAAACTAAGGAAACATTTTGAAAGATTTCTTGACTGGATTACACTTACACTATGCTACTCAATATTGATCTCTATAGTTAAGCCTGAGGTAACTGAAAGCTTAAACCCATCTTTTTATCAAACCATTCCAGGCATTGGCTTCCAGCATATATATGTGTTTTTAACACAGTGTTCGGCTTAGATTTGATGATCTTGACCAGGTAGATTATGTAGATTTACTGTCTGTAGTAATATCACCAACCAACCATGTTGCCACAAAAGATCTTTCAACACAGGCTCCCATTTTCACATGAACTTTTTATCAAACTCAGAACTGTAGGAGAAAACCCAATTACAGATCAAAGTCAAGCATCCATGTTGTTCATGGGGAGTTTTGCTGCTTATAAAATTTACAAGGGAGTTGCCAGGGCCGGTTTGGCTCAGCGGATGGAGCGTCGGCCTGCGGACTGAAGGGTCCCAGGTTCGATTCCGGTCAAGGGCATGTGCCTGGGTTGCAGGCACTTCCCCAGTGGGGGATGTGCAGGAGGCAGCTGATCGATGTTTCTCTCTCATTGATGTTTCTAACTCTCTATCTCTCTCCCTTCCTTTCTGTAAAAAATCAATAAAATATGTTAAAAAAAAAAAAAGATGGCAAAAAAAATCTGTAAAAAAAAAAAAATTTACAAGGGAGTGAAATGGATAAAAGGAGTATTCACATGAATAAAAGGAGTATTTCCTTAATCACTGGAAATTTTTGGCATGTGTCTCCCTGTACTATCGTTATAAAACATGCAAACTATTAGGTTAAAATCTTCACAATTATTGAAGGCTTCAAAAAACTGAAAAACATAAAAATTAGTTTGATCTGGTGAGTTAAATTCTATATCACAAAATCACAGACCATATACATATATATAGAGAGATTTTTTTTCATCTTTGTATATTTATTTTTTTTAGAGAG
Source organism: Myotis daubentonii (assembly GCF_963259705.1). Classification (NCBI taxonomy): domain Eukaryota; kingdom Metazoa; phylum Chordata; class Mammalia; order Chiroptera; family Vespertilionidae; genus Myotis; species Myotis daubentonii. The sequence goes on from NC_081847.1 coordinate 32,655,950, forward strand.
AGAGGGAGAGGGAGAGACATAAACACCCATGGGAGACATCAACATCAATCAGCAGCCTCCTGCACGGGAATGAGCATGAAATCAGCATGTGCCCTGACCAAGAATTAGACTGGTGATCTGGTGTGTGGGTCAACGCTCAGTCACAGAACCACAGTGGCCAGGCGAGACTCTATTTTTTTTTTAATATATTTTATTGATTTTTTATAGAGAGGAAGGGAGAGAGATAGTTAGAAACATCGATGAGAGAGAAACATCCATCAGCTGCCTCCTGCACATCTCCCACTGGGGATATGCCCGCAACCCAGGTACATGCCCCTGACCAGAATCGAGCCTGGGACCTTTCAGTCTGCAGGCCGACGCTCTATCCACTGAGCCAAACCGGTCTCGGCAGACTCTATTTTCTTAAGCACACATGGAACACATATTTAACACTGTCAACTAAAAAAAATCTGGGTTTATGTAAAGAGAGACTATACAAAACATGATTTCAGTAGGGAGAATGCTCTGACCATGGGACTTAAAAGGGTCTCAAAGATCACACAGAAAGGGCTTTTCTTTTTATAAAGAGTGGTTGACAAGGCTAGAAAGAACAGGTGTGGGGGAGTGGATGAGCAGGTAGCCTAACCCACCCTTGTGAACACCTTTTACCCTGAGTTTGCCTCGTCTAGAAGGAGGGGTTGTTCCTAATTATACTGTTCAAGGATGAGCCACAGTTCAGGGATCTGAGGAGACGGAGAGAAGATTGATTAGGTGTGATTTAGTCATGACACAGCATTTTGTTCCAACTGATCAATGGAGACAACCAGTTCAGCTAATTATAAGATGAAAAATGGCTTTGTTCCAGGTAAGCAATGGTGTTGCCCACAATCCTGAGTAATATAAGAAAGGGCATTTCTATTTTCACCAACACAAAGCCTTGGGGGAACTTCTTTAACAGCTGCTGGGTGCCAGGATGAGAGGGCTCAGGTAAAGTTCAATGTTGTCACTACCAATTATGACACCAAAAAGTTAAAAAATAATAAATGCAAATATATTAGAATATTAAAAAACACTCAAATCCTATAACAATAATAAGAAGCATGCTCAAAGATTCTGGTATACTGTATTTTTCTGAATTTGACTATACACTTCAATTTACACTTGCTTTTTTATACTCTCATGTTACTAACAAACATTTTTCATTTCAGCTTGAAGACCAATGTTCAGGCATCCTCAAAACAGTCTCTTAATTTCCTTTTCCTTGTGACTTAGCCACACTTTTCTGTGTTTTTCATTCCTTCTAGCTTTTGTTGAGAACTGACACTTTACATGACCTAATGTGGAAATCTAGAAATCAGAATCTCCTCTTTCAGGTTTGTTGCTGCTACGTGTTGTGGACTGTAATTAGTTTAGTGCTTTTTCACAGTGATTTTGCGTTTATTACATTGTGTGGTCAGTGTAGTCTCTCTTCCATTAGCTTAGTAGTCATTTTGTGTTTCACAGAGATTTCACTAAGTAACTGGAACCAAGACAGAAAGGAAAGAGGAAAAGAAAATAAGTTACTCTCCCAGTATTTGCAGATTGGCTCTGAGTTCTGACAGCTGATCAAACATTCAGCCACGCCATCTGCCACACTGTCTTCACATTCACTTTCTGTTTGTGCAGAGCAAGAGGAGACAACTAATGTCTTTACCCAGGTACTTCTATTCCCCAGTATATGGGTGCTGTTTGTAAAGCCCTTCGTCCACACACATTTTTTTCTTCTTAGCCTCACCACACGCTTTTGATCTTTCTGTCACTTATCCCATTACCCCTTGTCCTAGTCTGCTGTGGCCAATATTGTTGCTTTCAAATTCTGGATGATTTTCACTGAAATTTGCCAATGAGAAAAACATGTATTGAATTAAAAAGGTAAAAAGAAAGCAAAAATATCATTTTCAGGAGAACTCCATGACCAGATAAAGACTCTCTAAATCTCCCCATTGGTTCTAATTTAAGGTAGCCAGAAGCAATAACTCTCAGAAATATCCATGATTTTTGGCTTCTCCTCGCACTTTTTGCTTTTGGATATAATTTCCCAGTCTTTCATACACCTGTGCTCAAGTTTCTACCTCTCAGATAATTACATTTATGTTTTCCTGATAAATACAGATTGTTACAATCCCTCAGAGTACTAGTTCTGTTTTCAAAATTTAAAAATTTCAAATCAGCGTGACTATGTTGGTTCCATGGTCCATTGGTTCTTAAATTTTTCATCTTAGAGAGGAAACCAAGATGGCGGCATAGGTAACCGGAGACTGTTGCCTTGCACAACCACTTCAAAAATACAACTAAAAGATGGAACAGACATCACCCAGAACCACAGGAAGGCTGGCTGAGGTGAAATTCTACAACTAGAAGGAAAGAGAAAAGCATACCGAGACTCAGAGGAGGCGCAGTGCTGAAGTAAAATACAAAGGTGCCTGCAGAGCGGGCTGGCGGCGGAGGGCGCAGTTGTCTTTTTCAATCGGGAGGGAGTCTCAGGCTCCGGGCTCCAGTTGCGGGCGAGTATTTGGGGACCCAGACTCAAACTGGAGAAGCGGGACTGTCGGGCATTGGCCGGAACTCTCCGAGGGGCTTGCAGTGATTACTGGGATACTGAGAGGCAGAGCCTCTGGGGATGGGACTGAGAGCAGCCATAACTGCTCCCTCGACCCGCCCTGTTGATCCCCTGGGACCCGCCCTGCCCAAGCCTTGCACAGAGGCATTTGCTGGTTAGCCTCAGGCAGAGGCTAGATTAGCGCTGCCCTAGAGATCCAGGACAGAGGTTCTCCCACTGCAGACACAGCTGATTCTCACAGCCAATTGGCCTGGAGGTCAAATCCCTCCCAGTGTTACCTACAACAATCAAGGCTTAGCTACAACAAGACTGCGCACAGAGACCACAAGGGGGTGCATCAAGAGTGTCTACCTCGCCCTGACCGGTTTGGCTCAGTGGATAGAGCATTGGCCTGTGGACTGAAAGGTCCCGGGTTCGATTCCAGTCAAGGGCATGTACCTTCGTTGCGGGCACATCCCCAGTGGGAGATGTGCAGGAGGCAGCTGATCGATGTTTCTCTCTCATCGATGTTTCTAACTCTCTATCCTTCTCCCTTCCTCTCTGTAAAAAATCAATAAAATATATATTTAAAAAAAAAAAAAAAAGAGTGTCTACCTCAGGTAATTGGGACACTTAGCACAGAAAGGCACTCTATAGACACAGCAAAAGCATAAAAAATGCAGAGTCAAAGAAACAGGACACAAATGACAGAACAGGAGGAAAGCAGGCTTGCTGGATATAGAATTCAAAACCACACTTTTGAGGTCTTTCAAGAGTCTTCTAGAGACTGCTGATAAAGTTAATGAGATGTACAAGAAATCTAATGAGACCCTTGATGTTGTGATAAAGGACCAACTAGAAATTAAGCATACACTGACTGAAATAAAGAATATTATACAGACTCCCAACAGCAGACCAGAGGAGCGCAAGAATCAAGTCAAAGATTTGAAATGCGAAGAAGCAAAAAACACCCAACCGGAAAAGCAAAATGAAAAAAGAATCCGAAAATACGAAGATAGTGTAAGGAGCCTCTGGGACAGCTTCAAGCGCACCAACATCAGAATTATAGGGGTGCCAGAAGATGAGAGAGAGCAAGATATTGAAAACCTATTTGAAGAAATAATGACAGAAAACTTCCCTTACCTGGTGAAAGAAATAGACTTACAAGCCCAGGAAGCGCAGAGAACCCCAAACAAAAGGAATCCAAAGAGGACCACACCAAGACACATCATCATTAAAATGCCAAGAGCAAAAGACAAAGACAGAATCTTAAAAGCAGCAAGAGAAAGAAACTCAGTTACCTACAAGGGAATACCCATACGACTGTCAGCTGATTTCTCAACAGAAACTTTGCAGGCCAGAAGGGAGTGGCAAGAAATATTCAAAGTGATGAATGCCAAGAACCTACAACCAAGATTACTTTATCCAGCAAAGCTATCATTCAGAATGGAAGGTCAGATAAAGAGCTTCACAGATAAGGAAAAGCTAAAGGAGTTCATCACCACCAAACCAGTATTATATGAAATGCTGAAAGGTATCCTTTAAGAAGAGGAAGAAGAAGAAAAAGGTAAAGATACTAATTATGAACAACAAACATGCATCTATCAACAAGTGAATCTAAGAATCAAGTGAATAAATAATCTGATGAACAGAATGAACTGGTGATTATAATAGAGTCAGGGACATAGAAAGGGAATGGACTGACTATTCTTGGTGGGGAATGGGGTGTGGGAGATGCGGGAAGAGACTGAACAAAAATTGTGCACCTAGGGATGAGGACAGTGGGGGGGTAAGGGCAGAGGGTGGGGTGGGAACTAGGTGGAGGGGAGCTATGGGGGGGGAAAAAAGAGGAACAAATGTAATAATCTGAACAATAAAGACTTACTAAAATAAATTAAAAAAAAATAGAGGAAGCCCTAACCTGTTTGGCTAAGTGGATAGAGCATCAGCCTTCGGACTGAAGGGTCCCAGGTTCGATTCCAGTCAAGGGCATGTACCTTGGTTGCAGGCACATCCTCAGTAGGGGGTGTGCAGGAGGCAGCTGATCGATGTTTCTTTCTTATCGATGTACCTTGGTTGCAGGCACATCCTCAGTAGGGGGTGTGCAGGAGGCAGCTGATCAATGTTTCTTTCTTATCGATGTTTCTAACTCTCTATTCCTCTCCCTTCCTCTATGTAAAATCAATAAAATATTTTTTTTAAAAAAAAAGAAATAAAGAGGAAGAAAGATCATCCTGTTCAGTGCCACTTGTTTTCTTCACCTAAGTCACTGTGTTCACTGTTCATATCATACCTGCCCTTCTCCTTGCTCTTTTAATCTCTTCATGGTCTCTAATACACCCTACACTTTCCCACCTGGACCAGACACACAGCTGTGAGTAGTTACAACATAGCCATTCTTCCTCCGCTATTTATGACAAAGAACCAGAAATAAACACAATTGTTCACTGAACATTCTTTCATGTACATTTCTGTTCTTCTGTGAATTCCTTTCCTGTCAAGCACCTTGTGGAATGTGCAATTTTATAGAAGGTATTCAGGGAGCAGTGGAGGGGTCTTCAGAAGACATTCTTGTCATAATAACACATGATTGGGCTAAGCGAATCAAGATAATCTGAGAAAATATTCAAGATTTCACTGCCTACTTTATCTTATATAGCTTTGATTGTACTGAGTCTTACATTTAAGTCTTTAATCCATTTAGTGTTCATACTTGTGTATGGTGTAAGGACATAGATTTGATGTTTTGCACAAATCTGTCCAATTTTCCAAACACCATTTATTGAATAGACTGTCTTTACTGCCTTGTATGTTTTGCCTCCCTTTGAAAATATTAATTGACCTAATAAGTGGGGATTGATTTCTGGGTTTTCTATTCTGTTCCAGTGATCTATGTATGAGCTGATGCCAGTTCCATGCTGATTTTATTACTAACGCCTTGTAGTATAGTTTGATATCATGTTGTGTGGTTCTGACAACTTTGTTCTTTCTCAAAATTGCTGGGGCTATTCGGGGTTATAATAAAACTGTGACTGGGAAGATCATTCCAATTGTCAAATCAGATGCCATTCTCATGTTTTCCAGCATTCAATATTCACATTCCAAAAGAGAGATTTCAGAATGAAATTGTAAGTTGTGAGGTCTCTTTTTCATTCAAAATATAATCCAAAATTTTCACTATGTGATGTTTCCCCCTATTATATAAATTCCAAACAAAGGATCTGTAAGGATGATTTAGGATGGGGAGAATAGGGAGATGGTATAGTCATAACACCTCAAAAGAGAATGACTATGATATCTATGTAGCTGGGAATGAAAAGAAATAAAGGAATTGGAGATAGGAAGGAAATGAAAAAAAGTATCATTTAAGTTACTAATTTCAGAGTCAGTATTGCATCCTGGAAAAAGATATCCTCTCTTTCCACATACTGAATTCATATCAATTTTTCATCCTGGATCTTTTCCATCTGCTATTTAATACTACATCACTCCTACTGCAACATTTTCCTTCTAATAATGGAGTATCTCTTACACAACTTGAATGTGCTATGTTTCTTCACTTCATATTATTGTAAAAAGACCATAATTTATGACATCACCAAGTTGTGACCTGAATAAATGGGAAAACACTGAATGTCTTTGGTGACATCAATAATAAACACTGAAAATAGTAACTAAAGGAATACTGACTTAGTTTTTCTAATAAGTAGATGATATGAAGTGTACCACATGAACTATAACTTCATATGCTCATTGTGACATTACTTCTATTTTCAAGATATTTTGTATAATAATGATTTCAATGGAAGCCATTCCTCTGACCACAACATATAAGGAACATTTCATGACCTAGCCTATCTAATAAGAGTGATATGCAAATTAACCCTCACTCCATCACTCCACCACAAAGATCGCGACGCCCGTAGTGGCCGGGGAAGGACACTAGTGATGTCACCCCGGCAATGTGAGCCCAGCAGGCAAGTGTGCCCGCAGGCAGCACCCAGCAGGGCCTGCTTGGCTATTGTCGTGGTTATGGAGCAGGTAGGCCCCGCAGAGAGAAGAGAACCATAGGGAGTGGGCCCAAGCCGTCAGTAGGACCTCCCCTGAGGGCTCCCGGATTGGAGAGGGTGCGCGTCAAGTTGAGGCCCACCCCCCACCCCCATGCACGAATTTAATGCACCAGGCCTCTGGTGCAATAAAAAAAATATATGGCATCTTACATGAAACACAGAAATGTAAAAAGCATAGACCTGCAGTAGGAGAATCTGAGAAGAGTCATCAGATCAGGGAGAAAAATCAATGTAATGTAATAAAAGATGCTTCACATAATAAATCTGTAAGGTTTGTTAGTAAATCAGCAAATGTTTCTAAATAACCAATTTTAATCCATTATTTCCCTTTTCTTCTGAAGATATGAATACACACATACACACAAACTTCCTCATTACTCCTTACTCCTAAATACATTTTTATGTTACTATATTTACATACTGCATTTAGTGCAAAACAAAATGTGTACAGCTGTTATAAAAACTCAGAAAAAGGCCATGCTATTCATATATGTATAAACATATATATATATGTATACATTATATATATGATAAAATGTTGTGAGGATGCAGAAATCCAAAAATCAGGCTTCTCAACATATTCATTTGGATATTTGTTAAATTAGCATTTGTTAAGGAAACCTCCCTGGTACTGGATGGTGTCCAGCATTTTCCCAAAAGACCACAGATAAACTGGAAATAAAAGTTTATAACTCATGGAGGAAGTACACGGCACGCCTGCAGGGGCTAACACAGGGCAAGACAGGATGCAGGAAGAGAGTGGCAGTACACACAGAGTAGGTCTGCATTAGGATCACTATGTGGAGTACCTTGGGGTTCTCGACCTAGGTCCAGATTGTTCAACTCAAAGCATAATCAGCAAGGTTTGGCTAGCTCTTCAGAAACCTTACATAAGGGGCATACAAATTGAAGGCCCTGAGATGCACAAAAGACTATTGTTCACAAGGACTGCTGGAGAAGTCATATCAAAAACTTACATTCACTTATTACACTGGAATCTGGTGTCTGTGTGCATTAGGATTTCATTTCAAAATGTTTTAGCTATACAAAATAAATGACAACACTGAAACACCACACACTTTTATATAAACTCTTAAAAAAAAAACAATCCCATTAGATATTTTTTGTAACCATCATAATGTCCCAGCAGGTACAATGAATAAAAAGATAAATTATGGGTAAACTCTTTACACATTAAGGTTTAAGGCCTGTGAGTAAATGATGTCACTCTACTGGATTACAAGTTGTTACCCACAATGGTGAATAAGGTGGGAACCATTAAGACTGATGGCATGTCAACACCTCATTCATTACACATCACTGGTAACATAATTACTTCATCTTTATTAATGAACATATTAAGTCCACATATAGTCTAAACAAAGCATTGCAAACACACTGTATTGCCTTGGGTTGAAATAACATTACAACCACTCAAAGAATCATGAAATAAATTAATCATATTAATACTTTTTTTAAAAAAATCACAAATTCTGTTATACTAAAAAAAGGATACAATGGAGGTAAATTACGTTTGTCCTAACATTCATCCCTTGATATTGTGATTTATACTAAAAAATCATGTAAATATCCTTAGTAGGTTGTCTTAAATAAGGATTCTGATTTAAAGTCATATTTGAAAAGTGTTATTGACTTACTAGTTTCTAATGTGAATTCTCCGATATTTTACATTAATTTGCATTATCTCCTTTCACACATTTTCTACATCTTTAAGTCACTTTCACGCACAAATTCTGCAGACTTTCCTATAATGTGTATTTGGGGGAAAGATTTTCATCACTTATTTCAAAGGCAATCTCTGATATTCAGGAAGACTCTGGGTCGAGGTAAAGGGTTTCTACATTCTTTAAAGTTTCTCTCCAGTATGAATTCTCGTGCATCAATTAAGATGTAAATGCTGAATATAGGCTATGCCGAAATTTTTTATTTGTATGGCTTCTTTTTAGTATGAATTCATTAAAGTTCAGTGAGCCTTGATAAATGGTTAAAGGTTTTGACATTCTTTATGTTTCAATTGTTTCAGTCCAGCAAGAATTATATATTGACTAAAGTTTCAACACTGGATAAAGACATTACCACATTCTATGCACTTGTGAGGATTCTCTCTGGTACGAAGTCTCTGATATTTAATGAGGTTTGGGCAATGGTTGATGTTTTTTCCATATTGTTTAGATTGCTTCTATTTATCATGTATTCCCCAATATTGAACAGAGCTAGAGCAAGGCTAAAGGCTTTGTCACACTTCTCACATCCCTAAAGCTTCTCATGTATTTGGTAAGAATTGGGCAGTGTAAAGGCTTTGCCATATACTCAACCTTCATAAGGCTTCTCTCTGATGAATCCTTCGATGCCTAGAAAGGTGTGAAGACCATGTAAAGGCTTTGCCACATTCTACACATATATAAGGCTTCTGTCCTGAATGAATTCTCTGATGATGGGTAAGGGTTGAAGACCGGCTAAATGCTTTGCCACATTGCATACATTTATAAGGCTTCTCTCCAGTATGAATTGTCTGGTGTTTCTTAAGGCTTCCACACTCATTAAAGGCTCTGCCACATTCTGTACATTTATAAGGCTTCTCTCCAGAATGAATTCTCTGATGTCGAATCAGATGTGAGCCCGACATAAATACTTTGCCACATTCACTACATTTATAAGGCTGTTCTCTAGAATGAATTACCCGATGTCGACGAAGATTTTCTCTCCAGTTAAAGGTTTTGCCACATTCTCTACATTCATAACCCTTTTCCCCAGAATGATCTCTCTGTTTCTTAAGGCTTGCTCCCTTGTTAAAAGCATTAACACCTTCTGTACATTTATAAGACTTCTTTCCAGAATGAGTTTTCTCATGTAGAGAAAGACTTAAGCTCCGGGTGAAGGCTTTGCCACATTGTTTACATATATAAGGCTTCTCTCCACTATGGATTCTCTGATGTCGAACCAGTTCTAAGCTCAAGAAAAAGGCTTTGCCACATTCTTTACATTCATAAGGCTTTACTCCAGAATGAATTATCTCATGTTCTTTAAGGGTTCCACACATGTTAAAGGTGTTTCCAACGTCTGTACATTTATAATAGTTCTCTCCAGTATGAATTACCTGATGTTGAATGAGACTTGACCTGTGGATAAAGGCTTTGCCACATTCTTTACATTTATAAGGCTTCTCTCCAGTATGAATTCTCTGATGTTGAGTAATGCTTTTATAACAGTTGAAATCTTTGCCACATTCTCCACATATATAAGGCTTTTCTCCAGAATGAACTATCAGATGTTGCTTAAGTCTTCCACATTCGTTAAAGTAATCATTGCATTGATTACTTCTCTCTTCATTAGGTGAACTCTGGTAATCATTGAAGAGATAAAATCTTTTAAAGAGGGCTCAAATATCATTGCACATATAAAGTTGTTTCCAATTACCTATTCTGATACCTATCTACATCCTCCCACATTTACAAAAAGTATACACTCTGAAAGACAGGTGACTATTTCTCCATGAAAGAATAATGGAAACTTCTTTGAGGGATTTGCAAAACTAATTTTTACCTTCATTTTAGAAACACCTACATTTTAGCAATATTTGACAACTTAATCAAATCCTACATTACATCATTCACAAAATTATTTGCACAATGGACTAGCTGACTTCTCTGATATTCCAAATTTTACTTTAGGTAATAAGTATGTATGTATGTATTTATTGATTTATCTATATCTATTTATTCACTTCTTTATTCATTTTAATCCTAACCTAAAGACATGATTATTGATATTTATAGAGAGTGAAGTAGAGAGACAGGAAAAGAGAAAGTGACGAACATCGATCAATGGCCTCCTGCATGCAACCAGACCAGGAATCAAACCCACAACGTTCATTATATAGGGCAAAACGCCAACCAACCGTGCCACACTAACCATGGCAGCAAATATGTTTTTTAAATTTTATTGGTCTTTACGTTCAGAGACCATTGCTCTGTCAACATAGCTGATGAAAAGTAGATATTTTCAAGATTTTTCCCCCAAAGATGTTTTATATACTTAATCTCCTTAGGCAACAACGATTTTATTAAGGGTAATTGCCCCACTTTGATTATATCCATCAGAACATCCTTTTTTTTCTCTTCATATTACTTCACCCATTACAAAACTTTCATTAAGTGTAAATTCTCAGTGCCACTCGTGCTAGATCTTACCTGTTGCATTTTCTGGAATGAATCTTCTCCGTCTGACTTTATAAACAAACCCTGGGTGACTTGAGAAGACAGAGCTGAAATATAGCAAATTAAGTATGAAACACTACACTCAAGTAAATATTCTTTTTTTTTTTTTTAAATATATTTTATTGATTTTTTACAGAGAGGAAGGGAGAGGGATAGAGAGTTAGAAACATAGATGAGAGAGAAACATCCATCAGCTGCCTCCTGCACATCTCCTACTGGGGATGTGCCCACAACCCAGGTACATGCCCTTGACCAGAATCGAACCTGGGACCTTTCAGTCCGCATGCCGACGCTCTATCCACTGAGCCAAACCGGTTTCTGCAAGTAAATATTCTTTAAATTCTAATGTGAGATGGCAGAATAGGAAGCACAACTTTTTTCCTCCATGGAGATGTTAATTGACCCAATTACCTTTTAAATTGCTTCAGAGGCCAGTTCAAAGACCACAATACTCACCAGAAAGCACAAATTAAAAAATTCATTATCAAAGAGAAAAACAAGTTACCTACATTTGCCTACAATACCTACTCACCCTTTGTGACATACTACAAAATAACTGTGGGATAACTCCCAAGTCTCAGTTTCTTCTCAGAATAGAAATCAATGAGTGTACTGTGTCTCCAGTAGTCTGGATTTTTTACAACTGCCTGAGGAACTTGTTTCTCTTTTGAATGACACAGATTTAAAGGAAATGTTAATATACTGTGACTGCATTATGGTGGCTAAGAAGGTAAGAGAGTAATTGTTCAAACACCAGAGAGACTGCAATGCTGAAGAAAGACATCAGAAATGGAAAGATGTGAAATCAAATTATGTTTTAAACTGGGAACTTACAAAATACACACACACACACACACACACACACACACACACACACACACACATGCTTCTGGTCAAGATGCAGCAAACAAAAGCCCTGGTCCAGACGGATTCACAGGGGAGTTTACCAAATATTCAAAGAAAAACTGACACCTGTACTCAAGCTATTCCAAAAATTTCAAGAGGTAGGATCACTTCCAAACTCTTTCTATGAGGCCACCATCACCCTAATTCCAAACCCAAATAACGACATGACAAAGAAAGAGAATCACAGGCCAATATCCCTGATGGACATAGATGCTAAAATCCTCAACAAAATTTTAGCAACCCGGATCCAGCAATACATTAAAAAGATCATTCATCATGATCAAGTGGGATTCATTCCAGGGATGCCAGGCTGGTACAATATTTGGAAATCAATAAATGTGATATAGCACATAAACTGATTGCAAGACAAAAATCACATGATCATATCAATCGATGCAGAAAAAGCATTGGACAAAATCCACCACCCTTTTCTGATAAAAACTCAGCAAACTGGGAATAGAGGGAACATATCTCCAAATAATAAAGGCCATATATGACAAACCAACAGCCAATATCATACTCAATAGGCAAAAAATAAAAGCACTTCCCTTAAGAAGACAGCGATGCCCTCTTTTACTACTCTTGTTCAACATAGTTCTGGAAGTCCTGGCCATAGTGATCAGACAAGAAGCAATAAAAGGCACCCAAACTGGAGAGGAGGAAGTAAAACTCTATTCACAGTTGACATGATACTGTACATAGAAAACCCTGAAGAGTCCATCAAAAAACTACTAAATTTAATAACTGAATTCAAAAACATAGCAGGATACAAATTTAACATGCAAAAATCGATTTCATTTTAATAATAGTGAACTCTCAGAAAGAGAAACTAAAATAACAATCCCATTTACAATTGCAACAAAAAAATTAAGATACTTAGGAATAAACTTAACCAAGGAGGTAAAAGACCTGTACTTGAAAAACTACAGGACATTGAAAAAAGAGGTAGAGGAAGATATAAAAAAGTGGAAGAATATATACCATGTTCATCGATTGGTAGTATCAACATCATTAAAATATCCATACTACCCAAACAATCTACAGATTCAATGCAATTCCTATTAGAATACCAAGGGCATATTCCACAGATCTAAAACCAACACTCCAAAAATTAAATGGAACCAAAAAGACCCTGAAGTGCTGCAGCAATCTTGAGAAAGAAGAAAAAAGTAGGATGTATCACAATACCAGATATCAAGTTATACTACAAAGCCATTGTACTCAAAACAGCCTGATACTGGCACAAGAGGACATACAGAAAGCCAAGAGACATGAAAAAATGCTCAAAGTCACTAATCATCTGAGAAATGCATGTCAAAACAACAATGGCATATCACCTCATACCAGTCAGAATGGCTATCATCAACAAATCAATCAATGACAAGTGTTGGTGAGGTTGTGGAGAAAAAGGAACCCTAGTATACTGCTGGTAGGAATGCAGACTGGTGCAGCCATTGTGGAAAACAGTATGCAGTGAGTTTCCTCACAAAATTAAAAATGGAACTCCCATTTGACCCAGTCATTCCACTTCTAGGAATATATCATATCCTAAGAAACCTGAAACACTCATCAGAAAGAACATATGCACTCTTATACTCATAGCAGTGCAATTTACAAATAGCTAAGACTTAGAAACAGCCTAAGGGCCCATCAACAGATGAGTGGATAAAAAAACTATGGTACATTTATACAATGGAATACCACGAGGTAATAAAAAAGAAAGAACTCTTACCATTTGCAACAGCATGGTTGAACCTGGAGAGTATTATGCTGAGTGAAATAATCCATTCACAGAAAGTTAAGTACCACATGATTTCACTCATATGTGGAATCTAATGAACCAAATAAACTGATGATCAAAAATAGACCCAGAGTCACAGAAGTATAAACAGACTTTTGAACCCCAGAGGGAAGGCAGGGGAGGGTGGCTAGGAAGAGATCAACCAATGAACTTGTATGCATATATGCATAACCTGTGGGCACAGACAATGGGGTGGTGAGGGCTTGTGGGGGAGGATGGGAGTGGGCTGGAAGAGGTTAATGGGGGGGAAAGGAGAACCTATGTAATACTTTCAAAAATAAAGATAAAAAGAAAAAAAAGATGGCAGTGTAGGTAATTCCGGCACTGGCATCCTCCCGCAACCACATAAAATATACAACTAAACCATAATTCAGAAATGCCACAGACCTGGCTGAATTAAGTTTTAAAACTGAGAATATAAAGAAGAACTTTCATTGAGACTGGGACTGGGGCAAAGTCACAGAATGGGTTGGTCCCATGTTGATAAAAATCATGAGATATATTTCTGCTGCAGAAGTCATGTTTGAGGAGTGAACGGTCCCAGGCCACCAGCCCAGGGTTCCAAAGCAGAGCAGAGATGTGACCATTACTATGGCTGTAAAAACCAGCAGTGATTGTGGCTGAGTGAGTCAGAGAGTGGATGGAAACCCAGGCAGCTCCTCTTAAAGGGCTCGTGCTCAGGCTTACTCAGACTCATGCCTTCTGAGTGCTATGGATGCAGCTTGGCATGAGAGACATACAGGGAGGAACTGAAATGTCTTGCATACGGGAGAGAGCAGGAGGAGGAGCTTTCTCCCAGACATAAGATCTGATAGAAGCCATTGTTCCTTTTCAGAAACTTTCCCCGCAAATGGCTATCAGATAGGGGCCATAGGTGAGTCTCCATCGACCTGTCTCAGACTTTTCACCCCACCCGGAAGATTTCCTGACCACCCGCCCCATCAGCTTGTGGGGCGACCCAAGCTGTTTCCACTGGCTCTTCCATACAAACAGCCTGATTGGCTTGAGCTTCAGTCTTTACTACAATATGTCAAATAAGCATCAGCTGGCCCTAGTGTGCCCCATACCACTTGCTAAGTAGCCCCAGGCCAAAAACTATATCATGTCTATTCATTGCAGTGTACACCTGAAACTAATATAATATTGTACTTGCAATTATAATTGAAAATAGAAAATGAATGAAACACAAACACTCACACACACACTCCAATTACACTTTCCAGAATAGGTTTGACAGGCCATTAAAAATCTAGCACAGTGGGGGGGGGGGGGGGGGGGGCAGAAAGGAGACATCTGTAGTACTTTAAACAATAAAGAATTTAAATTAAAAAAGTAAAATATGGGATATACAGGCAAAAAAATCTACCACAGCTGACAGGCTGGCATGGCTCAGTGGTTGAGCTTTGACCTATGAACCAGGAGATCAGGTTTGATTCCCTGGGGCAGCATGTAGAAGGCAGCTCATCATGATTCTCTCTCATCATGATGTTTCTATCTCTCTCTCTCTCTCCCTTCCTCTCTGAAATAAATAAAAATATATTTAAAATAGTAAACACAGCCCTGACCGGTTTGGCTCAGCGGATAGAGCGTCGGCTTGCGGACTCAAGGGTCCCGGGTTCGATTCCCATCAGGGGCGTGTGCCTTGGTTGCGGGCACATCCCCAATGGGGAGTGTGCAGGAGGCAGCTGATCAGTGTTCCTCTCTCATCGATGTTTCTAACTCTCTATCCCTCTCCCTTCCTCTCTGTAAAAAATCAATGAAATATATTTAAAAATAAATAAAAATAAAATAAAATAGTAAACACAACCGAACAAAAACAATCTACCACAGCTAATTATTTGGGTTGTCTTGTACAAAGCAATTTCATAAAGAATGTGCTGCTTCTAATGACCTTAAGTAGCAGCAAAAGATCACAAGGCTTACGAAGAAACAGAAAAACAGTCCAGCCCGAGGAACAAAATAAATCTCCATATACTGGCCCTAAGTTAGATAACATCTGTTAATTACCTGACAAAGATCTCAAATATGCTGAAACCGGTTTGGCTCAGTGGATAGAGCGTCGGCCTGCGGACTGAAAGGTCCCAGGTTCGATTCCGGTCAGGGGCATGTACCTGGGTTGCGGGTACATCCCCAGTAGGAGATGTGCAGGAGGCAGCTGATCGATGTTTCTCTCTCATCGATGTTTCTAGCTCTCTATCTCTCTCCCTTCCTCTCCGTAAAAAATCAATAAAATATATTTTTTAAAAAAAGATCTCAAATAAACCAACATAAAGGGGAAATACTGCAAAATATAGAAAACATAAAAATCTAAATATTATCATCAAAACTAAGCATGGGAAAAATAAAATGCGACAGAAAGTATAAGAAAAAAAAACACATATATTGGGAGCTGAAGGACCCAGTACCTGAATTTAAATATACAATAGAACTATCAGCAACAGACCTGATCAAACAGAAGGAGAAATAAGACAACTTGGACACCTATCTCTAGTGTTCCTGGTTTGTGAGAACTAAATTCTAGTATCTCAACTGCTTCCCTCACAAATTAATTACATGAGATATAAAAGATTAAAAAGAAATATACCTCACCCAAATATACCCTCTCAAAAATCATTTCCATTGAAGCCAAGCTTCCCAAACCATAGTTTAAGGTCTGGCTTCCTCTGTCAACCTTGGCCTCTCATCTGGGTCATCTGCTTCCTTCATTCCCACCTACCTGGGTGGATGGATACTGTTCTTTTTCTCTTCAATTCCCAGGGCTCCTTCATGTGCTCCAAAAAGGTGACCAGGTCTGGCTTAGACACAGCAAGACCTGTTTATGAGAAAAAGGAACAGGAATTTTAAAGGAGACTCTCCAATTTCAAATATATACTGAGCTCAAGGGAGAAGACAGGATATTGTAGAATATCAGAATAGTCTAGAAAACATTTCCCCAAAATATTATTTTCTGATCTCACCTTTACCATACTAGAGACTACATTTAAAGTTTTCAGATTCTGATTTCCACTTGCAAGTACACCAGCAAAACCCCAGTTGCTTTCCTTACTAACACGGATCTGAAACTCTATCATAAAAAGCAGAAGCTACAAGCAGACACTGTGCTAATGAAGAAAACAAAACCCTGCGGGTGGAGGAGAAATTCTGGAAGGAAGCGGTCCTCACCCAGGAATACCAGGTTCCTGTAGTTCTGCAACATCACGTCCCTGTACAGTTTCCGCTGAGCTGGGTCCAGGCACGCCCACTCCTCCTGAGAGAATTCTATGGCCACATCACTGAAGGTCAAGTGCCCCTGAAATTAAAAGAAAAAACAAACAAACGCTACTCAAGTGACCATGGGCAGAGGTCATAATGTCACCCAATAAGAAAAAAGTTCGAGCCCTGACCGGTTTGGCTCAGTGGATGGAACGTCCGCCTGCGGACTCAAGGGTCCCGGGTTTGATCCTGGTCAAGGGCATGTCCCTTGGTTGCGTGCACCACCAGTGGGGGGTGTTCAGGAGGCGGCTGATCAATGTTTCTCTCTCATCGATGTTTCTAACTCTCTATCCCTCTCTCTTCCTCTCTGTAAAAAATCAATAAAATGTATTTTTTTTAAAAAAGAAAACAGTTCGGAGAAACCAAGATGGCGGCATAGGTTAACGCCGGAGATTCCTGCCTTGAACAACCACTTCAAAAAACAACTAAAAGACGGAACGGACATCATCCAGAACCACGGGAAGGCTGGCTGAGTGGAAATTCTACAACTAGGAGGAAAGAGAATATCATACCCAGACTCAGAGGAGGCGCAGTGCTGAAGTGAAATACTCAGGTGCGGAGTGCGAGCGAGCGGGCTGGCGGCGGAGGGCGAGGTTGTTGTTTTCAATCGGGAGGGAGTTTCAGACTCTGAGCTCCAGATCCGGGCGAGTCTCTAGGGACCCAGACTCAAACGGGAGAAGCGGGACTGTCTGGCTTTGGTCGGAACTCGAAGGCAGCTTTCTCTCTGAAGTTTGCAGTGGTTGCTGGGACTCTGTGAGGCAGAGCCCCTAGGGACGGAACTGAGAGCAGCCATAACTGCTCGCTCCGCCCCGCCCAAGCCCTGCACAGAGCCATTTGCCGGATAGCCTCAGGCAAATGCTAGATTAGCACCGCCCTAGAGATCCAGCACAGAAGCTCTCTCACTGCAGACACAGCTGACTCTCATAGCCAGTTAGCCTGGAGGTCAAATCACCCCCGGTATTGCCATCAACAATCAAGGCTCAACTTCAACAAGACTGCGCACAAAGACCACTAGGGGGTGTACCAAGAAAGCATAAAAAATGCGGAGACAAAGAAACAGGACAAAACTGTCAATGGAGGATATTGAGTTCAGAACCACACTTTGAAGGTCTCTTTAGAACTGTCTACAAGCCGCCGATAAATGTAGTGAGATCCTCAAGAAAACTAATGAGACCCTCGATGTTATGATAAAGAACCTACTAGAAATTAAGCATACACTGACTGAAATAACGACTACTATACAGACTCCCAACAGCAGACCAGAGGAGCGCAAGAATCAAGTCAAAGATTCGAAATGCGAAGAAGCAAAAAACACCCAACCAGAAAAGCAAAATGAAAAAAGAATCCGAAAATACGAAGATAGTGTAAGGAGCCTCTGGGACAGCTTCAAGCGCACCAACATCAGAATTATAGGGGTGCCAGAAGATGAGAGAGAGCAAGATATTGAAAACCTATTTGAAGAAATAATGACAGAAAACTTCCCCCACCTGGTGAAAGAAATAGACTTACAGGTCCAAGAAGCGCGGAGAACCCCAAACAAAAGGAATCCAAAGAGGACCACACCAAGATACATCATCATTAAAATGCCAAGAGCAAAAGACAAAGACAGAATCTTAAAAGCAGCAAGAGAAAGAAACTCAGTTACCTACAAGGGAATACCTATACGACTGTCAGCTGATTTCTCAACAGAAACTTTGCAGGCCAGAAGGGAGTGGCAAGAAATATTCAAAGTGATGAATGCCAAGAACCTACAACCAAGATTACTTTATCCAGCAAAGCTATCATTCAGAACTGAAGGTCAGATAAAGAGCTTCACAGATAAGGAAAAGCTAAAGGAGTTCATCACCACCAAACCAGTATTATATGAAATGCTGAAAGGTATCCTTTAAGAAGAGGAAGAAGAAGAAAAAGGTAAAGATACTAATTATGAACAACAAACATGCATCTATCAACAAGTGAATCTAAGAATCAAGTGAATAAATAATCTGGTGATCATAATAGAATCAGGGACATAAAAAGGGAATGGACTGACTATTCTTGGGGGGGGAAAGGGGTGTGGGAGATGCGAAAAGAGACTGGACAAAAATCGTGCACCTATGGATGAGGACAGTGGGTGGGGAGTGAGGGCGGAGCGTGGTGCGGGAACTGGGAGGAGGGGAGTTATGGGGGGGGGAAAAGAGGAACAAATGTAATAATCTGAACAATAAAGATTTAATTAAAAAAAAAAAGAAAAGAAAACAGTTCGATTGAACTGTTGTTTTTGGTTTTGGTTAATCCTCAACGGAGGATATTTTTCCATTGATTTTTAGAGAGAGTGGAAGGGAGAGGGAGAGACAAAGAGAGAGAAACACATGGATTGATTGTCTCCAGCATGCGGCCGACCCAGGGCCTGGGATCAAGCCTGCAACCAAGGTATGTGCCCTTGACTGGAATCAAACCAGAAAGCCTTCAGTCTACAGTCCAGAGCTCTATCCCCTGAACCAAACCGGCTAGTGCTGAACTGATTTTGAGCCAGGGAAGTATCCTGAGTTATCTAATAACACCACTTTGACACTAATATTCTCTAATGTATTTTGAGAAAGGATGGCATATGACCCACAAAACCACAGTTGAAGCTTTACTTTTCTAGAAGACAAATTTTAAAAATAGCCGGGCCATCATGGCTCAGTGGTGAGCATCAATCTATAAACCACAAGGTCATGGTTCAATTCCCGGTCAGGGCACATGCCCGGGTAGCAGGCTTGATTCCACTACAGAGTGGGAATGCAGGAGGCAGCCAATCAATGATTCTTACTCATCATTGATGTCTCTATCTCTGTCTCCCTTTCCCTTCCTCTCTGAAATCCACAAAAATATGTTTTAAAAAATAACAATAATAAATAAAGGCATCAACACAGGCATATTCATTTTTGAGTGCTTTGTTTGAATCATAGAGGATCAAGTGTACCAGTATATATTTTTTAGGTGGAGAAGTCATTCTGAGTGACAACTATAAAGTACTTCTAAAATTTTAAGGATTTCTGGGGTGGGGCCTGAGTTTCCACATGTTTATCTAACTCACGTATGACTATCAATGCCACTGTGTCTGGTTCATGTGCTGCACTTTACATAGCACAGAAGAAAACACAGGAAACAATTCATATACAAGACTTTGAATAGTTTTATGGAATTTACAAATCTCATTGATTAGTAAACCTAACAGCCACAGTCCTTCTTTAATACATTGTTCTAACAGTTTTATACATATTAATCAATCTCAAAAGTAATCAAAGAACAATAATATTATTCTTCCTTTTTCAAAAAATAAGTTTTTGTTGATTAGAGAGAGAGTGAAAGGTGGAGAGATAAAAACATCGATGAGAGAAACATTGATGAGCTGACTCATGCATGCCCCCTACCAAGGATTGAACCGGCAACCCGGGCATGTGCCCTTACTGGGAACTGAAGCAGTGACCTCTCAGGGTCACTACTCAACCAACTGAGCCATGGCGATTGTTTCTTTTTTATGAGAAAATTTTGTAAAACATCCAGCATTTGGTAGAGCCTGGGTGTTATTCCAAACTTTACCTGGAATCTGTCAGAAAGAACAAAGACCAGCACACAGACACAACCCTCATGAATGTACACAGCTGTTGTAATTGTAAAGAATAGAAACAAGAAGGTAAGAAAGAAGAGCTCAACATTAGCATTTTCTGCAAAAACCAAGACATACAAATGGAAATAATGTACACACTGAATGCAATACAAAATAAAATTTTCATGTCAACAAATTACCCTGAAGTTTATTAGCTGGTTAGGTTCAGTGGATAGAGCGTCGGCCTGTGGACGGAAGGGTCCCAGGTTCAATGCCTGGGTTGCAGGCTCCATCCCCAGTAGAGGGGGTGCAAGAGGCAGCCGATCCATGATTCTCTCTCATCATTGATGTTTCTCTCTCTCCTTCTCCCTTCCTCTCTGAAATCAATAAACATACTTTTTTTAAAAATTTAACTCTGTAGCTCAGGAATTTGGCAGAGAACACCTGCACCTTCCTGATGCCGCGACCCTGTAATAGTTTCTCATGTGGTGGTGACCCCCAATTTCATTGTTTCAAATTGAACATAATTAAAGCATACTGGTTAATCACAAAAACAATATGTAATTCTACGTGTTCTCCGATTTTCTTAGGCGACCCCTGTGCAAGGGTCGTTCGACCCCCAAAAGGGTCGTGACCCACAGGTTGAGAACCGCTGGCTTATACAGATTTCCATCCACATATACCTCCCAGGCTCTGTAAATCGAACAGTGCATTCAAAGCAGGGGTCCCAATGTGGGGCAATTTGACTTTAAGAGGGGAAATTCAAGAATGAGTTAACAATGTATTTTTTGCATTTCTTATGGTTCTAGGGACTTCATGTAGAGTATATGAATATATATTGTGACATATTTATCCATTTCAGTTATCTATTATGTTTTGAAACTTTATTTGCTATTTTTTTCATATCACTTCATAGCATTAGTATTTTTAACAATTCCTTAGTGATTTCTTCCTCAGTATTTCGATTGTCCTTTCATTCTTTTACTTTTCTCTTTCATGGATGCCATGTTCTTTGGAAGATTGTTTAGACCAAGTTAATGGCCTTTTAGGCTTCCTCCACAGGAATAGAAGTTCACTTTTTGAATAATAAGAATTATATGTCACAGGAGGGGTATCAGGATTTTAGAGATGCTTAGGTGGGGCACGGCCAAAAAAAGTTTGGAAACCACTGATTTAAAGAGTATTTCTTTCTGTCCGGCCGGTGTGGCTTGGTGGGTGAGTGCTGACCTATGAACTATTAGGTCACAGTTCGATTCCCGGTTAGGAATCCCCAGTGTGGGGGGTGTGCAGGAAACAGCCTATCAATGATTCTCTCACCATTGTTTCTCTCTCTCTCTCCCTCTCCCTTCCTCTCTCAAATCAATAAAAATATATTTATTTTTTAAAAAGTAATTCCTTCTTATCAACGTAGTGAGCAAGTCTCTTGCAACGATTTTTCTTTCAGAACCATCTGATCTAATCGGGGCCTGGTTAAATGTGCAGTGTCTCAATCCTGTTCTACAGAGCAGATGTTGCAGCCATACGAAATCTAAAACCTACATCTCCCATCTACACTTCACATCTCATCTCTATAGGGATCTTGGATATCAGTGCCTTCCCATGTTGGTCTGTCACACACACAAAAATGTTTCCAAGAGTTGAAGGTAGGGGTTCAAAACAAGGCACCCTAAGATGTGCTTCAACAGTAGGTAGATTATGTTGAGCTGAAGGGACCAAGACCCTATGGGCTCAAGAGAAGCTTCTGCTCTCCCCCTGAACTACCCAGAAGAATTTAAATTCGAAGCCTGGCCCATGATAAGTGTCAAAACCAATAATGACTTTTTACCTATCTAGGTGGTAGGCAAACTAATACCTCCTGAACATGTGATCTCCAGTCAAAGATCTTCTGAAGTTTCAAAGTGCATTACCTCATCCCAGGCTCAGACTGTCTCATATGCTAAATTTCCCTTTCAGTCTCTGAGCCTCTCTTGCATGTGGGGTCTCTGACTCTGTCATGTGTGTGCAGCTCCCATACATATCCCCTTTCTGATTAGGCCAGCTGAGAGAACCTTGAAGGTAGAAGAAAGTATCTTCCTCCCACACAATGGTCATTAACTTTTGGTGAGATTCCTATGTGGGACCTGGATGGACACGACAGACAGAAAGCTGTGGACAAAAACGCAGAGGTAGCTGACTTTATCTCCCTCCTAAAGGCCTGCTTCCTTGCAGATGTTGGAACTGCTGATGTACTTGAGCAGTTGATGAAGGCTTGACTGCTACCTGAACTTCCTGGGGTGGCTCTAGTGACCACCCTGCCATCTTTCCCTCACAGCGCAGGCGCTACCAGGTAACCCTGTTGGAAAAGCAAGTAACCACCAGCAGGCCTTTTCCAACCACCCTCCTATGTGTCCCAAGCTTGTTATGGCCGCCAAGCAGAGCCAGCCCCTGAGTCAGCTCAGAGGCCCTTCCTTTCTTCTGTGTCATCTCCCTTATACTTTAGCAAAAGCCTAAGAAAATATGCCCAGAAATTTCTCTGGTAGCTCCTCTTGAATTCTATCTTGGAGAACCCAAAACCCCAAATGACATTAACATTTTAAAGAGGGAACTTGGGCCCTGCCATTCTCCGTGATTAGAGCATCTGCCCCAGACAGAAAGGATGCGGGTTAGAGTCCAGGTTGAGGGCACCTACCTCGGTGGCAGGTTCCCTGACACCGGTAGGGGTGCATGTGGGAGGCAACCAGCCCACATGTTTCTTTCAAGAAGATGTCTCTCTCTCTCTCCCTCCTTATTCCCTTCCACTCTCTAGAATCAGTGTGTGTGTGTGTGTGTGTGTGTGTGTGTGTGTGTGTGGCGGGGTGTGGAGAATATATCCTATGGTGACGATTTTGAAAGAGGAAACTTGGACAGCTATAAGGAAAAAAAGTTAGTAGTTGAAAACAAACTTCCTGTGGCAGGATCATCAGAAATAGAGAAGCAAAGGTCCGCAGGTCTGCACCACCTACATCCGTGAACTTTAGAAGGAAAAGCAGACACAGAACTGAGCCAAGACAGAGCGTTTACCTGAGAAGCAGCCATATTGTCCTCTTCCTCCTCCTGCTCTGGGTCGTTTTCTCAGGCGACTCTATGTTGACCAATCACACCTGCATCTTGAGGATATGCCGTGCTTCCACCAAAACTCACAGGCAGAAGGACTTGAATGATGAAAAATTTCACACTCCCCTGCCCTTTGTCACAGAAGAGAATAAGAAACAATGAGCCCTAGCAGGTTTGGATCAGTGGATAGAGCGTTGGTCTGCGGACTGAAGGGTCCCAGATTCCTTTCTGGCCAAGGGCACATGCCTGGGTTGCAGGTTCGATCCCCAGTAGGGAGCGTGCAGGAGGCAGCGATGAATGATTCTCTCTCATCATTGATGTTTCTATCTCTCCCGCTCCCTTCCTCTCTGAAATCAAGAAACAATGAGATGTTACATGAAGACCAAACTGTTGTTCTCT
Source organism: Myotis daubentonii (assembly GCF_963259705.1). Lineage (NCBI taxonomy): Eukaryota > Metazoa > Chordata > Mammalia > Chiroptera > Vespertilionidae > Myotis > Myotis daubentonii. Next base: position 32,679,819 of record NC_081847.1, read on the forward strand.
CCTGTCTGTCTTCCCTTGCTCTCCGAGCCCACAGATGTGCACAATTTCCAACCCAGCAATGAGAATGTGGGCTGCACTTCTGTTCCTCCCGAACCCAAAAGAGAACCCTGTTACCTGCCCTGGGCCAAAGCCTGCTCTCAACTCTCATAAATGCACCGGGGCAGATAGCTCTTCTGATAAATACTAGCCTCGTTTTGAATCCAAATGACCCAACCCATCTGAAATCTGAGTAGTGTGAGGAGTTGGGACAGGAATGTCTAGAGCGCAGACTCCCAGGGTGGATTCCTAGAGGTGCAGGAAACCATTTACTGTCTTCACTAGCTGAGTATAGACAGAGACCCCCAAAAGCTAATAACCTTTGAAAGTCCTAGAAAACGTCAGGACTGTGCACCACCCAGTTAATTTAGACACCACCCAGTTAATCTAGATAATGGTAGCTGAAACATCATCCCCACCTTAGTTCACTGAATTCCTTAGATACTTGTGTAGACCAATGAGTTAATCCGTGTGTCATTCAAACCACCTTACCCTAGGGCTACCCCAGACAAACCTCCTTACCCTAGGGCTACCCCAGACAAACCTCCTTACCCTAGGGCTACCCCAGACAAAATAAAAGGTTGGAGCGGCCTGAGCATCGGCGGAAGTCCTTCTCCTTGAGTTGGACTTGCCCGCCTGTCTCCCCAATATTTCAAATTATCTCGTGTCTTTTCTCTTTCATTTGTGTGCGGCTCCTCTTTCAGATCCTGAACCCTGACCCACGCGGGACGTGGGAAGGAAACAGACACGACATAGAGGTAGGGTTGTCCTGGAATGGGCATGGCCAGATCCTTGGATACTGTGCAGATGCACCAGGGGAGAAGAAACCCAGGGTTGCCCTCAGCACCCTTCCCCAACTACCCTGTCCCCAGTTCTTCACCCAGTCCCCTCCCATGGGACACATGTACAACAGGAGAACATACTCTGTGATGCCCTGTCCACAGGTGCCTCAAACCCTAAGGGACCAGGTGCAGAAAAGTGTTTCCATCACAGCTTTGTTTGAAAATGAACTGAGGGAGCACAGTCTAGAAGACTGTCACTATATGAGATTGCTCATACGCCATTCATGTTCACTTTCTCCAAGTGACCCCCAAATACAAAGCAGCGGGGCTTAGGTTCTGAAAGAATAAAAATGTTTAAAAGCTGCCTGTTTTATCTCAACTCCCCAAGGTCCCCCGCCAGTGATGGGAACAAAGCCCTTAAAGCTGTCCCAGGAAACAGCCCCGAGCAAAGAGCAAGCAGAGCAAACAGCGCTCTGACAGTTAAGAAAAACTGGATATGAGATTACCAGATGGGACTGTTGACTAAGCTTAAGCCCTGTCATGAAACACGTTATTAAGGAGCCCAGTTCCCCCTTGGAATTCCTTTGTTCCCCTCTTCCCCCCTTCCGTGTGTAACCCCTCCCAATGTGTGGTTTTTGCCTATATATACTTGTAAGACTTTCTGCTCGGGGCTCGACTCCTCTGCTCCTGCGTGAGTTACGAGTTGAGCCCCAGCGCGCTGGAATAAAGCCTCTTGCTGTTTGCATCAAGTGACGCCTCCTGCCGTTGATTGGGGGTGTCGTCGATCCACAGAGTAAGACTCCCTTCTTACAGTTACCTTTTATCCTAAGGCCTTATTTCATTTTACTGTCCCCAGCTACTCTCAAAGCCACCTGGACTCAGGTTGTGAAAAGAACCCACACACTACTAGACCCTGACGGGTAACACTGGGACACCCAGTGCTTTTCTAGCCTAAATCCCGTCTCACAGAAATGTGTGCCCTTCCTTGGCATCTGGCCTTTTAGATACTAAATGGAGAGTTGGGGGGGAGTCTGCAGAATCCCAAGCCAGGAAGGAATCCAGGCCTTAACTGGCCTAGAGAGTCCGAGGCTGAAGGAGGGTTTGAGTCTATCTCCCAGGACTTTAAATGGCCTGGGGTGGGAAGGCTCTCCAGTGGGAGGTTTTAGGCAAGAAAACCATCGAGGCAGGCGGTGTGCAGTGGCCCCAAGAAGGAAAGTGCAGAGGCAGGGCGGATGCAGAAAGAATGTAACCAGAAATTAAGGGAAACCTCAACGCAAAAGTGAAACAGGAATTTTGGGGGGTGGGGGGGTGAAAAAAAACAGGTTTTAGGAAATTTTAGAAATTAAGGGGACCATGGAGGAAGCACAGGGCTGCAGAGCAGCAGAAGGTACATTTCCATAGAATAGGGAAGCTGAAAAGCTGCAACAGGCATATTTCCATAGAATGAGGGAGCTGGGAACAGCAACACGTCTGTATTTACAAAATAGAGAGAAGGAAGCCCTTCATCCAGAAGGAGAAAAAGCCCGAAGGGAACAGAAAAACAATAAGGAAGGCGGGGGGGGGGGGGGGGGGGGTGGAGGACTTCACATGTCCCACGTGAGGTTGGACCTTTGAGCCTAGGAGTTACTGTGTAAGGTCCCAAGACCCCCGGTGAGTCCGACGGAGGGGGCGACGACCCCAAGTCAAACGCAGAGACCGAAACTTGATGCAAAAGCAAGAGGTTCTTTATTACAAGCGCAGCGCAGGGGCTCTCAGGCAGACAGACAGCAACACGAGGGAAGTGCTGGCTGACTGGAGCCCTGAGCAATTGCAGAACATGAGTTTATAAAGGCAAAAACCACACGCAGGTGGCCGGAAAAACAGGGAACTAGGTTAACAGTTAACAGTAGACTCATCTCCTAAGGGGGGGGCAGACCTGCGTTTGCAGTTGACTCATTTTCTAAGGGGCAAGGGTGGTCTGGTTTGCACAGACCGATCCCAGGAAGAGATAAAATACCTCTGCTGTGACTAGATCAGAGCTTGCTAAACCAGAGCTTACCGGAAAGGTCAGTCAGGGTGGAGGAAGGGGGGGAATTTTCTCTGGCCTTACAACTGTAGTAAGCTGTCTAAGGGAACAGTGACCAGTCAGAGGGGATATCAAGGCACTAGGATCTGCAGCCTTTATAAGCCAAAGGGAAAAGGAACTCAGTGGGACCCTTTCCCCCTCCCCACGTGGGAGTGTGTACTTGTTCTCAATAAATCTCCATCTTCGCTATACCACTTCCTGTCCGTGGATTCACTCTTCAATTCCCGCGGACAGAGAATCAGGGTTCCAGTCCAGGGGAACACCACGTGTTCCAATCCAAAAATTCCGTTTCAAAAGCAAAGCCCTAAGGATTCCAACCTTTCACGGGGACGCGAGACTTACCGCCCTTGGAGACGCGGGTTTGGGATTTCAAAGTCCGTCGCGGCCCCAGGATTCATCTGTACAGGACCTTGGGTAGAGATGCTCGGGTTTAAAGGAGAAAGACCAAAAAATCCGCATAGTTACCTTCCCTCTGTCTGAGCAGCTCCCGGGTGCGCAAGACACGCGGCCAGGGCGGTGGAGACCGGAGAGGATGGGGCGGGCCCGGATGGGACGTGAGCAGCAGCGGGCGGGGCGGGGCGGAGCCGTCCTACCGGGAAAGGCGCACCCAGAGAGGGGCGGGCCCGGCTGCGTCCGGGGCGGGGCGTTGGGATGGGGGTCGACGAAACTGGTTTGGCCTCAGCAAAAGTGGTTCAGCGGGTGGAAGAGTGTGACAGGGTCGGGAAAAGAATGTGGTGGAACTGGGCCCAGAGCCGCCTGATGGCAGGCGGGTGGAGCCAGGCCCCCAGAATGATGGCCAGGGTCAGCTCCGCGCGGGGTGGGGGGCCGTAGGGGCGGGCGCGGGGCGGGTATGGCTGGGCCCGGACTCCAGTCTTGGGTCTGAGTTTGTATTTTCTGATTTCTCAACTTGCTCAATTTCTTTTGTGCCCTGTGAAGCAGGGCTATTTCCTGCCCATTTTAAGTACATGTTTCAAACAGTGTAATGTAAAATTGAGAGTCCTGTGGGCCACTTATGTTGAAAGTTAAATTGTCAAAAAAGAAAGGAAGAAAGTTAAATTGTCTTTGTTTTAACAGGCTGACAATGGATTTACTCAAAACTGCTAGTGTGAAGTGGTGGACTGCCGGGGTCCAACCCCAGCGGGTCCAGGGGTCCCCAAAGGTGTGGACGGAGTCGGCGAAGAAGGAATGACATGGAGACACCATTCAGTTGATCAGCAGCCTATCCAGGATCTCTAGCCAGGATCTCCAGCCAAGTTCTGGTCAGGATCTCCAGTCAGGTTCTGTAGCCATGTTCCCTCGGTAGGTTCTCCAGCCAGGTTCTGTCTGAGATCTCCAGCCAGGTTCGGTCACCAGGTTCTAGTCAGGCTCTCTTGCCAATTTCTGTAGTTAAGTTCAGTCCAGGATCCCTTGCCATGTTCTCTCCAGCGAAGCTCCTCCATCTCCTGGTTCCCTGTAGGTTCTGTCTCTCTTGGTCCTGTCTTCTGAGTTCTGACTTCTAAATTCTGTGTTCTAAGTTCTGTGTCTTGCTGTCTTGTTACATCTGTATTTATACCAGTTGATTCAATCCTATCAATCTCTATTACAAAGGTTAGGGCGTTTCTTATCTCCATTCCAGGGAGTAAAGATTATGTAGCTTAAGCATGATTGTTCATAGTTAAAGTGATTAATTACCCGCCTGGCACTTAGTTGAGGGGTTTTATTCCCTCCCTAACTTCAGGGGAAAATCCCTACCTGGGGATTCAACCTTTCTCGGAGAGGTGACCTTGGTTAAAACACAGCACCAAGAAGGTGAGCAAACATATTAAGAACCGTATGCCATATATGCCAGGTCCCTTGAAACAGCAAGGATGGACCGGCTCCCGGCAGTGGACATGCCTGCGCATCTTGGCTGAGATGCGGCTGAACTCCAGCTCTGGGTTCTGGGAACCTGGACTTCCATAGCGAGTTGTGGTGAAACAGTAATTGGATGGAGGAACCATCCAAGTAAGCAATTTCGTGAAGCAAGGAAAGGAGACTGTGCAGGAGATGCAAATTTAAATGTAAAACTCAAAATTCTACCTTTGTGAAACAAGCCTTCACAGACCGACATCTATCAGAACACCATTCCCACTCCTATTCCCCACTCACCCTTGAATTTTATAAGGACAAGATCTGGAAGGATGAAGCATGTGATAATTTAGGTCACCATCCATGGTGTTGTTGTTTTTTAAATACAGCAACAACTTTTACAAAATAGATATAAATTGTATTGTCCTTTACATATTCGGCACTTGAGGGGAATGATAAACTCAAATACCTTTGTTGAGGTAGACCTTTGTGATTTCGTAATTCATTTGTCATTGACTTTTCTGTATAGAATACTGAGAAGGAAAATAGGGGGGCAACTTTGGGGGCGTACAGCCTAATTCAGTATCTATTAAACTAATTTTACAAGCCCCGTTCTAACTGACTTGGGCGGAGCTGCAAAGCCCACCCCAAGGGGCCCGCCACAAGAATATATATATATATACACACACACTGAATGGCCAGATTATTATGACCACCTGACGTTTTTAGGCAAATTAGTTATAATTTCGCGCTGAAGTTGCTAGAGGGCCAGACCATTATAAATAGGGAAGCAGGTTGTTTACCATGACAGAAGTGATTTTTTTCTGAAGATATGGGTAAACAATGTGATTTAACAGCCTTTGAACGTGGGAGATATATTTATATATATATTATATATATACACACACATATATATACACACACACATATATATATACACACACACATATATATATATACACACACACACACACACACTGAGTGGCCAGATTATTATGACCACCCCATCAGTACTTTGTTGGGCCACCTTTTGCCTTCAATACTGCGGCGACTTTTCTTGGCACTGACTCCACGAGATGTTGAAAGGTGATGCGAGGAATCTGACACCATGCCTGATGAATAGCACTGTCCAGTTTTGTGAGATTTGATGGTTGTGGAACCAGCTGCCTGATGGCTCTTTTAACTTCGTCCCACAAATGCTCAATTGGATTGAGATGTGGTGATTGTGGGGGCCACCTAAGCAAGGTAAAGTCTCCCTCATGTTCTTGAAACCACTCCTGCACAATACGAGCACCGTGGCATGGCGCATTGTCTTGTTGGAAGAAGCCATCTCCATTGGGATACGCCATCAACATGATAGGATGAACTTGATCAGCAATGATACTTAGGTATGTTGTGCTATTCAGACGTTGTTCCACACGAATTAAAAGGCCCAAATCATGCCAGGAAAACATGCCCCAAACCATAACACTGCCCCACCAGCTTGAAGGGTTGTACTCATGCATGTGGGGTGCATGCTTTCATGCTGTTTCCACCAAATTCTCACTCTGCCATCTGCATGATGCAACTGGAAACGTGATTCATCGGACCACATGACTTTTTTCCAATGCTCAACTGTCCAATCCTTGTGTTCCTGTGCCAATTGGAGACATTTTATCTTGGTAACTGCAGACAGCAAAGGTGTCCGAACAGGCCTTCGGCTTCCATATCCCATACGATGCAGTGTATGGCTAATTTGCCTACAAACGTCAAGTGGGCATAATAATCTGGCCACTCAGTGTATATATCAAAGCCTCCCCACATTGTCAGTTCAGGCTTTGGATCAAGGTCCCCTGAACTAGCAGCACTGCAAAATAAAGGTTTTGCTTTCCTAATTCCTCTGGGTAATGAAGATTTTACTTTCCAGATTCCTCTGGGTGCCGGCTACCAGCTACTGTTCCCTTGGGCCATTTGCAACAACATTCATGGTTCCCTGACCCACAAAGCGTCAGCTGCGCTGGGTTTTGGGGCCACCGCTGATGAGAGAGGACTCCCGGGCACTGGGGCACTCGTTCAGGCTCTGAGACCCTGGGAAGGCGTCACTGGCACATTCGCCGGTTCCTGGACTCGTGGGGCCTGCAGAGACTGCTGCGACTCTGCGCTCTGGGGGACTCACTGAGGCAGGAAACCGCTTTCCGGACCCGCGGTTATATCTCTCACCCCCCCCCCCCCCCCCCCCCCCGCCTCCCCTCGTCCCCCGCCCCACTTGGCCGAGTTCAGGCCTGTCTTTCCGGACAGAAGAGTTTGGCTGATCACCCGCTAGGCAGTTATCTGCCTCTGTTTGCTGGGCGGACTGACTGTGGAGCTCTTAGGTAGTTGATCTGCCTCTGTTTTGGGGCTTCCTGGGGAGGAAGTCAAACTCGGACTGACTGTGTGTGAATGAGAGCGTGAATGGTGATTCCCACATGGCTAAGAGAGGCATCCTCACCTGGGGGACTGAGGCAATCCGGCCCCTCCCTGCTGTGGTGATCCGGTTCCAGGATTTATACGGATTCTCCAAAGCTAAGAGTTTGTCTCCACCGAGAGAGTGGCCAGACAGAGGGAGTTTTCTGTTGAAATTGTATGTCTTTTTGTTGTTTGTTTAATTTGTTTGAAGATGGGGCAAGTCCCACTTTGGGAAACCCAGTTAAGCTAGTGAGATTTCTGTCTGTATATCTGTAATGTAATCTTTTAGGGACTTTAGTTTACTTTTCCCTGGTTTATAAATACAGGCCTATACATAATTTTCCAAAGTCTTTGATAACTGAAAGGCTTTGGAGCATTGCTGGGTTAAATTGTAAGGCCGCTGAAACCTCCCTTCCCCCTCTTAACTAACTTTTCCAGTAAGCCCTGGTTATTGTAAGAACAAAGAGAAAACCCCCCCTCCTCCTGTGTTTTAACTGACCTTTCCAGTAAGCTCTGGTGCCCTGGTCTGGTCATAGCATAGCTATCTTATCTCTTCCTGGGATCGGTATGTGTAAAGACAGACCACCCTGCCCCTTAGGAAATGAGTCAACTACTAACACAGGTCTGCCCCCTAGGAGATGAGTCAACTGTTAACTGTTAACCCAATTCCCTGTTTTCCAGACCACCTGCGTGTGGTTTTTGCCTTTATAAACTCATGTTCTGCAATTGCTCAGGGCTCCAGTCAGCCAGCACTTCCCTTGTGTTGCTGTCTGTCTGCCTGAGAGCCCCTGCGCTGCGCTTGTAATAAAGAACCTCTTGCTTTTGCATCAAGTTTCGGTCTCTGCGTTTGACTTGGGGTCGTCGCCCCCTCCGTCGGACTCACCGGGGGTCTTGGGACCTTACAAAATGATACTGAAACATTAATTGATCTGAGTTTACCTTCTCTGGAGAATCAAGGATGACGTTGAATCATTAATAAGTAAGTCTTGTATTTTATTTGAAATCTCTCTTAAAATATAAATCTATGGAACGTTAATTACTTACATGTCACCTAAAAATTAAGGTTAAGGAAAATATGGCTTTGGTGCAATAGAGAAAGCATAGGCATAGAAATGCATTTTGAAGGAGAAAGAAGGTAGTTTCTAAAGCTGGTAATTTCTGAAAGTTATAAGAATGTTTGTGTCTAACACACATTGATACATTATCTTTTGGTAAAATCAAGTTTGACAATCCTTCAAGGGTTTAAATTTTAAGAAACTTCCTCTTGACCTGTAGTTGGCTTTAGATCATCCCAATAGGCTCTGAAATGCCTCAAATGTTTGTTTTCTCTTTCATGAAAGAAAATTTTATACTGAAGGTACATAGGAGCCTTTGTCAAATACAAAGTAATTATTATTAGTTATAATAATATAGAATATTGGGTTTTACAGAAAGAATTTGCCAGGGATTATAGTGTGAAACTAATTCCCTGGAAGTTAAGAACATCCTGTGAATTAGAATGGCCAGCCTATGGTGTGGGTTGGCCCTCAGAGGGAACCCTAGATGTCCCAACTGTCAGGGCCCTCTTTGAGGTCATCACGGGTGACCCTGGTCATCCTGATCAGTTTTCTTGCATAGATCAATGGCTAGAAATAGCTCGACACAGGTCTCCTTGGATCCGGCTCTGCGTGTGTAAGAAGGGACAGAGTAAGGTTTTAGTGGCAGGAGAACAGAAGCAGGTCCCTCGGAAGGAAGCTCAGCCCCCTGTTCTACAGGAACCCCCCGAGGAAGTGCCGCCAGTTTTACCACCTCCATAGGTGCCTCAAGTGGCACCCAGTGCTCCTTTGCCTGGTCAGGGAAGCTTAGATACACCATCTCCTTCCGTCTCGCCCCATCCGGACTCTCCAGAGCCAGTTGGACAATGTTTTCACTGAGCTGATCAGGGACCCAAGTCCCCTCTTGTCTTATTCAGGAGGACCAAGCCACGAGGGACACTTGCCATGATGCCTGTAGCTGCTACCCCAGCTTCTCCTGCCTCATCAGCCTTCTGAGACATGGTCAGTGCTGGCTGTCCCTTCCTGTTGCCGGCAGCCCCCAGAGGAGGTAAAAACCTGGATGGGAAGGGCAAAGGTGGGTTCTCATGCCCTCCCCAGGAAAGAAGCTTCTGTGGCCATTCTGACCCAGAACAGGAAATCCAGCAGAGACAGGACAGGCTCCCTCCCAGATGAAACGCGTACCTGCAATTCTGAAAGGACCCTTCCTGGCTCCTAGAAACTCCATTGTGGATACCCAAGCTCTGCCACAAAACCTTTACAGCCCCATCATTAAAATGGGATTAAAGAGAAACAATTACGGCCAAAAAAGAAATGAAGAGACATCCAATCTCATTAGTAATTAGCAAAAGCCAAATAAAACCACACTGAAATGCTATTTTGTCCCTATTCAAATAGCAAAAATAAGGAAACAATGGCTCTTTCCTACACACTACTGGTGGGCATATAAATTGGCACAATTACTTTGGAAAATTTTACATTGAACATTCACATACCCAATAACCCGGCATTTCCACTCTTGGCTCAGAAACAAAGGCTCAGAGATGGCAAGTGAGTTTGAAAGTTCACACAGCCAGGAAGAGGCAAACCCAGTACTTGGTCCAAAGTCTGGCTGACTTGAGCACACCATTTTTTATTTATTTTTTTTTTTAAGAACAATCTATTTTATTGAGGGCCTTCAGGGAAGGGTTGAATCGCTGGGAGGACAATGAGATCCCATGTCCTCTGCAGGCCGGATCTCGCAAGCTTTACAACCTCCGAAAACAGCACACACTTTGACAGCCATGCTCATCTCCCTCCCAAGGTGCTGAGGACAGAGTGTGTGGCAAGGGATCATTAAAGTTTTGAAAGGCTAATTATAGGAACCACTGCCCAGACACAAAAGCCGGAACCGGTCCACCAGGCTCCTCCCTCTTGCATCAGCAACCTTATTTTGCTGTGTTCAAAACACTTCCCCAAGTATCCTTCACCACAAGAAGCAGACACAGCCTTGCCCACAGCCCCACTTCAGACTCCAACACGCATCTGAGAGCAAACACACGGCCGGTGTCAGGGACTACAAGAGGCACCGTGTGCCCCTCGTCATGCCCACCCCTCCCCACCTGGCCCACTCACCTCCGTCCTGGCAACTGGTGCTGCTCCTTGTCCTCTCAGGTGAGTGGGATCTGGAACAGAACAGAATTTACCCCTGGCTGGTCCCGGAGAGGGGCATCAGCTACCCTGGCATGCCTGGTGGGGCAAGAACCCACCAAGACAGAGTAGGTTGAGAACTTTCCTGACCCGAGCAGAGCACAGATCCAGTGTCCAAAGAAGCAGAACTTCTTGGGCAGCACAAGGAAGTTAAGCTCCCAGGCTCTGGGCTCATGCCAGGTGGGTTTTGGTTCGGACACTTGTGTGCCCATGTCACCTCTTCCACCAAGCAGGACCGCTAATGGGACCTTTCTCTAGAAATGCTGGGAGCATTAAACATAAAAATGGTGAGGCGCAGCCCAGGGCCATTGGTGTTATTGGCAGGGCCCTCGCCCTTCAGTGCAAAATAAAAATGCAAGTCCTTTGTTCAAGAAGTATTAAGAATTTTAAAGCTCCTGGTTTGGCTCAGTGGATAGAGGGTTGGCCTGCAGACCAAAGGGTCCCAGTTTGATTCCAATCAAGGGCACGTACCTTGGTCACAGGCTCATCCCCAGCCCTGGCCCTGGTTGGGGTGCATGCAGGAGGCAACCAATCAATGTGTTTCTCTCACATGGATATTTCTCTTTGTCTTTCCCTCTCTCTTCTACTCTCTCTAAAAAAAATAAAAATCGCCCTAACTGGTTTGGCTCAGTGGATAGAGCCTGCAGACTGAAGGGTCCCAGGTTCGATTCCGGTCAAGGGCATATATCTTGGCTGTGGGCACATCCCCAGTAGGGGGTGTGCAGGAGGCAGCTGATTGAGGTTTCTCTCTCTTTGATGTTTCTAATTCTCTATCCCTGTTCCTTCCACTCTGTAAAAAAATCAATTAAATATATTTTTTAAAAAATAAATAAATAAAATAAAAATCAATGGAAAAATATCCTCAGGGTCCTCCAGTATTGGGAGACCTGGGTCAATTGCCATTGTTGTTAACAACAACAACAAAAATATTCCATTCTTTGATTGAGCTCAGAGAGGGAGAGAGAGATAGAAACATCAATGATGAGTCATTAATCGGCTCCCTCCTGCACGCCCCACACTGGGGATGTGACCTTGACCAGAATCAAACCTGGGACCCTTCAGTCCACAAGCTCTATCCATTGAGCCAAACCGGCTAGGGCAAAATATTCCATTCTTTAAAAATAATAATAATAATGTAAGGCAGCAACAACAGAGCATTAACTCAAGCAGAGGGCCTATGTGACTATTCACATGGAACAGCCATGAGCCAGCACTGGCCCAGCCCGAGACAAAGCTAGGCTCAAATCTCGCCACCGATTGCTTGAATTAACTTCTCTCTGAGCCTCAGGTTTCCCTCTCTGTGAAGTGAGGCTAATCATAAGACCCACTTCATGACTTTGTTAGGAGGTTTCAATGAGGTTATACCTATAAGTACAGTTGACCCTTGAACAATGCAGGGGTTTGGGGGTTCTGACTCCCTAAGCAATTAAAATCCATGTATAACTTTTGATTCTCCAAAAACTCAACTAATAGTAGTCTACTGTTGACCAGAAGCCTTCCTTATAAACAGTCCATGAACACATATTTTGTGTTATATGTTCTATACTCTGTATACTTAGAATAAAGTAAGCTAAATTTTTTAAATGTTATTAAAAAAATCATAAAGATCCTGGCTGGTGTGGCTTAGGGGTTAAGCATCGACCTAAGAACCAGGAGGTCAATCGAACTAGGTTCGAGTCCCACTCAGGGCACATGCCTGGGTTGTGGGCTCGATCCCCAGTGTGGGCCATGCAGGAGGCAGCCGATCAGTGATTTTCTCTCATCAATGATGTTTCGATCTCTCTCTCCCTCTCCCTTCCTCTCTGAAATCAATAAAAATATATTTTAAAATAACTTTTTAAAGAAAATCATAAAGAAAACACACTTATAGTGCTGTATGTATTTACTGAAAAAAAAAAAATCTATGTTGAAGTGGACCCACGTAGTCCAAACCCATGATGTTCAAGGGTCAACTGTACCTGGCACAATGTAAAGATTGGATAACTGTTGGCTATTATTATCAGACTCATATCTCCTCTAAGATCATCTAGCTGCAGGGCCTGAGGCTCCTGGGTATTGTTCAGCCTCTCAGCCCAAAACACTGTGATCCACCAGACAAAATGCTTGGTTCTCAACAGGCTCATTCCATCTCTTGCCCATCTGGGCCCTTGTCCCCAGGCCCTATTGAGATCTAGATTCTGTTCATCACACCTTCGGTCCCCCAGATGGTAACCCCCAGGGGGGTCCTGGTGGGACTCAGGTGTGGGGCTTTGAATAATGATAGCTAATATTGAGAGAAGTTAGCATGAAACACGGGCAGACAGGGCAGGGGTCCAGTGGAAAACAAAAGCAAGTGGAACATAGGCCAGGCAGACAAGGCAGGTTGAGCAGCCTAATCACAGAAACCAACCAAGCAGGATAACAAAATGTTTTTGGACTCAGAGCGGGGCAGGTGAAACTAAGGAAGGTCTGCAACAATAAGGTGAACTGACACATAGGAACTGGGAAAGTTCAGATCCGTTGCTGGGCAAGAACAATTAAGGGAATCAATCAGGTGGCTACATGGGTAGATATAGAGCAGGTGTGTAGCAAATATATACCTCTAGACTACAAGGCTTCAAGGGGGCAGCCCATTATTGCCCCCCCCCCCCCCCCCCCGCATGCGGGGAGTCTGAATCTGCTTGTAATAAATTTTCCACACTTTTGCTTAGTTAAATCTTCTGGTCCGTGGAGCTCACTCTTAGGCGTCAGAGACGCAACCCTGGGAAAAAAACCTCAGCTCACCCTTCAGGTTATCAATATGTTTAGCATTTGCATTGTGCTGAGCCCTCCATTAACTATAGAAAGAATGGATGTTGAAATCTCACACTTTGTGCATTTGTCAGTTTCTCCCTGCTATTCTATTACTGGGTTTTGCTTTATATACTTTGAAGTTCTGTTATTAGGTACATAAATGTTTGGGATTTATATGGCTTCTTGATTAATTTACTCCTTTATCATTATGAGATAATACCCTTTATTTCTGGAGATAGTGTTTGCTCTGAAGTCTACTTTATCTGATATTAAAATAACCACTCCAGCTTTCTTTTGATTGGTGTTAGTATGCTGTATATTTTTCTATCATTTTCCTTTTACCCTATTTACACCTTTAATATTTATACTGCATTTCTTATAAGCAACAGATAGTTGGGTCTTATTTTTTATCTAATACAGTGGTTCTCAACCTTCTGGCCCTTTAAATACAGTTCCTCATGTTGTGACCCAACCATAAAATTATTTTCGTTGCTACTTCATAACTGTAATGTTGCTACTGTTATGAATCATAATGTAAATATCTGATATGCAGGATGGTCTTAGGTGACCCCTGTGAAATGGTCGTTCGACTGCCAAAGGGGTCGCGACCCACAGGTTGAGAACCACTGATCTAATATGACAAGCTCTAACCTGTACTTAACATATTTAGACCATTTACATTGACCAATTTAAATATATTACCCTCCTCTCTGTTCTTTGTTCCCTTTTCCTTCTACCTATTATTGGTAATTAAATATTTTTATAATGCTATTTTATCTCCTTTATTGGCTGTTAGCTATAACTCTTTATTTTGTAGTTTAGTGGTTGCTTTAGAGTTTAATTACACACCTTTAATTTATCACCATCTACCTTTTATCATACCATTTCACATATATAGTCATGCATTATTTAGGACAGTGGGGACTGAGAAAGGCATCATTAGGTGAATTTGTCATTGTGTCTACATTTAGGGGTCATGATGAACAAAGCAACATGAGATTAAGTCATGCCCAAGAGAAACCGATGCAATCAAGAGATGCAATAGACATGAGATGTGTGAGGCTGCTGCCAGCATAACATGGCATTCTGTTTTTGAGCGTACTAAATACTTGTATTTTATTTATTTATTTTTCTTTTTTTTTTTAAATTAAATCTTTATTGTTCAGATTATTACATTTGTTCCTCTTTTTTTGCCCCCCATAACGCCCCTCCTCCCAGTTCCCGCCCCACCCTCCGCCCTCACTCCCCACCCACTGTCCTCATCCATAGGTGCACGATTTTTGTCCAGTCTCTTCCCACATCTCCCACACCCCTTTCCCCCCCAAGAATAGTCAGTCCATTCCCTTTCTATGTCCCTGATTCTATTATAATCACCAGTTCATTCTGTTCATCAGATTATTTATTCACTTGATTCTTAGATTCACTTGTTCATAAATGCATATTTGTTGTTCATAATTTGTATCTTTACCTTTTTCTTCCTCTTCCTCTTCTTAAAGGATACCTTTCAGCATTTCATATAATCCTGGTTTGGTGGTGATGAACTCCTTTAGCTTTTTCTTATCTGTGAAGCTCTTTATCTGACCTTCAATTCTGAATGATAGCTTTGCTGGATAAAGTAATCTTGGTTGTAGGTTCTTGGTATTCATCACTTTGAATATTTCTTGCCACTCCCTTCTGGCCTGCAAAGTTTCTGTTGAGAAATCAGCTGACAGTCGTATGGGTATTCCCTTGTAGGTAACTGAGTTTCTTTCTCTTGCTGTTTTTAAGATTCTCTCTTTATCTTTTGCTCTTGGCATTTTAATTATGATGTGTCTTGGTGTGGTCCTCTTTGGATTCCTTTTGTTTGGGGTTCTCCGCGCTTCTTGGACCTGTAAGTCCATTTCTTTCACCAGGTGGGGGAAGTTTTCTGTCATTATTTCTTCAAATAGGTTTTCAATATCTTGCTCTCTCTCATCTTCTGGCACCCCTATAATTCTGATGTTAGTACGCTTGAAGCTGTCCCAGAGGCTCCTTACACTATCCTTGCATTTTTGGATTCTTTTTTCATTTTGCTTTTCCGGTTGGGTGTTTTTTGCTTCCTCGCATTTCAAATCATTGACTTGATTCTTGCGATCCTCTGGTCTGCTGTCGGGCGTCTGTATAATATTCGTTATTTCAGTCCGTGTATGCTTAATTTCTAGTTGGTTCCCCAATATAAGATCGAGGGTCTCATTAGTTTTCTTGTAGATCTCATTAAGTTTATCGGCGGCTTCTAAACAGTTCTTGAGAGACCTTAAAAGTGTGGTTCTGAACTCTATATCTTCCATTGACAATTTTGTCCTGTTTCTTTGTCTCCGCATTTTGTTATGCTTCCTTGGTGCACTCCCTAGTGGTCTTTGTTCGCAGTCTTATAGTTAAACCTTGATTGTTGTAGCTAATCCCAGGGAGGGTTTGACCTCCAGGCCAAGTGGCTATGAGAATCAGCTGTGTCAGCAGTGAGAGAACTTCTGTCCTCTAGGGAGGTGCTAATCTAGCCTTTGCCTGAGGCTATCCGGCAAATGCCTCTGTGCAGGGCTTGGGCGGAGCGGGTCGCACAGGATCAACAGGGTGGGCCGGAGAGAGCAGTTATGGCGGCTCTCAGTCCTGTCCCCAGGGGCTCTGCCTCTCTGAGTCCCAGCACCCGCTGCAAAGCTCGGAGAGAAAGCTGCACTCGCTCTGACCGAAGCCAGACAGTCCCGCTTCTCCCATTTGAGTCTGGGTCCCTAAAGACTCGCCCGGATCTGGAGCTCAGAGTCTGCGACTCCCTCCCGATTGAAAACAACAACCGCGCCCTCCGCCGCCAGCCCACTCCGCGCACTCCGCACCTCAGAATTTGACTTCAGCACTGCGCCTCCTCTGAGTGTCCGTATGCGTTTCTCTTTCCTCCTAGTTGTAGGACTTCCACTCAGCCAGCGTTCCCGTGGTTCTGGGTGATGTCCGTTCCGTCTTTTAGTTTCACTTTTGAAGTAGTTGTTCAAAGCAGCAAACTCCGGCGTTAACCTATGCCGCCATCTTGGTTCTCCCCTAAATACTTCTATTTTAAAGTAGAAAAAGTACACTCCAAAATGATTAAAAGTATAGCATAGTCAATATGTAAACCAGTAACATAATCATTTATTATCATCATCAAGTATTATGTACTGTGTGTGTGTGTGTGTGTGTGTGTGTGTATATATATATATATATATATATATATATATATATATATATATATAAAATCCCTGGTGCACAAAATTTGTGCACAGGGGGAGTGGAGGACCCTCAGCCTGGCCTGCACCCTCTCCAATCCAGAACCCCTCAGGGGATGTCCAACTGCCGGTTTAGGCCCGATTCCTGTGGGATCGGGCCTAAACCGGCAGTCGGACATCCCCCTTGCAATCCAGGACCGCTGGCTCCTAAACACTCGCCTGCCTGCCCTCCCCTGCTGGCCTGATCACCCTAACTGCCCTCCCCTGCTAGCCTGATCGCCCCTAACTGCTCTCCCCTGCCGGCCTGATCGTCCCAACTGCCTCTGCCTTAGCCCCCACTACTGTGGCTTTGTCCGGAAGGACATCCAGAAGATGTCTGGTCTAATTAGCACATTACCCTTTTATTAGTATAGATATTATAGTTTTATAAAACTGGCAGCACAGTAGGTTTGTTTACACCATCATCACCACAAACACATGAGGAATATGGTGCTCTATGACCTTACCATGGCTACAATGTCACTAGGAAGATTGTAGAGGAGCTGATGGGTCCACTGTAGTACATGTGGTCCATTGTTGATGAAACCGTCATTATGTGATGCATGACTATAGTATAGGAACCTTACAATAGTATACTAACATTTCTTCCATCTCTTCTTTTATTCTATTCTTTTCTTTACTTAAATAAGCACTATAAACCTCACATTAGAATGTTACTAGTTTTTATAAATTTGGGGCCTTTTTTTCAGATTTGTTAAGTGGGACAGGAGCACATCTCTCTGAGTAAAGTACTCTGTCCTGCGTAGTCTATCCACTGCCCTGTGGATCATGAGGTCTTCCAGTCTGGCTGGTGGGAACAGGCACAATTCTCAGTCCTGTGCTGAGGGATGGTCACTGTTTTGTGCATACATGTGAGGAAACTACCTGGGCCAAAGAAAGGCCCACCAGAAAAGATTGGAGAGAACAGATCTGACTAATTCAGATAATGGTGTTTGGGGTGGGTGTTGCTGAACTTCTTGAAACTAAGGACACCCAGGACAAAAGGCATCCCTAGGATTAAATAGGGGGTGTCGCTTGGTCACAACTGTGACTAATAGCACACATCTAGCAGAAGGCAGACAGAAAAAAAATTTAGAATTCTACAACCCTTCCCCACATCCTCTTAGAAGGGGACGTTTGCTTCACTGCCCTACCTCACCTCATTTGCAACTGAGAAACACCGTGATATATACTGCAAGCTTATGTCTTGGAGTGAGACTGAGTTATTCCCAGGGCCTGATGGGAGCAAACCAAGGGCACAAAGCTGATGACCTTGTGCGGAGCAGAACACTAAGTCACCTGATCTGCACTCCAATCCTGGCCATGATACCTACTGAATGCATGGTTAACCTCAGGTTTCTTCAACTCTCTGATATTAGTTTTCTTGTCTCAAAAATAGACATAATAGCCCATCCAGTGTGGTTCAGTGGTTGAGCATCAACCCATGAACCAGGAGGTCATAGAGTTTAATTCCTGGGCAGGGCACATGCCTGGGTTTCAGCCTCGATCCTCAGTGAGGGGCATGCAGGAGGGGCATCCATATTTCTATATGTATCTCTCTTCCCTTCCTCTCTCTCTAAAACCAATAAAGGTATTTTTTAAGTTAAAAAAAAAAAACCCACAGAGGTAGTAAAACAGCACCCTTCTCATAGAGTGCTGGTACCTATGATGTTCATAACCTGGCTGCAGAAGAACTTCCATCGATGGCCTCCACCCTCTTTCTCTGAACTTAGTCTGAGGCCAACCTCAAAGTTCAACCTACCCCCCAGATAGGCTCACTTCACAGTGCATCAACAAGCATTGACGGAGTCACAGGAGGCAGGGGGGTACTCACAGTGAGCACCACAGCACTTAAGCTCTGTGTGCCCCATTTGAGGGTTAAGAGCAGGGGCTCTAGAAACAGGCTTTAAGTGTTTGGATTGAGGCTCTGTCACATTTTGGGGGGGTGGTGAATTAGTTTGCTAGGGATGTCGTAACAAAGTACCACAGGCTGCTGGCTTAAATAACAGGAATTTTTTGTTTATATAATTCTACAGGCTAGAAGTCTAAGATGATGCTGTCTACAGGGTTGATTTATCCTGAAGCCTGTTTTCTTGGTTGTAGATGGCTGTCTTCTCCCCGTGTCTTCATGTGGTTTTCCCTGTGTGTGTGTGTGTGTATGCGCGCGTGCACTCGCGTGTCCTAATCTACTGTTCTTATAAGGACACCAGTCATGTTGATTAAGACCCACCCATGTGACCTCATTTTAACTTACTTATCTATTTACAGACTTTATGACCAAATGCAGTCATGTTCTGAGGTACATGGGTTAGGACTTCAACATATGAATTGTGGGGGTAGGAGCACCATTCAGCCCATAAACGGTGAACCTGGGGAAGTTACCTAACCTTTCTGAGTACTCACTGTTTTTGTTCTAAAATGGGGATGATGCTGCCCACCTCAAGGGAGTGCCGGGAGGAATAGATACAATAATACAGGCAGTGCCTGGCCATGGTGAGTACTCAAGTGCCATCTATTCCATCTATTATTTGTAAGTTCTCCATTCACTATCTCTGTTCTCTCCAGCCGGTTGCCTCATCTCCTCTTTCACTTCCTCCTCCAACAACCCCTAGAGTGTCCTGAGCAATTGTCCTTGGCCAGCTAATTACTAGTTTCTGTTAAGCTTGCCTCTCAGGTCTCCAAGTCTTTCCTGCGCAGCTCAAGGCCTTTCTTCGTCTATTGTAGGAGTCTCTGAGAGGAGCAAAGGGAATGAGTGGCAGGTGCTGCAACCTGAGGGTCCCATGCTGGTGGCAGAAGGTGAGACACTGCTACTGAGGTGTACAGTGATCGGCTCCTGCATTGATGCCATGATTAAATGGATCAAGGTGAGCAAGCAGGACCAGCAGGAAATTTATAATTTCAAACATGGCTTCTTCCCTGGGGTGACACCTGTGACCCAGCAGACGTTGGAGCCACTTAGTTGCGACTATTCCATCTATATTCATAATGTCACCAAGGAGCAGGAAGGAACCTACCACTGTGTGAGGTTTGATGGTTTGAGTGAGCCCTCAGAAATGCAGCTGGATGAAGGCACCTCAGTGCTTGTGAAGGGTGAGTATCAGGCCCTGCAGGTTAAAGCATTCTTCTCTGATCTGTTTTTCTGCATCAGTCACTTGTATCCACAATCATGCTGTATACACAAAATCTCAGTGGCACGTAACAATTAGTATATCTCACTCACACATTTACTAGTATAGGCAGCTGGGGTGGTTCTATTCCACATGTCTCATTCCAGAAGAGCCAGAGTGCATTTTCTCATGGAGATGGCAGGAGAACAGGAAGTCAAGTCCTAACACTCCCAGTACATTTCAAGCTTCTACTGGCATAGTGTCTGCTAACAGCCCATTGGTTAAAGCAAGTCACATGACTCAGCTCAAATTCAACTGACAAGAAAGTGTACCCTATCATCATGAGGCTATGGCAGGAGTGTGGATGTTCCAGAGGGGAGTTAAGAACTGGGGCTGATCATTTCATTTATTCACTCCCCAAGGAATCAGTCATTTTATCTATAAGTTCACCAGTGATGACCTGGATACCCAAATCCTGAGTGTGTCATTCAATAGAAGTGTGTTTTTAAATCAGTCACTTCAGCTCTATGTACTTCACTTGCCTAACTTGAAAAATAGACAACATAATTCCTGCTTCAAGAGTCATTCGGGTAAGGAACAGATGTTCGTGAAACCACTCTGTAAACTGCTGACATGGAGAGTATCTGTGAGTGTGGTCATGGGGGCGGGGGGTAGAGGGGAGGAGGGCGGTCCATTTTCACTTCATGCAAGCATTTCAGGAAGACTTCTCTGACTCCTTCCAAGCTGTGGCTGGTGCCTTCTCTTGGTCCTGCAGTCGCTGGGTTTCCAAACTCAGGGGGATTTCCTGGACCATCTCCACAGCCAGACTGAGACCTTCTTCCGGGCAGGACATTTGTGTGTCTTTCTGAGCTCCATTTTCCCCTGTTCTAGCATCAATACAAATCGGTCTGAGAACTTCTTTATTGCCCTGGCTGGTGTGGCTCAGTAGGTTGTAGCATCGTCCCTTACACTGAAAGGTTGCTGGATGGATTCCTAGTCAGGGCATATGCCCAGGTTTGGAGTTTAATCCCTTTTCAGAGCATGTGCAGAAGGAAACCCATCGATGTTTCACTCTTACATCGTTGTTTCTCTCTCTCTTTCCCTCTCCCTTCCTCTCTTCAGCTACTGAGTAATGAGGAAACATAGGAGGGAGTGGCTGAGTGAAGAAATCAGGGAAGCGGGAGGGAGGAAAGATATAAGGGTGGAAATGAGTGGACAATGGAAGAAGAGAGAGAATAAAACAAGGGTCTGTCTTTGGCTTCAGGAGCTGGCTTCAGAAACCTCCGGATCATCCAGCCCCAGGAGCTGGTGTTGGCAACGCCTGGAGACACTGTCTTCCTGAACTGCACAGTGCTTGGAGATGGTCCTTCCGGGCCCATCAGGTGGTTCCGGGGGTCTGGTCTGAGCCGTGAAGCCATTTACAACTTTGAAGGCATCTCCCAACCCAATGTGACTGCGGTCCAGGCCTCCAGCAGCGATTTCAGCATTCTTTTGCAAGATGTCTCCACGGAGTATGCAGGCACCTACTACTGTGTAAAGTTTCAGAGGAAAGTTAACAGGCAATACCTGTCTGGACAGGGCACCAGGCTGAGGGTGAAAGGTAAGACAGGTGGTCTAGGTGGTGGTAGGGGAAGGGGGGAGGTTATCCACAAGGAACTTTTCACCATGTCCCAAACACGCCAGCTTTTCTCAGTCTCCATGCCTTTACATAAACTTTTCCCTCTGCCTGGAATGTTTTCTCATTTTCTATGTCAAACTCCTATTCGTCCTTCAAAGCTCAGCATCAATAGCCTCTCCTCTGTGAAACCTTCTCCTTTTACCAGGCAGAGTTCACTTTTCCTCATTCTGGATCCCATAGAATTTTATATAGTTAATGGTTCAACAAACATCTAGTGCGCGCCTGTTGACTGCTCTGCAGTGTACTCGGTGCTGTGGACACTGCAGTAAATCAGACATTGCTTCAACCCCAGAGATGCTCACACGGGTCTAACTAGGCCTTATAGGTACGAGGTCTGACATATAGCCCCCATCCCAGGTAGAAACTGGCAGGCTCATTTTGGTGACCCCAGCTCCAAGCACAGGGCTCAGAAAGTTGTGGGACAGAAAGAAAAGTGGAACTTGAGACCACCTCTCTCCCTTGCAGCAAAGCCCACTTCTTCGCAAGAGGCAGAAGTCATCAATCAACATGTAGCCAGGAGATCTCTGTCAGGTGAGTGAGTGTTCCTACCTGCAATGGAATTAACCAGGGCCCCACAGGCGAAGGTGGGGCACAGATGGCTTAGCCATGGGAAGGGAGTCGTCCCGTCTAGGGCCCATCTGCCACCAAGAGAGTTCCGGGAAGCCAGAGCACCTTGCTAAAGCTCCACCAGAGACACAGTCAGTGCTAGCTGTTCAGCGGGCAGTCTTCCCTGAGAGGCAGTGGTCTCCCCGTGATCCCTGTAAGATTACACTGTAAAACTGTGCGTAACTGTGCATAAGCACATGGCTCTGGATTGAGCCTCTTTCTCTCTGCGAGACTGTGGGCAGGTTGCCTCACTCCTTGAATCTCCGATGTCCTGCTCTGTGACCTGGGGTGTTGGGATGGGGATCAGAGAGCCTACCTCACAGGGTTGTGTGTGGACCCAATGAGTCACATGTGCTGAATGCCCGGAACTGTGTCTTTCACGTCACCTGTTAGTATTCAGGGACGCTCGATGACTGGGGGAACTGGGCATAGAGGTTGCCAGGGTGCCCTCCCTGACGCTCAGCCCTGTTCCTGCCATTCTTGGGGGCCCACCACTTCTTTGACACATGTGGTCCTGAGCAAATCACTTCCCTACTCTGCGTCTGTCTCCTCATCTATACAAATAGCATTGCTATCCTACCTTGCAAGATTAGTTTGAGGATTCTACTAGGCAATTAGGAGGTGCTTAGCTCAGGACCTGGGGCAGAGGAGTCGATCAGCCAATAAATGAAAGCAGTTTTCTATTATAGCAGGGCCTTGGATGACGTAGTTTCCATCATTTCGCTATAACGTGAATAAGATGCCATAGGAACTTCACTCTTGTTTATATCAATTAGCCTGTGGTAAAGTTGGTTTCATTATAAATATTATATGTTTTTTTAATATATTTTATTGATTTTTTTTACAGAGAGGAAGGGAGAGGGACAGAGAGCTAGAAACATCGATCAGTTGCCTCCTGCACACTCCCCACTGGGGTAGTGCCTGCAACCAAGGCACATGCCCCCGACTGGAATCAAACCTGGGACCCTTGAGTCTGCAGGCCGACACTCTATCCACTGAGCCAAACCGGTTAGGGCTAAATATTATATGTTTTGCTTAAAGTCATAGAACCTATGGATGAGGTTAAGTGAGGACTTACTGTATTGTCAGAAGTCAGGGATGCTATCAGGATGATTAAAGGTACAGGTACGATATTGTCCCTTTCCGGGCCTGGGACAAGGGGAAGGGAGGTCTTGGATCTCCCCTTCCAGTAAGAGAAAGAATATGGCCCCCGAAATTAGAGAGCAGCTGAGCCCAAACCTCGCCCACAGGGAGCACTGATGTGTGGGCTGCTGAGGACTCACCTAGGGTCCTTCTTGAACTCTCCTTTGTGTCCCCCAGGCCTCCTGTCTGTGCTCACAGCTGTGGTCCTGGGAATGAAGGCAGTGACCTTGGCTGCACTCCTGCTGGCCCTGGCTGCCTGCTGGAGACACGGTGGGCAAGAAAATGTCAAAAACCCAGGCCCAGCAAAGCTGTGCTCATCTTAGCCTGGGGCCTGGGGCCTGGGGCCTGGATGAGGGGTCAGCTCCAGAGTGGTGCTCTGAGTCGGAGAGGGGCCAGGACTCCCCAACCATTTCTCTGCCTCCAATCCCAGCCTCCAGATGTCCCCCAGGACTCACGAGAAACTCCAGCATCCCCACACCTGGTTTCAGTTCACCTGGGGAAATAGCCCACTTGGCACTGGGCTCCCCTCGGATGTGCTTTCCTCGCTCTTCTCAGCCTGTCCAGGCCCTCCTTGTCCTTCAAGGCCTTGCCCAGGTCTCCCTTCAAGGCTCTTGCTCCTGCTACAGTCCCTGTGAAGTGCTCTCCCCCTTCCTTCCCCGCTCCACATTTTCATGACCTTCAACTCTAACCCAGAGACTTCCCCGAAGATACCCCTCAGCATTTCTCACCCAGCCACACTGCCTCCATTTGTATCCTTCTCTCCACTTTCCTGCCTCTTTTCTTCCTCACTGTGGCTAGCTTGGGTGGCTGCAATAGTTGGAATATCGGGTTGGTAAGTTTGACGAAACTCATAAATAACAGTGGTTTAAACCAGAACAAAGTTGGCTTCTCTAGTAATATCTGAGCATAAGCAGACCAGGCAAAACAGCCGCTTCCTGGTATTGAGACCAGGGATTCCTTGGTCATGTTGCTACCAGGTCCACCTCCCAGGCTGCAAGACCAGGGAAAAGGCAATGAAGGGGAGCATGGCACTCCCCTGCAAGGGCACAGCTAGGAATTTGCCCACATCATCTCTAATTGGCTGGAAGGTGTCACATGGTCACACCTAGCTATAAGGAAGGCTGAGAAATGCAGTCTTCATTCTGGCAGCAATATCCACAGCTGAAAAATTTCACTAGAGAAATAGAGGGTAAATATCAGTAGATACTGTAACCCAAGCATGTCAAAATCAGAGGCTAACACGGGCCAAATAAACAAGGTTTAAGTTGATGTGGGCCGCAAAAAAAAACAAAAGCTTCCATTTTCATAGAAACATAAGTTTATTTTGATAGAGACATGTTGAATACACAGGGCTGAAATAAATGAGTCATCGTTAACATAAAATAATAGAACATTTTACTAAAAATTAATATTTTTTTCTTGAACATTAACTTACCAGACACTAAATAACTGCACAAATGAATGAGCGTAACGCAAATAAACCTATTCTTCTTGTTCTCCGAAAGCGAAATATTTCCTGTTGCATACACCAATCAAGTCACTACAGGACTAATGATGTGGCAATGAGCTGCTCAAATATTCACTGCGAGTATTAGTGGAGAGAAATGGTGTGCCTGTGTGTAAGGCGCTTAAGGGGAATGAATGCAACACGGTTATAGTAATCAGTCATTAGTGAATGTTGTAGTTTGTTATTAATAATTATGTATAACAGGATTTTGTAAAAATTAAGTTATGAAATTTTTATTAAAATGTCTCTTACATACTGTTATATTGGCTGGGCCGCAAAAATATTCATTGTGGGCTGCATGTGGCCCACGGGCCGTGAGTTTGACATGCTTGCTGTAACCAGTAGTTTCCACCTCAATACC
The DNA here is from genome assembly GCF_963259705.1 of Myotis daubentonii. Taxonomy (NCBI): domain Eukaryota; kingdom Metazoa; phylum Chordata; class Mammalia; order Chiroptera; family Vespertilionidae; genus Myotis; species Myotis daubentonii. The sequence continues at coordinate 32,704,593 of NC_081847.1, forward strand.
TCAATGACAGACACAGCCTCTTCCTTGCTCTGAGCGACAACTAGTTCAATCCCCAAGGAAACAGCACCTGCAGTAGGACGGCATAATGGAGGGCAGTCATTCTCAAGAAGAGGAGATTTTTCCCTGGCCAGTTTGGTTCAGTGGATAGAGCGTCGGCCTACAGACTGAAGGGTCCCAGGTTCTATTCCTATCAAGGGCACATGCCCAGGTTGCTGGCTCCATCCCAAGTGGGTGGCATGCAGGAGGCCCACATTCCAAAATTGACTCCCAGGTCCCAGGGCATACAACTTCAAGCCAAGTTAGAATGCCCTTTCTTTAACCAGAACAAGGCAATCATGGTTAACAGAGCATAATTAATATTTCCCATAACCACAGGTAGCCCCCAATAGTCTGTTTTTGCCCCTAACAAAGGTCTCACTCATTTACGTCTTCATTAATTCAGCAAAGAGTCATTAGGGCTGTTTAATGCCAGCGATTGCAGGTCAGGGAGATAAAATGACAGCTAACGTTTGCTGAGGGCTTAATAAGTATTAAACATTGCTCTTAGCACGTCCCACTGAATCCTTGAGCATCCCTCTGAGGGAGGTACTGCTGGGAGCTCCACTTTACACATAGGAAACTGAAGCTTAGAGAGAGGTCTGCCCAAGGTCATATAAGAGTAATAACTGAGTTTCAACCCCAGGCTGTGTGAATCCAGGGCAGGTGCTCTTAAGCCATATTATGCTGGAGACAGCCCTGGTCCCTGCTGCCACCGGGATTGTGGCCCTTGGGGAAGGCAGACACTTAATGGGAATGCACAGCAGATTGTCTGAGGGAGCCTGGGGATGTAGACATGTAACGGAAAACACAGGTTTGGCTGCCTGCTCCCTACAAAAGTCAAAATCACGAGACGTGCTGGTGCAAAAGGGAAGAGGTTTAGTCAGGTGACCTGGGAGAATGGTGTTCTCCTGTCTCAACGCCCATTCCCCCTTTCTGTTTAAGCCCACGAGGTTTCGTGTGTTTTTTCTCTCTATCCATTCATCTTTTTGGCTTTGGGCCTCTTCGTGTAAGAATCTCCCCCTGCGCCATCTTGGCCAATGGGAGAGACTCCCTGGCCCCCACCTGACTGTCTATGTGGAAACAGATAGGCCTCCTTGACGCCTAGAGGATAGCTAACTGAGACCAGAAGGATGAGCGGGATCTGGCAAAGGTATGACGAGAAAGTGAAGCGCATCCAGGCAGGTGGCAAGAGGCAAGGGGGCAAAGAAGCTCAGGACCTGAAAGACAGGATTGTGTCTGAGAAGGTGCCCTTGGGCCAGAGGCCTGAAGAAAGTGAGGGAGCACCTTGCCCAGCAAGGAGGGAAAGGTGTACCTGGCCAGAGCAGCGAATGAAAAGACTCATGCAAATGCATGCCTGGCACATTGAGGAGGATCAAGAAGGGTACCGTTCCTGGAGCAGAGGAAGCTAGAGAGAAGCCTGAGAGATGCGGTGGAGGGGCAGGCTCCTGTCACGTGGGCCTGGCAGGCCCCTAGAGACTCACGCGGGGAAGATGAGGAGGCACTGAAGGGTTGGAAGAGAGGTGTGACCTGCTGTTCAAGGTCTGCTTTTGTTCCCTAGAGTGTGAGGGAGCAACAGGAGGGCAGGGACTTTGCTTTGCTCGCTGCGGATCGCCAGCCCTGGAAGAGCATCGGGCCCTGGATAACACTCCGTAAATATTTGAACAAGTGAATGAACAAATGAATACATTAATGCAAAGACCGGATGAGTGCATGAGTAATTGACTCCTTCAGCCATCCTGCATTCTATCTATCCCAATGTTTCAAACCCGCCACGCCTCTCCTCCGTGCCGCTCCCACCCGCGCCGCTGGGCTGCCGCTCTGCGCCACGGCCGCCAGAGGGCGCGGAGCGGTGGCGTTTCCAGCACGGAAGGCTTTCCCTGAGGCACCGCGTGAGGCGGGGCCTGGGGGCGGGCGCCGCTCAGCTGGGCCGGACCCACCCGCAGCCGGAACGCGAGGGAGCGGCTGAGGCTGTGCAGCGACGGACCGGAGCAGTTTGGGGAGCACACCGGGCGAAAATGGCGGAGAGGCAGGAGGCTCTGAGGGAGTTCGTGGCGGTGACGGGTACCGAGGACGACCGGGCTCGCTTCTTCCTGGAGTCGGCCGGCTGGGATCTGCAGGTAGCGCCGCGAGGCAGGCTCCGTCGGGCAGGCCGGGGGCTGCGAGGCGCGGGCGCCTGGCACGTCCAGCCCGCGGTGGCCGAAGCGCACAGTCATCCCTCCGGGCCGCGGCCCGACACAGGCCTCAGGGGCCTGCGGCCGCTTGCCAGGCGGTTCCAGCGCGGCTCGGTCGTGGGGAACCGCGGGGCAGCCCCGGCCCGGCCCTGCCTGGCCTCAGTTCCCCCTCCTGCCTCGCCAGGTCGCCGGGCCAGCGAGACCCGGGCACTGCAGCCGCCCGCGTGGATGGGGGACCCTGGGGGCGTGGCGGCCGCGCCGACTCTCGGCCGGAGTCCGGGCCGAGGGACCCCACCGCGGGCCGAGGGGTCGTTGATGGCCGTTCCCGACCGCAGGAGGAGGGGAAGCCGGCCCAGAATTTGGCCCACGCCCCCTCCCACCCCGTTGCTGGGAGAACCTGCCCCCGGGGCGGTGGCGCAGGGTTGGCTTGTATTCATCTTTCTTAGTTACCTTCCCTGTCAGATGGAGGTCTCGGAGAGGTGACTGTCTAGTTCCCCGGCACGCATTCAGTATTCATAAATACTTATTAAGACATGAAGATGAGCCACACGCAGGGTTGGTTTTTTGTTTTTTTGTAAACTGTTTAAATCACTCGTGTCTGGAACGATGCCCGGCACATAAAAATCGCAGAAAGAGTTGCATAAATGTTCCTGGCCGGCGTACATCTTGGGAAGAGGGTGATTAATGTTTATTGAGCGCCGACCACGAGCCGGATGGTGTTCTAACTGCTTTTACGTGTCCTGAGTCATGTCAGCGTTGCGCTTTGCAGCTAAGGTGTCGGGCGCTTCAGTTAGGTGCTCAGGGCCGCACTGCCTCGCCGGTGGGAGAGAGAACATTAGAACTCAGTGCTGTCCGATCCCCAAACCCAGCTTCGTCACCACCGTGTGCCAGGCACTTCACATATGACGGTTCATTTAATCCGGGCAGGACTGAGGTCCAGAAGACGAGCCCCGTTGTATAGGGGAGGGGCTGGAAGCTCGGAGGGTAATGAATATGCCAGGGCTACACCGCCAATAAGCAGTGAGTTTGGGGTTTGTCCTGGGCCTGTTGACTCCACCGTTTAAATTGCTTCCCCAAAGAGAGAAAGCGTCACACCTCTGCAGACCGTGTGAGCAGAGCTCCTGTGCAGGGCAGAAATACAAAGTGCAGACTCTGCCTGAAACACCTGGGAGCTCACGGTGTTATCAGCACGCCACCAGCCCCGGTCTCCTCACTGTAGGGGGCAAACAGTGTCACGCCTGCGGCCTGATTTGACTGGCCAGGCCATCCCTTGAGTGAAGGCACCTCTCGGTGCCTGTCACTCATATCCCATGACTGCACACTTGCTCCTTGCAAGCCTGTTAGGTCCTGCAGTGGCACACTGCCTGCAGCCGGCAAGTTACATTGTACCCCGTGAAGGCACACAGTTCCTCGTGGGGTGATTATGGCCCACAACAGCTCACTGCCTCCTTTAAGGCCGGTGACCTTGAGGACGGAAGCCATGTCCTTTTCATCTCTGTCGACCTCCCTGCTCTTTATTTCTTTTGCAGAGTAAGTGATTAGTAAATGCCTGACCATTGAATCGATGAGAGAAACAATCACAAATGGCCACAAGACTTCCATGTTCCTTGCGTATAGAGCTAAGACATGGCTCTATAGATAGTAAAGGATTCTCTCATCCCTTGTGCAGGTTTGGTGGGATGGGTGGGAAACCGAGCCTCAGAGAGAGAGTAGAAGCAGCATCTGCACTGGCCGCACAGTTCCTGGCTCCTGGCTGTCACACAGGAGCCTGCACACTCTGCCTGGGCTGGAACCTGGCTCTGCTCCTTACCAATTGTGTGACCTGGGCCGTTTCCTTAATTTCTGAGGACTTCTGTATTAACGATAAAATGAGAGGATGGTAGTTAAAATTACATAGGGTTCTTTGAGGATGAAGTGAGTTAGCACATGTGCAGTTACACTCAATGTGGCATGTAAGTGCTCAGTAATTGTACACGGCTTTTACTGATCATGTTTTTTAAAAAAATGAGAATGAGGAGTGTCTCCATCCCAGCCTTCCTTCTTGCCTTTCCCCCCTCAGAGTAGGTGGAATTTGTTTCAGGTAGCAGTTGGTCTAGTTTTCTAAGACCCTTGGGTACAGACCTAGTTGTCAGTGTGGGCCGTATCTTTGTGTCTGTGCTCCTTTGTGCTCAGAGGAGTTATGTGTTAGATGAAGGCCTGTTTGAGGACCCCAAGCAACTACCTCTCTGTTTCAGATCGCCCTGGCGAGCTTTTATGAGGACGGAGGGGACGAGGACATTGTGACCATTTCGCAGGCAACCCCCAGTTCAGTATCCAGAGGCACAGTCTCCAGGTAAGGGCTATTGGGTGCGCTTCCAGCAGGGATGAGGAGCTGTTTCCTAGCTGACAGAGGGTTCAGCCTGGCATATGGAACAGTGAGTTTCAGTGGCGAAGTTAGACTGACCGGTGGGTCCTAGTTCTTTGTCCAGAAGGAAAACTCTGGTGGCGTTCTCAGAAGCCAAGCTGTGCTAGCTCCTTAGAGGAACTCTGTCCAGCCTGCCTTCCCCCAGTCCAGCCCGTTTGAGCTCCCTGCTCCTTTCCTGTGAGGATATGCATGACACTCTCAGGTGGGGACTCTGAGTGAGTGTGGTTTATGATCATCCTGGGGGAAACCTCAGAACCTCCTTTTAAGATGTTTGAGGGTCTTTTATTTATGAAAGTCAGGAGTGGACTCTTCATCTCTGAGGTTTCAGTAGAAACTGAAGGACTTCCTTCCAGGGGTGCTGTAGATGTACAAGATTAGACTTTAAAAGGGGTTTTGTTGTTGTTTTGGATTGTTTGTTTGTTGACATTTTAGGATGCCCATTACCCTATTAAGAAGTCTTAGAGTCCAGCTGGCGTGGCTCAGTGGTTGAGTGTTGACCTATGACCCAGGAGGTCATGGTTCGATTCCTGGTCTGGGCACGTGCCTGGATTACAGGCTCAATCCCAGGGGTGGGGTGTGCAGGAGGCAGCCGATCAATGATTCTCTCTCATCATTGATGTTTCTATCTCTCTCTCCCTCTCCTTTCTCCTCTGAAATCAATAAAAATATATTTAAGAAGAAAAAGTCTTAGAGAAAGTAAATGTATTCGGGTTTGACTTCAATCCTGGAATATAGATATAGTGTTTCTTTGCCAGTGAGTTGCTAATTGTGTTTCTGAGCCTTAAATTACATGTCCCTTTATTTTTATTTATGTATTTACTTTTTGGTTAATCCTCACTTGAGGATATTTTTTCAATTAATTTTCAGAGAGAGAGGGAGAGAGAAACATCGATGTGAGAGAGACACATCAATTGGTTGCCACCTGCATGCACCCTGACTGCAGCAGGGAATGAACCTGCTACCAACCCAGGTATGAGCCCTTGAAAGGGAATTGAACCTCCAACCCTTTAGTGCTTGGGCTGGTGCTTTAACCATTGAGCCACACCGCCAAGGCACATTTCCTCCCTTCAACAGAAAACTAACCCCAGATCTCATTGCTTCCTTTTTTTTTTTTTCTTATTTTGTTTTTTGTTTTTTTAATTAAATCTTTATTGTTCAGATTATTACATTTGTTCCTTTTTCCCCCCCCCCCATAACTCCCCTCCTCCCAGTTCCCGCCCCACCCTCCGCCCTCACTCCCCACCCACTGTCCTCATCCATAGGTGCACGATTTTTGTCCAGTCTCTTCCCACATCTCCCACACCCCTTTCCCCCCCAAGAATAGTCAGTCCATTCCCTTTCTATGTCCCTGATTCTATTATAATCAACAGTTCATCCTGTTCATCAGACTATTTATTCACTTGATTCTTAGATTCACTTGTTGATAGATGCATATTTGTTGTTCATAATTTGTATCTTTACCTTTTTCTTCCTCTTCCTCTTCCTAAAGGATACCTTTCAGCATTTCATATAATCCTGGTTTGGTGGTGATGAACTCCTTTAGCTTTTCTTTATCTGTGAAGCTCTTTGTCTGACCTTCAATTCTGAATGATAGCTTTGCTGGATAAAGTAATCTTGGTTGTAGGTTCTTGGTATTCATCACTTTGAATATTTCTTGCCACTCCCTTCTGGCCTGCAAAGTTTCTGTTGAGAAATCAGCTGGCAGTCGTATGGGTATTCCCTTGTAGGTAACTGAGTTTCTTTCTCTTGCTGTTTTTAAGATTCTCTCTTTATCTTTTGCTCTTGGCATTTTAATGATGATGTGTCTTGGTGTGGTCCTCTTTGGATTCCTTTTGTTTGGGGTTCTCCGAGCTTCTTGGACCTGTAAGTCCATTTCTTTCACCAGGTGGGGGAAGTTTTCTGTCATTATTTCTTCAAATAGGTTTTCAATATCTTGCTCTCTCTCATCTTCTGGCACCCCTATAATTCTGATGTTGGTACTCTTGAAGCTGTCCCAGAGGCTCCTTACACTATCCTCGCATTTTTGGATTCTTTTTTCATTTTGCTTTTCCGGTTGGGTGTTTTTTGCTTCCTCACATTTCAAATCATTGACTTGATTCTTGCGCTCCTCTGGTCTGCTGTTGGGCGTCTGTATAATATTCGTTATTTCAGTCTGTGTGTGCTTAATTTCTAGTTGGTTCCCCAATATAAGATCAAGGGTCTTATTAGTTTTCGTGTAGATCTCATTAAGTTTATCGGCAGCTTCTAAACAGTTCTTGAGAGACCTTAAAAGTGTGGTTCTGAACTCTATTTCTTCCATTGACAATTTTGTCCTGTTTCTTTGTCTCCGCATTTTGTTATGCTTCCTTGGTGCACCCCCTAGTGGTCTTTGTTCGCAGTCTTATAGATAAATCTTGATTGTTGTAGCTAATTCCAGGGAGGGTTTGACCTCCAGGCCAAGTGGCTATGAGAATCAGGTGGGTCAGCAGTGAGAGAACTTCTGTCCTCTAGGGAGGTGCTAATCTAGCCTTTGCCTGAGGCTATCCGGCAAATGCCTTTGCCTGAGGCTATCCGGCAAATGCCTCTGTGCAGGGCTTGGGCGGAGCGGGTCGCACAGGATCAATAGGGTGGGCCGGAGAGAGCAGTTATGGCGGCTCTCAGTCCTGTCCCCAGGGGCTCTGCCTCTCTGAGTCCCAGCACCCGCTGCAAAGCTCGGAGAGAAAGCTGCACTCTCTCTGACCGAAGCCAGACAGTCCCGCTTCTCCCGTTTGAGTCTGGGTCCCTAAAGACTCGCCCGGATCTGGTGCTCAGAGTCTGCGACTCCCTCCCAATTGAAAACAACAACCGCGCCCTCCGCCGCCAGCCCGCTCCGCGCACTCCGCACCTCAGAATTTGACTTCAGCACTGCGCCTCCTCTGAGTGTCCGTATGCGTTTCTCTTTCCTCCTAGTTGTAGGACTTCCACTCAGCCAGCATTCCTGTGGTTCTGGGTGAAGTCCCTTCCGTTTTTTGGTTTCACTTTTGAAGTAGTTGTTCAAAGCAGCAAACTCCGGCGTTAACCTATGCCGCCATCTTGGTTCTCCTCTCATTGCTTCCTTAACTAATTTCCCTTCCTCCCATTTCCAGAAGAAAGAGGTTGTAGACAACTGATCCTTCCATTATTCCTAGGTGCTAACCTGTGAGATGTCCTTAATGGCACATCAGGTTGTTACTGCTTGGGACATAGTTATAGAATAAGGGCTCTTGCAGCTGCTGGTATAAATAGCTGATTTCATAGCCACCCCAGGTTACTATTGGGGTGTTGGAATGTCAGAGAGAGAGCGGGAGAAGTTGAAACAGCCTATGATGTCAGTCACGTATTCACACCTCTGTTTCCTAGTAATCCCAACATCCTATTAAGGGAGTGGTTAAGAGATCTGTGACCTTAGGCAGGTTACTTAACATCTCAGTCCCTCAGTTTTTCTCACTTGTCAAATGGGAATGATAATAGTCCCTACCAAATAGGAGATTAAATAAGTTAATATTTAAAAAGCACTTTGAACACAAAGAGCTATTAATGTCATTTTATTACTACTGGCATCCATTCTCACCTTCCCCATTTTTTCTTTATGTTTCTTGTATTTCACAGCAAGTATACATATTTAGAAATAGACATAAAGTAAAAGAATCAAGGAAATAGGAGAGTTTAATGTTAAGACTGAGGGCAGTAAAAGGCTGAACACATGCAGACCCAAAGGCCTTACTTTATTGCTTTGGTTAAACCTCAGACTTGGCATTGAGGGAAAGGAAGGGCAGTTTGTTGCAATGTTGTCCTTGTCCAGAAGGAAAACACTGACTGCATTCTCAGAAGCCGAGCTTGTGCTGGCACCTCAAAGGAATTCTGTGTGGGGCCTGCTTCTTCCCACCCCCAGTCCGGTTTGACTTGACTGTTGCAGGACACTTAGTCTCCTCTGGGCTCTCCCCATGCTCCACTCTCTTTCATCTCAGATATCTTTCATGTCGTCGCTGCTGCTATGAATGACAATTAGTAAGTTACTCCTTTGACTCTAGAGCAAGGGTTCTTAGTGGGGTGGCTCTGAACTCTTTGGAGAAATCCATGGAATGGTGAGAAGGTTCATAAATTACCTGAGATTGTAGGCAAAAATTTGTTGGTAGTATTTTTTCTGGCAAGGAAATCCATAGCATTTGTCAGATTCTCAAAGGTCCTCAGGACATAAAAAGGTTAATCATTGCTACAGGAGAAAATCTAAATTCCTTCATAGTAACAGTCATTTATTGAGCATTTACCAAGTACCAGGCACCGGATTAAGTCTGTACATATATCTCTTTAGTCCTCACTACTACTCTGTGAGGTGGATACTGCTGTTACTTCCATTTTGCAGGTGAAGACACTGAAGCTGGGCATTTTCCCAAGATCACACCGCTAGTAAAACAAGGGTCTCAATGCAGCAGTCTGCTTCCAGCATTCAGCGTTCAGCTGAATTATGTCCTGCCTCTCCTTGTGGACTTTCAGGGTCCTCCAGAGTGCAGTGAACTTGCCATCCTAATCGTAACCCCTTTTCTCATTCACCTCACTGATTTCTTGGTGTCTCGATTTTGCCTTGTTTTTGGTTCTTTCTCTTTTGTTTGAGCCTCTTATCGGACGGGGCAAGCCCACCCTTGCTTTCTGCCTGTCCAGATCTCCTGCTTCTCTCCGGGTTTACCTCCATCTCCACCTTCCCTACTGAGCATGTTACCCCAACCCACAGGCAGGACACCACAACCCTGTTCCTCAGAACTCCAGTCACAACTGTAATTCACTTATTTGATGCATATCCTTTTTCTGCTCGGTAACATCTACTGTGTTTTTGTGAACTCTTCTGACATTTAACTTCGTTTTTTATCACTAAGCAAATCATAAGTTCCAAGAAGTGGTAGGGGCTGGTATTTCAGGAGCACCCACATCTGTCAAGCTCTGCCAGATATCTTCACGTTCTCTTATATTTCAGTAGCTGTGGAAGTAGGTAGGGTGCTCACCATTTCACAGGTCAAGATGCTGAGCCTTAGAAAGGTTGAGTAACTCACAGTTGCTCTTATGCCAGATTCAAGCCCACGTCTGTCTAATTCCAGAGTTACTTCTACTTCCCTGTTCAGCATCTCCCACCCCTGTACCTAGCACAGGGTCAACCAAAAGGAAGTTAGTTCCTATTTTGTTTTTTTCTTCCATCTAACAAAACTATACTTTTTGAGAATTTCAGGGACTACCATTGTCTGATCTAAAACTATACTGTCCATTATAGCCACTAGCCTCATGTGGTTGTTTAATTAAAATTAAATATTTGTACTTAACCACATTTCACATGCTCAGTAGCCACATGTGACTAGTGGTTTCTGTATTGGATAATCCGCACTGCAGAAAATGTGGTCTGGCAAAGGACGTTTGTGCCACTTCAGGGTTCAAGGGTAGCCTGGGAGAGACAGTTTTGATGTTGAAAATTGAGATTTCTGAGACATTTTGCCAACTTGTGGAGGACATAGACAAAATATTCTGAAATTGGCAGTGTCCTCGAGACATCCATACCATTAAGGTAACTCTCAGAGCAGTGTTTCTCAAACTGGAACAAGCATCAGAATTACTTGGAGGGCTCCTTAAAAGCAGATTGCTAGACACTCCTCCATAGTTTCTGTTTGAAGAGGTCTAAAGTGGGGTCCGAGGATTTGCATTTCTCACAGTTGCATAAGTAATACCGATGCTCCAGTCCAAGGACCAACACTTCGAAAGCCGCTGCTCAAGAGTAGCACTTGAAATGTGCTACATTATGCATCAGTACCCCGGTTGTTCACAGAAAGCCTATGAGGTTGGTGCTATGATTATCTCCGTTTCCACATGAAAAAACAAAGGCTTAGAAACTTTATTAGTATGCCCAGAATCCTAGGGTAGGACGCTAAGTTGGGATCGGACCCAGATACGTGGACATCAGAATCTGTATTAGGTAATGTCAGAGTCTAGATATAAGAACTTTTGGGGAAAGAAACCCATATCCAGAACAAGTGTTTTACTCAAGCAGGTGCACACATGTGTATTAGAAGGTGTTTAACAACAGAAAGCCAGGATTTTTTTATTTTTATTTTTTTTAACCCATGTCATATAGAACATCAAAGAATACCCAGGAAGTTGCTCACAACTAACTTGATCAGGGAATGTATTCGCCTCATCAGTTGGTCTTTGTCTTCCCATTTCTAGTTGATAGAACGTCAAAGCCTGTTCTGTCCCCTACTTGTTTCCTTCTAGACTGAACTGGAACTTTCTTCCTAGTTAAACAATTCTTCCTTTCCTGTCTAGCCTCACTAAATCTGTATTGCCCTCTTGCCCCCATATCATAGCAATGCTATTATTTTCTCCTAAGAAATACAGGAAATGTTTTCATAAAATTTGTGTCTTGTGATCCTTGAAAAACTAAGATTGTTCTTCGTGGACAAATCTAAACTAGAAAAAAAGTGGCAGTAAGACAACATCAGAAGAGGGAGTTAATCCTTCACACACCCATTTTGTGTGTGCCTCTCTACCACACCTCAGACAACTCTGCTTTTTTCTAAACACTAAAAATACTTATTAAAAAAATTTTTTTTTATTGATTTCAGAGAGAAAGGGAGAGGGTGAGAGAGAGAGAAACATCAGTGATGAAAGAATCATTGATTGGCTGCCTCCTGCACGCCCCCAACCAGAGATCGAGCCCACAACCTGGGCATGTGCCCTCTATCGGAATTGAACCTAGGACCCTTCAGTCCACAGGCCAAAGCTCTCCACTGAGCCAAACCAGATAGGGCCATTAGTAAGTTTTTTAAATAGTGCATACCCCCATTTTGTTCCTCTCCCCCTTTCTAAACTTTTTTTTGTTTTTTGTTTCCTATTGTTGTCAGGATAAAGGTGAAAATCCTGACTGAAGCCTGAATTGTTTTCAATTTTTATTTGAGGGGTTATTTATTTCTTTATTTATTTTTTTATTGCTTAAAGTATTACAAAGAGTATTACATATGTCTCCTTCCCCCCCCCCCCCCCCCCGCCCTTGACAATCCCCTGGCCTCCCCTACCCCCCAGTGTCTTATGTCCATTGGTTATGCTTATATGCATGCATACAAGTCCTTTGGTTGATCTCTTACCCGCCTCCCTCCTGCCCCCCCAACCCTCCCTGGCCTTCCCGCTGCAGTTTGACAATCTGTTTGAGGAAGCTCTGCCTCTGTATCTATTATTGTTCAAAAGTTTATAATGGTCTCTATTATCCATGAATGAGTGAGATCATGTGGTATTTTTCCTTCATTGACTGGCTTATTTCACTTAGCATAATGCTCTCCAGTTCCATCCATGCTGTTGCAAATGGTAAGAGTTCCTTCTTTTTTATAGCAGCATAGTATCCCATCGTGTAGATGTACCACAGTTTTCTAATCCATTCATCTACAGATGGGCACTTAGGCTGTTTCCAGATCTTAGCTATGGTGAATTGTGCTGCTATGAACATAGGGGTGCATATATCCTTTCTGATTGGTGTTTCTGGTTTCCTGGGATATATTCCTAGAAGTGGGATCACAGGGTCAAATAGGAGTTCCATATGTAGTTTTTTGAGGAAACTCCATACTGTCTTCCATAGTGGCTGCACCAGTCTGCATTCCCACCAGCAGTGCACGAGTGTTCCTTTTTCTCCACATCCTCTCCAGCGCTTGTCGTTTGTTGATTTGTTGATGATAGCCAGTCTGACAGGTGTGAGATGGTACCTCATTGCTGTTTTGATTTGCATCTCTCGGATGAGTAGTGACTTTGAGCATGTTTTCATATGTCTCTTGGCTTTCTGAATGTCGTCTTTTGAAAGGTGTCTATTTAGGTCCTTTGCCCATTTTTTGATTGGATTGTTTATCTTCCTTTTTTTTTTAAAAAAAAATATATTTTATTGATTTTTTACAGAGAGGAAGGGAGAGGGATAGAGAGTTAGAAACATCGATCAGCTGCTTCCTGAACACCCCAAACTGGGGATGTGCCTGCAACCGAGGTACATGCCCTTGACCGGAATCGAACCTGGGACCTTTCAGTCCACAGGCCAATGCTCTATCCACTGAGCCAAACTGGTCAGGGCTGTTTATCTTCCTTTTGTTAAGTTGTATGAGTTCCCTATAAATTTTGGAGATTAGGCCCTTATCAGATATGACATTGGCAAATATGTTTTCCCACGCAGTGGGTTTTCTTGTTGTTTTGTTGATGGTTTCTTTTGCTGTGCAGAAGCTTTTTATTTTGATGTAGTCCCATTTGTTTATTTTCTCTTTAGTTTTCAATGCCCTAGGAGCTGTATCGGTGAAGAAATTGCCTCGGCATATGTCTGAGATTTTGTTGCCTTTGGATTCTTCTAGTATTTGTATGGTTTCCCGTCGTATATTTAAGTCCTTTATCCATTTTGAGTTTATTTTTGTGTATGGTGTAAGTTGGTGGTCTAGTTTCATTTTCTTGCATGTATCTGTCCAATTTTCCCAACACCATTTATTGAAGAGACTATCTTGACTCCATTGTATGTTCTTGCCTCCTTTGTCAAATATTAATTGAGCATATTGGTTGGGGCTGATTTCTGGGCTCCCTATTCTATTCCATTGATCTATATGTCTGTTCTTGTGCCAGTGGCTTTGTAATACAGCTTGATATCTGGTATTGAAATCCCACCTATTTTGTTCTTTCTGAGGATCACTGCAGCTATTCGGGGTCGTTTTTTATTCCAGATGAATTTTTGGAGAGTACGTTCTAGGTCTGAAATATGCCATTGGTATTTTAATGGGAAGTGCGTTGAATTTATAGATTGCTTTGGGCAGTATGGACATTTTAATGATGTTGATTCTACCAATCCATGAACACGGTATGTGCTTCCATCTCTTTATGTCTTCCTCTATCTCTTTTTTCAACGTCCTGTAGTTTTCTGAGAAGAGGTCTTTTACCTCTTTAGTTAAGTTTATTCCTAGGTAGCTTAATTTTTTTGGTGCGATGGTAAATGGGATTGCTTTTTTAGTCTCTCTTTCTGCACATTCACTATTGGTGTATAGAAATGCCATAGATTTCTTGGCGTTAATTTTGTATCCTGCTACATTGCCGAATTCTTCTATTAAGTCTAATAGTTTATTGATGGAGCCTTTCCCCTTTCTAAACTTATTCTCAATTCTATGTCACCTTGAAGAAATAAATGCCACATTATTTTACATATAAACTTGGAGAGATATAAACTTGAAGACATATAAACTGTCTTCTACAAAGATCCTCTTCCTGTGCACCAAAAAATCTAACCCCAGTGTCCTCAACTCCTTAACAGCTGGTGATGGGGGTTACCTTTCATGAACTTCCCTGAGATAATTTTGTTCTTTTCTCCATCTCCAGCGATAACAGGGTAACATCCTTCAAAGACCTCATTCATGACCAAGATGAAGATGAGGAAGAGGAAGAGGGCCAGAGGTGAGTCTTTCATGGGGGAGCATAGTCCACAGAAAAGTCCTTGATAATATGTAAGTCATGGTAATGTGTAAGTCATCTAGAAGGATAAACGTGTTTGGTTACCATTAGCTATTACTACTGTGGACTAGTCACACGCATAGTAGAAACAGTCTCCCCCACCTCTCAGAGATAGCTTAGAAGTAATCCCTGTTCCCTGTTACTACTGCTCTTATTTTGGTATATTCTGGGTTTATTTTTGTTTTTAATTGTTAAAATATTTGTTGAAGAAAATTATGGGAAGGGAAACAAATCAATAAGAAAGAAAAAATAACTTATAATACCACAACCCAGAGGTAACCAGGTATCAATATTTTTGGTGTATTTTTTTCCAGCATTTTCTTTTTAATTAAAAAAAGCAATGCATTACAGCCCTGACCAGTGTGGCTCAATTGAGCATCTTCCTGGGCACCAAACGGTTGCTGGTCCAATTCCTGGTCAGGAGACATGCCTAAGTTGCTGGTTCAATCCCCAGTAGGGGGTATGCAGGAGGCAGATTGATGTTCTGCTCTCACATTGTTGTTTCTCTTCCTTTCTCTCCCTCTAAAAAATCAGTAAAAACAAAACAAAACAAAACGTTTTTTTTAAAAAAAGCAATACATCATTCCCTGCTGGCATGGCTCAGTGGTTGAGCTGCGACCTATGAACCAGGAGGTCACGGTTCAATTTTCCGTCAGGACACATGCTCAGGTTGTAGGCTCCATCCCCAGTGTTGGGCATGCAGGAGGCAGCTGGTCAATGATTCTCTCTCATCATTGATGTTTGTATCTCTTTCTCCCTCTCCCTTCCTCTCTGAAATCAATAAAATAATATTTTAAAATAAAATAAAATAGCCCTGACCGGTTTGGCTCAGTGGATAGAGCGTCAGCTTGCGGACTCAAGGGTCCCAGGTTCGATTCCAGTCAAGGGCATGTACCTTGGTTGTGGGCAGTCCCCAGTAGGGAGTGTGCAGGAGGCAGCTGATCGATGTTTCTCTCTCATCGATGTTTCTGACTCTCTATCCCTCTCCCTTCCTCTCTGTAAAAAATCAATAAAATATATTAATAAAAATATAAAATAAAATAAAAAGCAGTACATCACATAATAAACAATAAAAGGCTTATAAATGTTTCTTTCCCCCACTATACATGCACCCATACTGTTTGTTTTTAACTTTTAGGAATGTTATGAAATTAATGTTCATTGTAGAAAATACAGAATAGTGTAATAAAAAAATACAAACACTCATCTACTATTTGGTAACTACATTAATATTTTGGCCTGTTTTCACTTGGTCTTGGTTCTGTGTATAAATATACTTTGTTTTAAATACTGTATTTTACATGATGACGGTCAGATAATTTTGTTTTTTGTTCTGTTGGGTTACTGCTACATCGTAAATACTTCACGTTGTTAAAATTATAAGTGTTTTCAATGACTATAATAATACATCATATGGATGTCCAACATTTAGATTGTTTCATTTTTTAACACTATAAATATTAGTGCTGTGAACATATCTGTCTGTTAATCGTTGACTACATTTCAGATTACTTTCTTAGAATAGTTTCTAGAAATGAAAATACCAGGTCATGACCATGAATGATGAATGTTTTTTGTTTTGTTTTTTGAATGAATTTACTTTAGTGTTGTTGTTTTTTTGTGTTTTTTTTTTATTGCTGAAAGTATTACAGATGTCCCATTCCCCCCCCCCCCCCCCCATTGACCCCTTCTGGGCAAACCCCTGCCCCCCGCCTCCCACCTCTGGTCTTTATCACACTACTGTGTGTGTCCATGGACTGTGGGCATGAATGATTTTAAGGCAATTGATGAACAGGCCCCTAGTTCATAACCAAGGCTTGGAGATCCCTTACAGTCCATTGAGCAGAATTTCATGTACCCGGAATGAGCAAGAATGAACTGGCTGCAGCCTCATTTCACGGGTTTTGCTTCTCCCTGGACTCTGCCTCGGTCTGTCACACATTCCTAAGGAACGTTGTGTAATAACCATTATGGAAATGCAGTTAGGTTATCATGGTCATTTGGGAAGTGGGCTGAGAAATTGTATGTGTTTTATTCTCTGATTTCATCTGAATACACTTTACACTGCCTTCAGCCTTCTTGGGTACACTCAAGGTTCAGAAATAAATGTTAATTTTGGGGTTTTACACTCCTTGAGTGACAGGCAATGTCATCAAGTATGTGACTGCCCTGCTCCTAAATGACCTCTTCTTCCAGGCATTGACTCTTCATTTCACATCCTAATTACTTCCTTGTCTCCTCAGCATTTTAGACCTCATGACTCTGCTGGTAGTGTTCTTGCCAAAGCCTATAGCTTTGCCTTGCATTTCTTTTCTCTTTTTGTATATATTTTATTGATTTTTTTACAAAGAGGAAGGGAGAGGGATAGAGAGTTAGAAACATCGATGAGAGAGAAACATCGATCAGCTGCCTCCTGCACACCCCCTACTGGGCATGTGCCCACAACCAAGGTACATGCCCTTGACCGGAATCGAACCTGGGACCCTTCAGTCCTCAGGCCTACGCTCTATCCACTGAGCCAAATCGGTTAGGGCTGCCTTCATTTCATAGGGAATGTCAGGAAATGAAAGGTTGAGACTGATTTTTATAGGTTCCTAATTCCCCCTACCCAAGTACATGCTATTGACTCAGCTGTGAATAGGAGTAATAAGGAGGCAGCTAGCCAGGCTATGTGACTCCTGGTTTTCAGACCCAGGTAAAAAAGTGCTAACTTAATCTCAAGCCATGCTGGCCCATTGCAAAACCTAATGTGGGTACCTTCAGGCTTGTTTTTGAGCATCCCTGACCTTTTCAAATACCCTCACCACATTGCCCCCAGTATATGTCACAAGAATAGCAAGGTGAGGTAAGGCTTGGGTGAGCTCTTGGTGCTGCATCACACCACCTTACATGTGTGCATTACTTTGTGCTTGTTCTTTTGCATACATCTGCTGATTTGAACCTCGGCCCTGACTTAAGGAGCAGGTAGGTAGGGCATGTGATTTTTTTCCTCCCATTTCAGAGACAAGGAAAATAAGATACAGGGCAATGCACTGGCTTGCCCAGGGTCACTCAGCAGCAGAGCCAGTACTGGAGCCTCGCTGCCTGTGCTAACTATGCCACTGTCACCATTAGCACAGAACTGCTAATGGTAGCTGCTTGTGACTGTGGCCATAGTTGCTATGTTCTGGAGAGGTGTTGGCCACTGGATGACTAATTGTCAGTTGGGACTCTGTGAAGCTGACTTGCTATCATGCATGCCTGGAATGCCCTTCCCTGATTTCTTCACTTGATAATCTCATACTCCTACTCAAGACTCAGCTCCGAAAACACCTTTCTTAGGAAGCCTTGACTGTCCTCCCCAGCTCAGTGTTTCCAGAGCACCCCTTATACTGGCCTCTGTTGCTGCTCACACTGCATTATGCCTGCCTGCCTCCTTACATGTGTCCCCAACTAGATAGAAAGTTCCTTAAAAATGGGCATAGTACCCTTCTCCTCAATGTGCCCAGCACCTAGCCCAGCACCTGGTACATACTGTATTTGTGTTTTCAAGTACGTTTGATGTTAGATGTGCGTTTTCCGCACAGGTTTTATGCCGGAGGCTCGGAGAGAAGTGGACAACAGATTGTTGGTCCTCCCAGGAAGAGAAGTCCCAATGAGCTGGTGGATGATCTGTTTAAAGGTGCCAAGGAACATGGAGCTGTAGCTGTGGAGCAGATGACCAGGAGCCCTGGAGAGACCAGTAAACCAAAAGTGAGCATAGAAGTTCGTCTCTGTCCACAGGACTCAGGTTCCAGCAAGAGAAGGAGGCCCTCCTCACCCCAGTAGTGACTGAATTTTTGTTTTGTTTTTCATTTGTTGCTGACTCTCATACACAGAAGAGCGGCACGGTTTCTCCCACCCTTTAATATGAAATCAGGATTTGGAGCAATGTTTTCAAACTTGTGACCTGTGGTCTGGGTTGGGTTCTGCACACATTTTATATGGCCTGTCCAATTTGACTTAGTGTTTTGCTTTATTTTGTTTTACTTGAATTAATAGGCACCTGTTTTATTTAAAATCTGGATTTCTGTCTCTTTGGGGAAATCAAAAATTCTGCTGTTACCCTATACACCAATTTCTGCCTGGTGGTGATTAACTAGAGCGAGGAGCAACTGTTCCCTTGAGCCAAGCAGCGTTCCCCTCTTCCTGGCCACTTAATGACCAGACTAGTAAATGGCTCTGCAGTTCCACCTGGGCCTGTAGCTCTACATTTGTGGAAAGTGGATCTAGTAGTTAATGAGCTTTTAATACATCCTTGTATGTGAGTAACCCCACCTCTATTGACCCATTCCTCAAGTCTTTATGAATTTTTCTTTTATAGCCATTTGCTGGGGGTGGCTACCGCCTTGGGGCAGCACCAGAGGAAGAGTCTGCTTACGTAGCAGGAGAAAGGAGGCGGCATTCCAGTCAAGATGTGAGTGTGCATCTACCTTCCTTAGGGGGAAGTTTGTGAACTGTTCTACCATTTTTCTGAAGGGATTGGTCATGTTACATATGAGCCAGCAGCCTGTGAAAGGGAAGAGACAGTGCCCTTGCTGTGGCCCATGAACAGAGAAGCTTACCTGAGAATCCAAGGTAGCTTTCATTTGGCTGGGCAGAGGGCTCTGAGAAGGGGTAAGCAGAGGGGATGGACAAACAAAGAAGTCTACTGGCACTCCATGGATCTCAGGCAGAGGGGCAGCATATTCAGGGTTGTCTGGTGGGCTAGGCAAAGCTAAAGAATGATCTCCAGACAACCAGAAGAGGCGTGAAATGCAACTTTTAAAAGAAAATTTCCTTACTATTACCCAGTTCTCTTGTCCTTGTGCATAAGGGTCCCCCCTTCAGTAAGACTAATCATACTATACTAGAGGCCCGGTGCACGAAATTCGTGCATTGAGGGGGAGGGTCCCTCAGCCCCGCCTGCACCCTCTCACACTCTGGGACCCCTCACTCCTTATCCCCCGCCTGCTCACTGCTTCTTAGCGCTGTCACAGAGGCAGAGAGGTTCCTGCCACCACCACTGCGCTCACCAGCCGTGAGCCCGGCTTCTGGCTGAGTGACACTCCCCCTGTGGGAGCGCACTGACCACCAGGGGACAGCTCCTGCATTGAGCATATGCCCCCTGGTGGTCAGTGTGCATCATAACAACCAGACATTCCACCGGTCATTCCACAGTTTGGTCGATTTGCATATTAGGCTTTTATTATATAGGATAAACAATTTTGAGGTTGTTTTAATTTAATATTAATGCCATAATCTTTTTTTAAAAGTTCTCTCTTGCTTTTTTTAAAAATATATTTTATTGATTTTAGAGAGGAAGGGTGAGGGAGAAAGAGATAGAAATATCAATGAAGAGAGAGAATCATTGATCGGCTGCATCTGCACACCTCCTACTGGGGATCGAGCCCACAACCCGGGCATGTGCCCTTGACACAGAATTGATCTCAGGACCTTCAGTCTTCAGGGTGACGCTCTGTCTACTGAGACAAACCAGTTAGGACCATAAACTTTTTCATATAGCCTTGTCACCATTAGTTTCCATAATGTATTCATTTTTTAATCATTTGGGCTTTTATTCCAAAATAAAAGGCCAGGAAGAAGAAAATAGAAATTCTATTCACCTGAGGCAGCTGCTAATATGTTGGTTTTTAGCCTTCTAGACCCTTTTCTATGAATACATATAGGGAGCTCTAGATATTTTTAATGACTGCTAAATAGTCTGTAGGTAGTTTAGTTGAGCACAAGCTACATGCCAAGCACATTGGCAACCCTTCTGATGAGGAAGCCACAGTTTCAATTAAGTCATCTGCTCAGAGCAGCCACTGAGCTAGCGACTGGCAAAATGAAAGCACAGACCCAGGTCTGCTTAAATTAAAGCCCATTCTTTTAATCTGTGCTATATTATCTTCTTATTTTAGGTTAATACTTATTTGATTGGTTATTTCCTGAGCGTACATTAGTATTTGTGCTGTATTTACTTATTTATTTGAGAGAGAGAGAGAGGTTAAGAAAGAGATAGAAACATTGATGAGAGAAACATCAACATCAATTGGGTGCCTCATGCACACCCCCTGCTGGGGATTGAGCCAGAAACCTGGACACGCGCTCTGACCGGGAATCGCACCTATGACCTCTCGGTGCATGGGTTGATGCTCAACCATTTAGTCACACCAGCCAGGCTGTCTGTCTGTCTGTGTTTTAATAATGGCACAGTAAAATAGTAAAAACATGCTAACTTGCAGGTTCACAATGGTGTGCTTGCGGGGTTCCTGACAATGTATGGACTGCTTACCTCCTCTTGTCACAGGTTCATATAGTGTTGAAGCTCTGGAAGAGTGGATTCAGCCTGGACAATGGTGAACTCAGAAGCTACCAAGACCCATCTAATGCCCAGTTTCTGGAGTCAATCCGCAGAGGGTGAGCAGAAAAATCCTCTTCTAGATTCCATGTCATTGAGTGAGATGGGTGATCTGAGTATTTACTATTTAAGAAGTAAACATTTGTAAGCAGATTTAGCACAGTTGAGGTATAGATTCACAGATCTGCTTCTGTGTCTTGTTTTGTTTGGTCCTTGAGCATAACCAACTGACCAAATAAATACAGGTCTCTACCATGCCTTTGAGTAGACAAGAGAGAAGGGGAGGCAAACAGATAGCCATGAGAGTAGCCAGCTTTCTGTGGAGGCCCAACGATTTTCACTGAAAAGTTTATACTATCACTGTCATTCCCATCCTCTGTGTGGGTCCCAGCATTGCATTTTCTCCTGCAGGGAGGTGCCAGCAGAGCTGCGGAGGTTAGCTCATGGTGGACAGGTGAATTTGGACATGGAGGACCATCGAGATGAGGACTTTGTGAAGCCCAAAGGAGCCTTCAAAGCCTTCACTGGCGAGGGTCAGAAACTGGGCAGGTAAGGAGCAGCACAGGTAGGAGTGGAACTGCCTGTTAGGCTCAGCATATCCTGTATATTGCTCACTTTGTATAAGTCTTTACAAAGTATTTCACATTTTATTTTTATGGGAGGAAAATTATGGAGAATGTGGACTTTGATGTTAATAGACCTGAGTTTAAATCTTCATTTTCTAGCCCCATGCATGACCTTGGATTGTATAGCCTCAGTTTTCCCAGTTATAAAATGGGACTGATGAGAGTCCTTACTTCTTTGGTTATTGTTTTGAGGAGCACACAGAGCACTGCCCCACAGTGAGCAGTAAGGGTAACACATTGCTGCTTTGACTCAGTAACTTAGAGTGTGAAGCCTTGATGGCTTTAGGCTGAAACAGACACACATACTCAGGTCATCTGAAATGGGGATTCAGGGGGAATAAGGGATTTTGGACTCTTCCCTCCCAGCAAGCCCTGCAGCAGCATTGTTCAGGATCCAGAAAAGCTCAAGGATACTGTTGCCCAGTGCGGGCTACTGGTCAACCATTATGTTAGCTCTTATCTCTTACTTCTGTGGTCCTTCCTGATACTCACTCTGTCACTTCCTGTAACTTTTCTGCCTGTGTCCTCTGCCACGGCCTCCATCTTGCATTCAGACCTCTGATGGGATCTGGTTAATTGATAGGCACTGTTACCTCTGATAGGCAGAGTTCTCCCACCAGACCCTTGATCAGTCTATATGCAGGTTGCCTTCTCTTAGGGTCCCATTCACTTGACCATTATTCTTCAGAGGGAACTGAGTACACATGAGAGGCACTCAGAGCATAGTCCTTATTTTACAAAGAGAAAGCTGAGGCTCTTGGACTTTAAGGGTTACCCTGGGGTACATGACTGGTATGTGTTGGAGCCAGAACACAGGCTTCTAATGGCATTCCTTCCCACACTTCTGCATCACAAGATATTCTCTCTGACCTAGATCTGGTAGCTCTTCCATTGCCCTTGCTCTTCTCACCCTCATCTGCAGGGATCAAAATGTGGTCTATCAACAGCTGTGCTCTTTGAGCTGCTGGCTGGCCCTCTCCTAGGATTCCCTACCTCCCTGTCGGCCATCATGCCTCATCAGAGGCAAGGGCATTAGAGACCAACAGAGTATAATTTACCAGAACCAACTTAGTTAAGTCCACCCTGCTCATCATTTCACCTACCACATTGGGGTCCTGGGTTAGTCCAGGACAACTATTCCCAAGGTAGTCCATTTGTAGCTTCCCTGTCAGCTATGGTAAGCTTTGTAGAGCACCAGATAATTTTTTTCTTTTAATATTATTAAAATGGATTGTGTTTAATAATTTTTTCTTTTAATATTATTAAAATGGATTGTGTTTATCTTTTTTAAAAAATAGAAAATGCAGATAAAGAATAAAAACTATTCCTAAACCTAACTCCCAGTATACTCAGTCAGTATCCTGGAAGTATCCTTCTAGTTTTGCTGGTATATGTACAGTATGTGTGTAAACATGCTGTTTTAGCACCTGCTATTTTGCCTAATCCATGTAGTATTGCTGTCATTCCATATCAGCAGATGTATTTCTATAACTTTATTTCTAATGCTAATATAATTTTCTGCCCTACGTATGTGCTATAATTGAACCAGTCTCTGCTGTTAAACATTTAGGCAGCTGCCAGTATTATGAACAACATTGCAGTGAATATCTCTAATTAAATCTTTGTATGCCCCTTAATCATGGACTAGGAGGAAAATTGCTGGCTCCAAAGGTCTTCACATTTTTACGTTGTCAAATTGATCTCCAAAAAAGGTTTTACCAGTTTTTTTACACACCAGCAATTATAGGGAAAGGCTCAGAACACCATGTAGTTTGGGGATTGTTCAGTTTCATAATACTAACAGGAAATGCTTTTACTATTAGAAGACCCAACAATATTAGGTGTACAAGACTCCGCATCTCAAAAAATGAAATATTTTTAAGGCAGGCTGTTTTAGCAGGATGGGAATACATATTTTATTAGTGTGGAGGATGAACCCACAGATGGAGACAGTTTGATAATCAGGTGTGGTGTTTGTCAGCTAAATAAATGTTCATTGCCAGTTCCACTTTCATTTTATTTCAGTTCTGGTGGTTTTTTATTTTTAATGTGTTCTTATTGACTTTTTTTGTTTTTTAAGAGAGGGAGGGAGAGAGAGAAAAAACATTGATGTGAGAGTAAAATATCAATCAGTTGGCTGCCTCTGGCATGCCCCCTATCGGGAATAGAGCCCACAAGCATATGCCCTGATGGGGACTCAAACTGGCAACCTTTTGCCCTAGCCAGTTTGGCTCAGTGGATAAAGCATCGGCCTGTGGACTGAAGAGTCCTGGGTTCGATTCTGGTCAAGGGCACATGCCTGGGTTGTGGGATCGATCCCCAGTGGGGCATGCAGAAGGCAGCCAATCAATGATTCTCTCTCATTGATGTTTCTATCTTTCTCTCCCTCTCCCTTCCTCTCTGAAATCAATAAAAATATGTCAAAAATTACTTTAAAAACAAACAAACAGGCAACCTTTTGGTGCACAGAACAATGCTCAATCAACTGAGCCACACTGGCCAGGGCTTTAAAAAAAAGTTTTATATAGTTAAGTGAGATGGTATTTTAGCTTTTTAGTCTAAACCAGATGGATAACCTTTTGGGTTTGTTTTTTGTTGTTGTTCCATTTTGTGGGGGGTTTTTTGTTTGTTTTTTTATGTGTGTTTTTTAATTTTACCCATAAATTTTACTGTTTTCCATTGTCATCTTGTCAACTAAAATGATCAGGAACCAAAAGTTTAAAAAAATTTCCTCAGAGTTGCCTCAAAAGTCAATCCTGGGGGTTTTTCTCTGATGATCTGGAAAAATACTTTGAAGTGAATGAATAGATTGTTCTCAGTTGAAAAAATTCTTTCAGTTACATTACACTTACTTTATTGTTTTAGCTGTTGCAGTTTGCATGGGAACTAATTTGAAGGTTTGGATAAGACTGCATTTATTTGAGTTTGAGTAACAAACACCAGGAGTTGCACTTGGGTGGAGCTGGGTCCTTACAGTGTGGGGATGAGCTTTGGCTGCTCACCTTGCTTTGTAGTAGTCAATTTTGATGGCAGGGTCTCAGAACTTATAATTGTGGAAACAAAGCATCTTAGTGTCTATTTTATTTTCACTACAAAGGAAATGAGCAGTCAGGTGATTCAAGCTCTTGATCTGAATAAGACTCAATTTCCCTGTGACTCATGATATTTTCAGGGAGACAGTAAAGAAACTACTTTTTTGATAGATGTCTGATCTGATCTGACCATTCCTGCCCCTGGATGAAGTGCCCCCATTGCTACAGATGGCCCAGCCACTGCTGGAGAGGAATGACTCAGCTGATAGCAGTTCTCAAGCACCAGACACAGACTGGGCATCCCTTGAACGGATGCACATGGCTGTCCTACACGACGATTAGAACAATATAGATCTAATGTTCTTTGAATGTCTTGCTTCAAATTAGAATCACAAGGCTGGTATTGAGGTTTCTTCTCCACTCCCTACCTCTCAGCTTAGGCTGGAGTGCCTCTCAAGTGACCTTCCATTTACAGCCCATGGGTAGACAGTAGCATCTCTGAGTGATTTGGGTCCAGAATTTGGGCAAACGTAAGTGGAAGAGGACCTTGAAGAATGATAGCAATCAGCTATTTGAGTGTTTTTCTACAGTTAACTAAGCACTATACTAAACATTTCATATGTATTATGGCCTTTAATCCTGTTTTGATCCACATTCTACAAATACGGATTCTGTGGCTTATTTTTTTCTTGTTATTGAGTTTATTAGAGGCTGGTTGCATGAAGAGATTTGTGCAATAGGCCTTCCTTTCCCCTGGCTGCTGGCACCGGTTTGCCTCTGGCACCCGGGGCCCAGGCCTTCGCTCTGGCCGAGTTCTGGCCGGAGCCGGCCCCAGAGCCATGAGGCCTCGCTGCTCTGCCGGCCCCGGAAACGTCAGGCCTCGCTGCTCCGCCGGCCCCAGAGCCGTCAGGCCTCGCTGCTCCGCCGGCCCCAGAGCCGTCAGGCCTTGCTGCTCCGCTGTGCCGGGCCTCCAGGCTTCGTTCCCCCCCCCTTGGAGCCTATGTATGCAAATTAACCACCATCTTTGTTGGTGGTTAATTTGCATATCATGCTGATTAGCCAATGGGAGATGTAGCGAAGGTACGGTCAATTACCATGTTTGTCTATTATTAGATAGGATTGGAGTGACACTGGTTAACAAAATTATACAGGTTTCAGGTACATAATTCTACAACAGGTTAACGTAAAAATATTTAAACCTGTAAAGAATTTTTGTGAGTTTATTTGAGCCAAACTGTCGACAATTGCCAGGAAGCAGTATCTCAATGGTTTGGGATAATGCTCCAGAAAATGGCGGTCTTTTATCTATTTTTATACATTGCAATCAAAGGAGGAGATGTAGGTGGGTTACATGAAATCCATTGGTGATAGACAAGAGAGGTAGGAGAAAGCAAAGTGGGGAAACATCTGGGATTGGATAAAAAGCAAAATGATAGACACATAAGTGGGTGCAGGATAGTTAACAATCAACAATTAACATGACAACAGTGACAACAAAGGAATTTGTGGTATCTGTCCTGGCGCCCAGGCACATTAGGTTGTGAACCAAGGGGCCCAGAAAAAGGGAAGTTACAAGTTACCCAGATGTTTCCAGGATGTGTTATCATAGATGCAAAAAGACAGATAGGCTCAGTTAAGGTTAAGGATGACCTTATCAGTGAAGATACCGGCCTAGGAGGTGACTACCCACCAACTGCTTTTAGTTAAATTTTAATTTCAGACCATCCTTTGTGGTTACTTAGGTCTTTGAGTTTGCAAAACTTCCAATGTCCCTCCATACTACATTTTACCCTGGAATATATCAGACAGGAAGGGAGAGGGAGAGATAGAAACATCAATGATGATAGAAAATCATTGATTGGCTGTATCCTGCATGCCCCCCCATTGGGGATCGAGCCCACAACCCAGGCATGTGCCCTTGACCTGAATCGAACCTGGGACCTTTCAGTCCACAGGCCGACAACACTCTATCCACTGAGCCAAACCAGCTAGGGCTACCCTGGATGTTCTTACATAGCCACATAGACTTTTATTTGTGTTTCTTCTATATTCTGGGTATGGTGCGTTATTTTTAGCTATTATCTTAGTAATTATGGGGGATTTTGTTTAACTCCCATTTTATTGATGAGGAAATTTCATCTTGGGGGTAATGTTTCTGAAATCAAGTCTAGGTCTGCCTGACTCCCAGACATGGCAGGAGAGTGTGGTAGGTGTTAGGAGCACAGGACCTAGAGCTAGACAGCTTGGATTATATCCTGGCTTCACCTAGAACCAAACACTGGAATTTTGGGTGAGTTGCTTAATCCCACTGTGCCTCGGTTTCCTCATCTGTAAAGTGGAGGTGCTGAATCCCTTCCTTGCAGGCTGTTGTGAGGATTAAGTGAACTAATACTTGTAAAGTACTCAGCACAGGGTCCAGCTTGGTAATGAGTGCTTCGTAAACATACACTATAGTCATCATGCTTCCCTAGTCAGACGCATGGCAAGTCCATGTGTCAGGCTTTCTTTGACCTTCAGATGATGAGCACCAGCTCTATGCAAGAGGCTGTGCTAGGAAGAAAGCCAAAAATATCAGTTGCTTTCTTGTTTGGAGTGTCCTATCTTGGGCATTCTGCATACATTATCTTATCTAATCCTCATAGCAGAACAGTTCCTTGTGCTACACCTGGAGAAACTGAAGCCCTGGGAAGTCAAGTGACTTGTTCAAGGCCAGTCCTCTTGTTTAATTTAGTGGTAGAACTGGGACCAGATGGCCGGTCTTATGCTCTTTCTCCAGCATCACACTGACTCCTGAATAATAATGGCTGCCATTTAGTAGACTGAAATTCTTTGCAAGTGATCAACAAGTGTAACATGAAAAGAACATGTTGCTAGAATAAGTTTGCCTTAACCGCACAATCTCTCAAGACCTTTAATACACTAGCGCCCCATGATGCTGCTGGTGTAGTAGTATGTGGCATTTCTGAAACCTTCCTGGAGATATCCCAAGGGACTAGGACCCCAGGAAGCACACTTGGGAAACGACTTCCAGTTGAATGTGCTAAGAGTACCCTTCTTAGGTTTAAAGATCAGAGGGAAGGGAGAGGTATAGGGACTGATCTGATTAGCGGCTTTGAGGGGAAACAAGCAAGCTTTCGTCTAATAGCCTCTGATCTGCAAAGGCCTAGGCCAGGGCATCTGCTAAGGCAGTGGTCGGCAAATTCATTAGTCAGCAGAGCCAAATATCAACAGTACAACGATTGAAATTTCTTTTGAGAGCCAAATTTTTTAAACTTAAACTATATAGGTAGGTACATTGTTATTAACTTAATTAGGTTACTCCTAAGCTGGCCTTTGCTAAAAACGTCCTCAGTCTGAGGGGTCGACCTCAGCGAACGTACCCACACTTTTTCTAACGTCACTTCTTCAAAATAGACTCGCCCAGGCTGAAAACTGACTTCTGCGCATGGGCCACGAAGTTTCAATCGCACTATACGTGCGCGCCCACACGTGGTATTTTGTGGAAGAGCCACACTCAAGGGACCAAAGAGCCACATGTGGCTCGTGAGCCGCAGTTTGCCGACCACTGTGCTAAGAGATAGGCTGAAGGTGAGATGTATGGAGAAAGACAAAGGCTTTAAGTGGTTGTGGAGAATTGGGAGTTCTATGTACATTTTGTTTGTCAGCTACCCTAATTGCTTTATTTGATTCACTCCTTTAATCCCTACAAAAACTGAGCAAAGCTGGTAGCCTTAACCCTTGTTAAAAATCCTTGTTACTACCCTTGTTGAAATTAAGGGAGCTTAAGTAACTTGCTCAACACACCATGGCTAGTGGGTGAATTCCAGCCCCGGTCCATCTGCGAGCTCTGAACACTGCAGCAGACACCGTGTCTTATTCATAAGACATAATCAACCCCTATGGTGCCAGGCACTTAGTTGGTCTTCAGGAAATCCCACATCCACCCCCCTTTCTCATAGTTGGCACATGAGTATGAAATAGACTCATGAGTGAGATTTCAGTAGGGAATGCAGGCCTGAAAAGTCCATCACAGAGAGAGTCTAGCTCATCCCCTATGTCCCATCAGTCACTGCGAAGCTATGTCAAGCCTGCCTCCAAGGCAGACTTGGAGTGCTCCTCTCCCCATTCTGCCCTCCACCTCTCTGAAGCTAAACGCATCCTGGTCTGTTGGACCCTCCAAGTTCCGGCCATGGTCTCTCCCACTCCAGGCTGCCATGCATACAGCTTTCCTCTCTTTAAGCCCTTATTCATGTGAGGACATCAAGGAAGAGGGGATTGAATAACTTGCCCAATGTTATTAGGAGTGAGGGGGAGCTAGCAGTAACTCAGAGTCTGAGGAGAATTCTGCTGGGCCTGTAGGTTCCATGAGGGCAGGCATTCTGTCTTAGTCATTCCTGTTTCAGCAACACCAAACACAATGCCAGGTGCAGCAAATGCTTAGTACAAATCTGGGACAGGATTTCCCTCCTGCCTTGCTTTTGTTAGTGTCCTGACAGGATCCTCTCTCCTCAGCACTGCACCCCAGGTATTGAATACCGTCTTTCCAGCCCAGCAAGCAGAAAATGAAGCCAAAGCCAGCTCTTCCATCTCCATCGACGAGTCACAGCCTACCACAAACATCCAAATACGGCTTGCTGATGGCGGAAGGCTGGTGCAGAAATTTAATCACAGCCACAGGTACCTTATATTGTCTGGCCTACCTTATTTTAGGAGGGTCCCAGAGATTCCCACCAAAGGGGGGGCAGGGGGCTGTTTTTTCTTCTAACCCCAGCAGGCACTCCATGCTTTTCGAAAAGGAGGCAATGGAATGGAAAGCATGCAAGTCTGAAGCCTTTGGCCCCTAATTCCATTAAATGTGGCCAGTGATTGCTCTCTTACCTACTGTGGTTCTCATTCCTTACCTGTAAAATTAGGGGATTGGATTCCTTAGGAGGGATTTTTTCAGCCATCAAACTCTTTGTTCAAAGGAAATCTCATGCTAAATCCCAAAGGTAGAACAGATAAAATTTGAACAGCTGTGCTTGCTAGAGAGGAGAGGAGACACAGTACCAGCATCCCACCCATGGCTTTCTCCACCTCCTTCCCACAAGGGGCCTCTGAAAATGACCAGGCTATTAAGGTCTCTTCCAGATCTGGCATTTGAGAATTCCAGAACACCTGCTCTACTATCTTAGATCATCTGGCCTGGATCAAAGCAAACTGCCTCCCTCATTTTACAGACACAGAGTAATGAAGTGATTAGCAGGGGAGGATAGAGTAAAGATATTTGACAACTCCTTTTTCTAGACTAGCAGTGTCTAAATGTCATCAATCATAGGCCAGGTGAACCAGAACCCACATGTGGGACTCAGTGAATGGCTTGATAATCCTTGAGTGTTGACAAGGTTCTCGTGTTGAGTAAGCTGTGAAACAAGCCCCAGGAGCACATGGAATCTTTGTTCAAACATTTCTTGTTCAGTAGGAACTGTTCACTGCACTGTCAGGTGCTTTGTGTTTAAGGGAATTAATTCCTGTCACTTGTCTGAGTTCTTTGCCTCAGTTTCATTTCACTCAGTAACTCCAGCATTTCGGCATGATTGCTAACTCCCCCGGGTGGACAGCCCACCCCAAGAGTTTACCAGCTGGTGGGTAAGAGGACTCTGCTGGAGGTCTCAGACTGTATCATGGATGTCTACGCCCTTACATGTGCCAGATTGTGAATAAATTTTAAGTGTTGGAGGTAGAAAGAAGTTTCTGTTTAAGCACTCTAGGGGAGAAGGCTGGCTGTTTCAGATGACTCTTCTTGTGGTCACCAGGTTCAGGACACAAGCAGTATCTAGAGTAGGGATTCCTGGCACTCAAGGGTTACTGACCTTCAGTAATTCTTTTCACTAATAGTTTTAGTGGTTTTCAAAAGAGACATAGTATTTGCTGCCCTTGTGGAATTCATGGTCTATAGGGGGAGACAGACCTTAATCATATCCCAAAATTGTTTGATTACAAACTTGATCAGTACTGTGGGAGTAAGATCAGGGGATGGAGCTGGGGGGGAAGGCTGCCCTAAGGAGGCAGCATTTGAGCTGTGGCCTAAGGTTTGATTAGGATTACAGGAAAAGAATCAGGCAGAGGAGCCTCTAGAAAGAGGAACCCAAATATAGGCAGGGAGCATAGCATGAAGAAGAACTGAAAGGAGAAGGAGGGTGGTGTAAAATTGGTCAGGCCTTGGGACCACAGTAAGGAGATGGGTATTTCTCCCAAAGAAAATGGGAGTAACCCTGAAGGGTTTCAGGCAAGGGAGTGGCCTGCTCAGATGGGCTTCCAAAGGAGAGCTTTGGCCACTCTCTAGAAGACAGGGCCAGGGGAGGGGGCTTGGGGGATGTGGTGCATTCTGCTGCAGGGTGGGATTTGTGGGCAGCAGAGAAGGGCACTGCTCACCCACTTCCCACTCATCCCTGCTCCACCAGGATCAGTGACATCCGACTCTTCATTGTGGACGCCCGGCCGGCCATGGCCGCCACCAGCTTTGTCCTCATGACTACTTTCCCGAACAAAGAGCTGGCTGATGAGAACCAGACCCTTAAGGAAGCCAACCTGCTCAACGCCGTCATCGTGCAACGATTAACATAACCACCCGGCCCTGCCAGGTGGCCTCACCTTCCTGTGTTTCCCATGGCCAGCTGCCCCGTGGAGACTGCCCCTCCCGCCCCCTCTTGAACACCCAGCAGTCCAGTGCCGTCTCCTCCGTAGCTCTGGGTTCTTAGATCTCCGGTGGACATTTGTTTTCTCCTTAGTTGCATTTCCTGGGGTTTTGTGACGATCAATGGACTTTAAAGAAAAAAAATAAAAACAACTAAAAAAATGGAAGGAATATCACCAGCATGTTCCAGGGAACCTCTCCCACTGAAGTAGGCTTTGATTGCTTTAAAATAATTTCTCTCCAGGGCGTGTGAGAAGAACCTTCCTGCATAAAAATTGCTTGTGGCCCACAATACCCATCTACTTGTATGTCCACCTGCCTCTCCCATGATGACTAGTGGAGGATTTCCCCCTTTATAAGGAAGGAAGTGGGGGACTTGTAGAAAGAGGATTTGCAGCCACTTACTCCCATAAGGACAAATCTCTTGCCCAGATAAAACCAGGCAGCAGCAAAAATCCCCCAGATATAGATGCTCATGACTCCTTCAGATGAAGATAAATATTCCCTGTGCTCCTTTTGCTCAAACCCTGGGAATTTCAAACCAGTTGAGATTCTGATTTCACCTGTCTGCCTCGGGCCTTTCCTCCCTCATCATCTGGGCCATTGTCACCCTGGTGATTCTCAGCTTCTCTGCCATTGCTTTACTCCATGTGCAGAAGTGTGTACCTAGGGAATAGATGGGGTATCTTTTCATTGAGAAACAGCTCATGCCCACCTGAGTTCAGAGTTGGGTATCTTAGTGAGAAATAATCAAAATATCACTGAGCACCCTAGCCGGTGTATCTCAGCGGTTAGAGTGTTGACCTGCGAATCAAAGGATCTCAGGCTCAATTCCCGGTCAAGGGCGTGTACCTGGGTTGCAGATTCGGTCCCCTGCCCTGTCGGTATATGTGGGAGGCAGCCAATCAATGTTTCTGTCCCTCTTCCTCCCTCCTTTCCATTCTCTGAAAAAAGAAATGGGAAAAATGTCCTCTGGTGAGGATTAGCAATGTATATATCTCGCCCAGCTATTCGATAATGATGTGTGTGGCAAATCAAATGTTGAAAGGGGAGGGAGGCCTGTGCTGAGTAAATTTTGAGAGTAAGAGTAATGTAAGTGCCTGGCTTTGGTGTGCAGGTTCCGCCTCACAGTTCTCTGCCACATTGATTTCAAACTTACAGCAACTTAGGCAGTCGGATACAGACCTCCTCCATAAATAAGTGTGTTTTTTTTCTGTGCAAGTTTGGGAAAGAAGCGTCACTGGGGTCTTGAAAGCCTTTCCACCTCCCAATTAAGTGAAGCACAGACTTAGAATCAACACTGACGCAGAATCTCCTGGTTTTGAATCAATGTCCCTCAATCCTCTTTTCCAAGCAGTCATCACCAATCCTGCTTCACACCCTGCAACAGGCCAAGAACCAACACTACTTATATCCAGAGCTGGGGAATGGCTTGGATTTCCCCAAGACCCATCCTGAGAAAGGGACACACACAGCTTGTTGCTTCTGATCGCAAATTGGCAGGGGCCTGCCAGGGCTGCAGCATCTGCCAGTGTCCTCCAGCAGGTGGTAGTAACTGTGGAAACTGCTGGTCTGGAAAAACTTTGTAAATTATTGTCACCTTGACCATGCAACCCAGGTACATGCCCTTGACCGGGAATTGGACCAGAATGAGGACAGTGGAGTTCGATGCTTTATAATGGGTTGCTTTGAAGAAGTGTAATAGCAACCAGTGTAAGTACGTCTGTGCCACAAGCATCCCATTTTACAGTGCAAAACCTAAAGCCCAGCTGGTGAGTGGTAAGGTTTGCTTGCTTCCAAAGGTTATGCTCTAAACCTCGCTCCACATACATACACGCTGTCCCCAACCTGAGCCCTGTACACATACACTCAACCCCCTCCTACCCTGCTTCAGAGTTTCTTTTTTCCCCCCAAAGATTTTGTTTGTTTGGGGGTTTTTTTTGTTGTTGTTTTTTTTAAATATATATTTTATTGATTTTTTACAGAGAAGAAGGGAGAGGGATAGAGAGCCAGAAACATCGATGAGAGAGATCGATCAGCTGCCTCCTGCACGCCCCCCATTGGGGATGTGCCCGCAACCAAGGTACATGCCCTTGACTGGAATCGAACCTGGGACCCCTGAGTCCGCAGGCCGATGCTCTATCCACTGAGCCAAACCGGTTCGGCTTGTTTGTTTGTTTGTTTGTTTTAGAGAAGAAAGGAGAGGGAGAGAGAAACATCAATCAGCTGCCTCTGACATGTTCCCTACTGGGGATAAAGCCCGAAACCTGTGTCTGTACCCTGATAGAATCAAACCGGCAACCTTTCAGTGCACTGGACAATGCCCAACCAACTAAGCTACACTGCCAGGGCATGCTTTTTTAAACTTTTATTAAGATTTATCAGAGTTTCTGCTTAAGTTTCACTAGTACATATCAGAAGAGATCACAAAAACACCACTTAAAACCTGCATCATCTAGAAAGGCACAAAGGCCTTTTGGGATTCCCACCCAGCCAGGGGAAGGGATCTAATGCAGCCATCACAGTTTAGACCATCCCAGGGTCAGAGAGCTTGTCAGTCACAGAGCGAGGATCACACTGGTCTGGATCCAGGCTGGTTTCAGTCCTGGTTCTCTCTAGATGGCCCAGAGGGAAAGGTTCATCCACCCACAGATAGGCTTTCACAGTGTTTTTTAAAAAAATAAAGGATACTCAGCCACTGGTTATGGAGCTTCTGAATTCAGGGGTTTCTCAACTGAGGCATTTTGTTAATTGGTAGGGACATTTTGGATCATCCCAAAACTTGGTTGGCAAGTGAGGGAGTTCAATAGGCCAGGCCAAGAATATATTGCAATGCATGGGACATGTCCTGATGGAATGACATCCACAGTGAAAAAGGCAAATTAGTTATGATGATGCCCTTCCTAACAAGTTCAGTTTAAACTAGTCTCTACTGTGGGGCATATGTGGTGTTTCTGTTTGGTCTTGTAAACCACACCATGCCCAACAACCCTGTAGGTACAGTTTGGGGCACATCTGGTTGCTTCCTCAGAAGCAGGTATGTGTGGCAACAGCTGAGCATGTCTTTGTGGCTTTGGATGGCATCTTCCAAAAAGCGGCAGTGCCCTTTTGTGTACCCACCAGCGCTACAAAACATGCTAGTCCCCACCAGGAACTCCTTCAAGCTGACTGAGCTCATTCCATGGAAGCAACTGGTGCAGAAGTGTGGGTTCTCTGCTGCTCTCTAGCCCAACCACTAGGATTTCCAGAGGAACTGCTGTCAGGACTTCTCCCTGCCAGAGCCAAATGAAAGAAAGTCTTTTTTTTTTTCCTCCCCATGGAACCTGACCCCCCCCCCCCCGCCCCGCCACACACACATATACACACGCACACTTTCTTCCAGGTCCACTTTTCTCAGGCCAGGACAAGGAAGCACATTGTTGACTTCTAGTGGCCAATCTGGCCCCAGCTGAGCAAGCTTCTGTGCTGTGTGACTACATCTCTGCTCACCCCATATCCAGTCCATGAACAGGCTCTTAAGGTTCTGCTGCAAATGCATCCCAAATCCAGCCACTCATCATCCCTACCCTGCCATCTCCTGCATCCAGCCTCCATCATCTCTCACATTGATAACTGCAGTGACCTGGTTGGTCCCTGAAGAACCCTGCAGGACCTGGCCCACCACTAGCTATCCATTTGCCCTGCTGTATTTTCCTTCTTATTCTGTCTCCATGTGATGCTTTATATACTCTCTATGTGTTTATTTCCTTTGTCCCTCCACTGGGTTATAAGCTCCATGACTCTGAGCACTTGGCACAGTGCCTGACACATCTTAGGTCTTCAACAAATGACTGGTTGTATGAACTTGTGAAATGGAGATAAGACCTCCCTATCTAAAGGGTGAAGGTGATGATGCTTAAAGTGTCCCATGAAGTAGTGTTTGGGTAACTCAGTCCATCCCTCTCTCCCAAAGCAGGCTCTCATTCAGCCACAGGGGGGCATTGTTCTAAAGGGCACCTGTAGCTGCCAGTAAAGGGATCTAGGTTCTTCCAGCAAAGACACTTAAGAAAAGGTGGGACTAAAACAGATATGGCCGGGACAGAGCGTCAGCCCGCACACCAAAGGGTCCCAGGTTTGATTCCGTCAAGGGCACATACCTTGATTGTGGGCTTCTCCCCAGCCCAAACCCTAGTGGGCTCATGCAATCAATGTGTTTCTCTCACATCGATGTTTCTGTCTTTCCCCTCTCTCTTCCACTCTCCCTAAAAATCAGTGGAAAAATATCCTCGGTTGAGGATTAACAACAACAACAACCACAAAAAAATATACCCCCACAACAAAGCAGATATGTATGTGGGGTGGGAGAGCAAGGTGTGCAGGGGGTGCCTCGGCACCTTCCCCACCTTGACAGGACTGGACTCAGAAGTTTAAGGGCCAGTCACCCTCCATCTTGAGTACCTAAGACCCTCAATGCCAGGACCAGATCTTCAGCCACTACCAATGATAACAGCAGCTGCCATTATTTGAGCACAGTTTTGTGCTAGGCCCTGTATGTATCTTGCCTCGTGTAGTTTGACAACAACCCAAAGGTACCATGGCTAGCTTATTTTATGGAGGAATACACAGGCTCAGCGTGGTGAGGGCCACACCATGTAAAAGGCACAGCCAAGATTTGAACCCCCGACTGCCTGAACCCTTGGCTTTAGGAGTTAGATAAAGAGCCAAGTTATAGTAACCTGTGTCAGGTGGTTTCAACGAGGGCCATCGGGGTCGATACCACAATCAAAGGTTGGACACAAGGAAATAAGTGATTCACAAAGAAGTTCAATGTAGTCTCACTACAAAACCTCAAGTATACCCCTTGCTTAAAGAGCGTCAGAGGATCCCATAATAAGGTGTTTATTTCCAAGTGGTCACAAGATGAAATGCACCTAACCGTGCAAAATTACCTGCACCACCTCCTCCTCCTCCATCTCTGCCATCTTCCACCACTTCCTCTGTCTCCAACACCTTTACCACCATCTGCACAATTACCAGTACCTCCACTTCCGTGTCCACCACCACCATCTTCACAGTCTCCACCATCATCTGGGACATTCCAGTCTCGCCCGCCTGCCCTCCCCCAGCTTCCTGTACCAGGTCCTCACTTTTTGTTTGTCTGTTTGGTTGGGGTTTTTTGTTTGTTTCTTTGTTTTGAGCACTTTATTACTTTCCATCACAACAAGATGCTCCAGGCTCATCTTGTGTGTTTCCTATCCCAGTCCTAGAATCAGCCTGGTTTCTTTACTTAGAGAATTGTGTGGGAAACCAAGATCTGGGCACCAGGCAAGCTCATTGCTCTTTGGGTGTCTTTCTTCTAGGGGTTCTCAACCTTCCTAATGCCGCGACCCTTATGTTGTGGTGACCCCCA
The DNA here is from genome assembly GCF_963259705.1 of Myotis daubentonii. Taxonomy (NCBI): domain Eukaryota; kingdom Metazoa; phylum Chordata; class Mammalia; order Chiroptera; family Vespertilionidae; genus Myotis; species Myotis daubentonii. Next base: position 32,740,783 of record NC_081847.1, read on the forward strand.
ACCATACAATTATTTTCGTTGCTACTTCATAACTGTAATTTTGCTACTGTTATGAATCGTAATGTAAATATCTGATATGCTATATGTGTTTTCCGATGGTTGCGACCCACAGGTTGAGAACCGCTTAGCTAACAGAGTAAAGAAATATATACCTGAATACTAACCCACAATATACACATATCCATAAATATTACTATATGTAACCATCTGTATCTGTATTAAATTAAACGAGTTCTTAACAGAGGCTCTTTTTTTATAATGTGTAGTTCATCACTGAGATTTCTAATTTTTCCTGGTTTCAAGAGATTTGTAATTGATTGTTGAAGCATTTTTATGATGGCTGCTTTCAAACCCTTGTCCTATAATTCCATTTTTATGTTTTTAATTGATTTTTTAGAAGAAAAGAGAGAGAGAGATTTGTAATTCCACTTATTCATGCATTCATTGGTTGATTCTTATATGTGCCCTGACCGAAGATTGAACCTGCAACCCTGGCACATCAGGACAATGCTCCAACCAACTGAGCTGCTTGGCCAGGGCTAACATCTAATTCATCTCAATGTTGGAGTTGGTTGATTGTGTTCTCATTCAAGTTGTGACATTTTTATTCTTATTTCTATGGGTGATTTTCACTCTGGGTTCTATTTAAATCCTTTATTTTAGCAGGCAATCACCCTGTTTAGGTTTAGCACACAGCCTATTTTTGTTTTTGTTGGCTGTGGTCCCAATGACAGTTTGATTTGCTTGGATTATCTGGTGTTACAGGGTCTTCCTCTGGCCTCCTTAAGCTGCCATGAGGGTGGAAGGAGTTTCCCCAGGCCTGGCCACCATGTGCCTCTTGGTGGGGAGGGAAGTGCAGACCTACTGTGGTTGCTTGTTGTGCCAGGTCCCCTCCTGCCTGTTCCACCTGCCCACCTTTCCCGTGTCTCCCTGTGGGAAGGGGAGTGCTCCCCCCCATCCTTACTGTTAGTGAGGCTCCCCATCAATCCCCCTTGCCAGCAGTGCTGGGTGCACCTGTTGCTGGCAGAGGGGCTCCCATTCAATCCAGGGCTGCCTACCTGGGCTACCTTCTGTTGCCTGGCTGGGGTGAGGAAGTGCCAGGTCCAGGTTCCTTCTTCTATGGGGTGGACCGCAGTGGTCGGCAAACTGCGGCTCGTGAGCCACATGCGGCTCTTTGGCCCCTTGAGTGTGGCTCTTCCACAAAATACTACCTGTGGGTGCGCATGTACAGTGCGATTGAAACTTCGTGGCCCATGCACAGAAGTAGGTATTTTGTGGAAGAGCCACACTCAAGGGGCCAAAGAGCCGCATGTGGCTTGCGAGCCGCAGTTTGCCAACCACTGGGGTGGGGGAATATTAGAGGCCCTGCCTCTGTGTTGCTTTTTCAATCCTGGGCTTCCAAACCAGTTCATTTTCCTTTACCACTTGTCATAGTGCTCCTTAGGTTGCCTCTTGGTTTATCATTGTGCTTAACCGGGAAGAAGAGAAGTGGGTCTATATAATCTTGTCCAACCAGAAATCCAGTAAGCACATTTTTAACACTATGGATTTGTGTTGCCAGCTGCTTTCTTGAAAGGCCAATCTAGCCCTGGCCAGTTTGGCTCAGTGGATAGAGCATCAGCCTGCAGACTAAAGGGTCCTGGGTTCGATTTTGGTCAAGGACACATGTCCGGGTTGTGGGCTCAATCCCCAGTAGGGGGCGTGCAGGAGGCAGCCAATCAATGATTCTCATCATTGATGTTTCTATTTCTCTCTCCCTCTCCTTTTCTCTCTGAAATCAATAAAAAAATATATTTTTAAAAGGCCATTCTAATATAGTATATTGCCTCAAATGATGCATGAGGGTCTGCTCTCATTTTACAATGTAAGATCACCTGCCCAATGTCACACAGGAGCACATAGCAATGCGGAGTCCTGCACAAATCCTGTGTTCTCCTATGTCCCCACCTGCTGCCACCACACTCAGCACCACTTCCCAGCGCTCCAGGAAGCTCACAGCCTGGCAAGGACAGCAGTCTCAGGAGTTAAGCTCTGAGGGGGAATGAAAGTGGAAGGGCACCCAGGCCTGAGAGTGAAGAATCAGTCCAGAGAGGACATCCTTGAGCCTGACAAGATGCTCTGCTCAGAGTCCCCGCTCCTGCCCCTTCCAGCCCTCTGTGTTCAAGCACTTCAGGTTTCAGGCAAGTGTGAGCACTGCAAATGTGGATTCAGTCTCCCCAGCTGTGGGGATTCCTGCGTGTCACTGCTGATTATTGCCACCAGTCCTCGGGTGGAAATGGGGAGCAGATCCAGGCACCTGTGACAGAACAGGCACTGCCCGCCCTAGGAGAGCCTGGACACCCAGCCCCAATCCTGGTGAAGCTGATCCCACTGGCAAGCCACTGCCCCTGTTTGTGCTTTAATCTCCTGCCCTGTGAAATGGAAGCAATCATTCTCATCCTTCGGAGAATCCATGTTGTTAATAGGCCGGATAGACTGTAAGCTCTGGTGAGAGTCGGAAAGCTTTAAAAGGATAAATCAAATCTTGGCTCTCTCTGGCTCAAAACCCTCCAGTGGCTCCCATCACATTTGAACTAAAACCAAGGCCTTGTGTAGTATTTGAATTAATACCCTTCACTCCTCATGCTCCTTTAACCTGTTCTTATTTTTCTTCCTAGACTTATCACTTAGTGTGCATGTGTGTTTCTTTCTAATCTCTTCCCAGAAGCTCCATGGAGGCAGGAATCATGTCTTCTTCAATCCCTGAGCCTAGGACAGCACACCATAGACTCCTGCCTCCCTGCCCATAGCTCTTCCCACTGTACCACGCACCTCAACCTGGAAACTTTTTTGTGTCCCTTATATTTCTTCTCTGTGACTGGCTCATCTCTGTAGGGAAACTGTTCTGTTCTGGTGCCCTGACAACTTTGCACATGTTCACCTAGGCCATGTAGGCAAGGCTTAAATTAACCACAGCTGACCTACGCCTTGATGGAACATCCGAGGATCCTCCTGGAACATGAGAAGTCAGGTGGTCATGAGAGGAGCTGCCACAAGGCCATTTCTATTCCCAGTAAGGCTGTAGCCATAGGCTCTTTCTCATCTGCCTCCCTGATTCTGATGAGGTGGGGGTTCATCCCCTTCTACCTTACCTTCCTTCCAGTTTCAGGCTGTCAAACAGCTTAGCTGCAGCATGGAATTGGGACTCCATTATTCTGGTTTCATGTCACCTAGCCCCTTTTGTTTCAGTATCATCTTGTGGACTAGGGATGCTAACACCATAGCTGATCTTGCTTTTGCCATCCATGTAAATAATAAACTCCCTCAAGCCATTTGGGCTTGATGTATTCCCACCTGCTAAACCTATGACAGAATGACACTCTAATCTAGTAGCTTCTGATAGGAATTTGTAAGTCTGCCTGACAATATTATTTTCATGCCAGCATTATTGTCCCTCTCAGGCATATCTGTCGAGCATCCCTCATCCTGGGTTGTGCCACCACTCCTCAGGATCCAGCCACTAGAATCCTCAGTTATTCAGAACCTGAACCAAGGAGCATTTTCAGACTACCACATGTAGCCTAAGCCCAATCTGGTCAATTGCTTACTAAAACAAAAATATCACCATTCTCCATAGGAGTTTAAAAAGACTGAATATTGTATAATGACACTCAAAATGTTCAGGATATATTCCAATATTACTTGACATATTGTTAGGGTCACCAAAGGAGGAATGCACAAGGACAAGAGTGGCCAGGGATTATAAATTTATTAGATCATTTGGAGACCAGATGGGCTTAGCCAAAATGGCATCAGCAGCCAGGGACGGGGTCAGAAATTTTAAAGGACTCTAGGAGGGCTTTTTCCATGGAGAATTCTCTGGGCAGGTCCAGATCCTGGGCAAGTTTGGAGGGGAAAGTTACTGTTCTTAGCAAATGGAATGTCGTCTAAGTGAAAGAGAATGTCAGTTGTGAAATGATCTAAAGGTCAGTTTCCCAGAGGAGGGGATATCGATTTGATTATATGATCAGAGCTAACACGTATGAAGAAACATGAAAATCTCAATTCACAAAGGAAAAGACAACAGATGCTGAGAGTACACAGCTGTTGGAATTATCTGATAAAGTCTTTAAAGCAGCTACTATCAACATGCTCCAGCAAGTAAGGACAAACCATTTAGAAACAAATGGAAAGATAGAAAGTTTAAGCAAATTCATACGTAAAGAACAAATGAAACTCTTTGAACTGAAAAATAAAGTAACCGAAAATTTCAAAACTCTTTGGCCCTAGCCAGTTTGGCTCCGTGAATAGAGCACTGGCAAAGGGTCCTTGGTTTGATTCCGGTCAAGGACATGTGCATTGATTGCAGGATTCTCTCCCCACCCCCCTTTTTTTCTCCTAATATCTGTTCTTCCCTTCTCCTATAAGCACAGAACTCCTATTTTTCATTGGGCACACAAGAAGCTAAATTTGACCATACAAATAGGTTGTAGCCAATGAGAGATGAGAAGAAGAGATGTGTGCAACTTCTAGGTCATGCACCTAAAGGGATAGGGTAAGCTTTCACTCCCCCTTTCCACTGGTTGGAATGCAGGTATGTTGGAGTCAGCTTGGACCATGCAGAGGAGGGTAGGATCCTACAGATGGAGAGGCACAAGTAAAATGAACACAATCCTTTGGAGAGCCTGTGAAGCCAAGCTGTCCTACCTGCCTCTGGACCGTTAAAAGAGAGAGAGAGCCCTGCTGTCTTAGCTCAGTGGTTGAGCGTTGACCTATGAACCAGGAGGTCATGGTTCAATTCTCCATCAGGGCAGTCCAGAGCACATGCCTGGGTTGCAGGCTCCATCCCCAGTGGGGGGTGTGCAGGAGGCAGCTGATCAATGATCCTCTTTCATCACTGATGTTTCTATCTCTCCCTCTCCTTTTCTCTCTGAGATCAATAAAAATATTTTTTTAAAAAATAGCCTGGCTGGTGTGGCTCAGTGGTTGAGCATCAACCAGGAGGTCACAGTTCAGTTTGCCATTCCCCATGGGGCACATGCCGGGGTTGCAGGCTCCATCCCCAGTGGGGGGTGTGCAGGAGGCGGCTGATCAATGATTCTCTCTCATCACTGATGTTTCTATCTCTCCCTCTCCCTCTCTCTGAAATCAATAAAAATATAGTTAAAAAAATAAGAAAGACAGCAATTTCAGTCACAAGGTCCCTGAGATTGTAGGGAAGGGAACACAGATGATGGGAAGAGTGTCAAAGAACTTTGAAGTCATGTTTGAAACACCCGAGGAGCACACGCAGGTCCCTAGACTGTCACAACGCTCCCTCCTGCCACAATGCCTCTTGCGTGTTCCTCTGCCTCTCCCAGCGCCGCACACAGCCGGTCAACTCCTTCAGACCTTGGCTAAACCTAGCTACCTGCACGGACCATGTCACTACCCTCCAGGCTGAGACAGGCCTCTCTGTTCTGTCTCTCAGAACACAACGTCAGGGGTCGCTCTCTCACAGAACTTACAGATCTGAAACTTTACATTTACCTGTGTGGGTACTGGTTGCCTCTCACCAAAATTTAAGTTCTGTGAGGTCAGGGACTGAGTCTGTCTCCTTCCCTACTGTTTCCCCAGCACCGAGCACAAAATAAGCCATGAATGAATGCGTGAATGAATGAATCCAGGGCACATAATGACTCCTCCTCCAACATGGAAAAGCAGAGCTCCTCATCGTGAACCATTCACTGAACGCTAACATGCACGCACATCTGCGCTGCCCTCAAAATCATCCTTTGTACAGGATGCGTGTGCACTGAGAAGTGTGAACTTGCTGAAAGCCACCTATTCGGTTACCGGCGGAGCCCCAAATCGTCTCCCCGTTTCTCAGATGCGGAAACTTGATTGAAGAGATGCCGGCCTGGCCAGACGCTCTGAGAAAGGTAGCGGGGCGGGGGGCGGGGGGCGGCGGGCGGGGCAGGTCCGGCGTCCGAACGGCAGCCTCCGCAAGGTAGCAGCCGCGGGCCTCCCGGCTTCCGGTTCCCGGGCGCGGGGACGTGCGCGCCGTGTGGGGGGGGCGCGCGCGCAGGGCGGGGCGTGCAGGGCGGGGCGCGCGTGCGCAGGCGTCGCGCGGAGGGACGAGGCAAAGCCGCGCAGTCGCCTGATCCGCTCTCGGTCCACGCCGTCCATCGCGCTGCCCGTCCGTCTGTCCCGCGCCCGCCGCCGCCGCCGCCGCCGCCGCCATGGGAGTGCAGGTGGAGACCATCTCCCCCGGAGACGGTGAGTAGGCGCATCCGACGGTCCTGGGGCCCCCGCTGCCGTGCGCATCCGCTCACCGCGCCGTCTGTCTGTCTCCTCAGGGCGCACCTTCCCGAAGCGCGGCCAGACCTGTGTGGTGCACTACACGGGTGAGTCGGCGGGCCCGTGGGGCGGGGGTGGGGGCGCCGGGAGGGCGGCCTGGGGGCAAAGGCCTGAGGCGTGGCGGCGGCGAGGCCCGCGTGGCCCGCGGCTGAGGCCTGGGCGAGGGCAGCGCCCCCGAGGGGCCGCCTCAGGCCTGCGGAACCCGCGACCGGCCGAGCCGGCGCCGGTGAGCGCTGACCTCGGACCGGGTCTCATTTTGCCCTTCACAAGCAGTTTTGTGCCTCGGATGCTGCCCCTGTGCCCACTGCACAGAGGAGGAAACTGAGGCTGGGGGAGGCGAAGGCTCTTGCCCAAGGTGACGCTCAGGGACCATCAGAAAGGATTGGCGTCCCGGCTGACACCCCACTCCCAGCCCCGCTCCGGCCCTCCCTCCTTTGGCGATTAGAAGGGCGAGGCACTTCCCAATCCGCGGAGCTGCCGTTCGCCCCGGGAGTCGGGCCCCAGCCCCGCTGCCGGGAGGAGGAACGCTCCGGCTCCCCAGTCCCTGCTGTGGCCCAGCCTGGCCGCGGAGACACCACATCTGCACGTCTCTCGCCTCTTTATACTTTGGAGGCACTGACACATCCCAGCTCCCGTGGCGTTGATGGCCCGGGCTGACAGAACGCGTATGGCATTTAGTCCCCCCGCCCTACGAGGTGACTTTTCTCATCTCCATCTTAAAATAAGGAAACGGGCCCAGTTAGGGTCACAAACAGCAATGTAAGCCAAAGGGAATTGTGGACCCTCGGCCGGAGTTCGCACCCGCGCCCAGCACCTGGAGACCCTCTTGGACTCCATGCCGGTACAAGGCCCTCCCGGGCGGTGTCGAGGCGGGGGTGGGGGCTGCGCGGCAGGCGGCGGCGCCCTGCTGTGGGTGGAGGGGGAGGTCGGTGCAGCTCCAGTTGCTGATATGAATCACGGTCCTTCCCCTTCCTCCCCCCCCTTTCTCCCCCTTCCCATCCTTCCTCTGTTCCTCTTCCTTCCTCTGTTTTTTTCTCCTCTCCTTTCTCTTCTGTTACTTCGCCTGGGTGGCAGGCTGTAGCCAGCGGTTCTCAACCTGTGGGTCGCGACCCCTTTGGCGGTCGAACGACCCTTTCACAGGGGTCGCCTAAGACCATCCTGCATATCAGATATTTACATTACGATTCATCACAGTAGCAACATTACAGTTATGAAGTAGCAACGAAAATAATTTTATGGTTGGGTCACAACATGAGGAACCATGTAAAGGGCCAGAAGGTTGAGAACCGCTGCTGTAGGCAGCTCTGAGTTGCTCAGGTCTACCCTTCCAAGCTTTACCTTCTCTCCCAGACCATGGGGGCAGCCCTCTGTTGAAGGGAAAAAGGCATTTAACACCCGCCTCCAGTGTGCTCTTATTTCACTGGCCCTTCTCTGTGGGTGGACATGCTAAGGACTAGAACCCTTTAAAAGGCTGTGGAAGAGGAGGCATTGAAACCCAGCTTTGTAAGGAACAGCCTGATGCCTGTGAAGGAAACTGGAAGGTGGTTTTGACATTTTAAATGACTGTATTTGTAAGCCACAATCAGCACCTGAGCCTAGGGAGGCGGCTGGCGGAGGAAAGCTTGTCTGTGGTTATTTGTGATCAGCGGGGTGAGAAGAGTGACCATTGCCTGTTACAGTGTTGGGGTGAGGGGGCAGCTCATTCACTTCCTACAGCCAACTGGGCAGAGACAGCTCAGGGGATGCAGTGACTTCTGCGCCCCTCCCCTCACCCCCCAGTTTGAAAGTAGCCACATTCAGATAATTGGCTACTACATCAGTCCCACCCGTCTGCTGGTGCTGTGGCAGGACTGGACACCAGTACGTAGGCAGGACCACATTTCACTGTGCCTCTTGATGAATTGTCCCCACACAGCATGCCTGGAGCCTTTCTCTAAGAGAACAGATAGTCGTGGGACCTAGAACACCATCAGGGCTCCCAGTGCCTCTTCTCAAAGTCTCTGTTTTTCATTGAGGGTGGCACCCACCCACACATTCCCAGAACAGCAGCAGGACCCTGGCATGCATTAGGACAAAAGCTTTCTTTTTTATTTCATTTTTTATAAGCCCTACAAAGGCACCTTAGTGAGAAGTCAGCTCTGTCTCATGCTCACAGAATAGGTTGTTCTCAGGTGGGTGGCTTTGTTCCCCTGAGTCTTTGCCACCAGCTTCCCAGGAAGAACCTGTTTAAGACCTGTGGGGGCGTGAGAGGAATGGGTAAGCACTTTGAGATTTCATCTGTAGTAGTTAAAGCTTTTAGGCCATTGGGAACAGATCCATCTTGTGGGAACATGATTGGCAGGGAGGGGGGGCAGTGAGATTATCATAAAAGTCCAAAGGTCTTCAAAGGCAGGAAGCCCTCTGGGCCTTAAGAAGGGAGAAGGGTTTCTCATGATATACCCCTAGTTTTCATATCTGCCTCTCTCTGCCTGGCTGCCTTAATTATTGTTTCCTGTTACAGATTTCTGTTTTTCTACTCCCGAGTGATGGAAGTCCCTTGTGTGCCCCCCTCCCCCGTTGCACCCCAATCCCATATCCAGTTTCTGTGTCTCCTTTTGATTACCTAACTCTGAATACTTCTGGTGGCTGTCAGTAGTAGCCTTGATGTCGGTCTCAAGGTTTCTTCTGGTGCCTTCTAGCAGAACATAGCATGAGTATGGCCTCAAAGAAAGGCTTGTGACACCTTTTTGTGGTGCCAGAAGGGAAAATGAAAACTTGACTGTCAACCAGCCAAGCACCTCCTAATAGCATGCTATCATGCTATATTGAGGTGGAAGGGAGGAGGTGGGACCATAACCTGCCACATATGTGCTTTGAGGATCAAGTGGATTCTCGCTCCTCTCTCCTTGCCTCCAGTAGCTTTGTCATCTTGATTGTTGAGTTGTCCTGACACAGAGCTAGGCTTATATCCCTGTTATTCACATCAGCTGCCACGTGCCTCCCATTGTCAGAGCAACCTCAAGTGGATTGAAGGCATTCTTTTTTTATCCTCTTAAATAGTAGTTGACATCATGTCTTTGGGATCAGATTTGTCAGAAGCCTGGCTTCTGACAGAAAAACCAAGGTCCCCTCAACCCCATTTCCTCAGGAGCTCCAATTGGAGGGCGACTGAGCTCCCCGGCCAGGTGTGGCCACTTGCCTGCAGCCCCTTCCCACGCCTTGCTTTTCTTCAGCCTGTTTCCCTTCTCTCTGTTTAGTTCCATCCACTTTCCTGCTGGGTGTTTCTTGGATGATGACCCGATGTCTGGAGGAAGGCACACCCCTCAGATGGCTTTCCACAGGCACTCTTCAGGTGGACAGACTATAGCTATTTGGGCTGGGCTGCACAGGACCCTTCCTTCCTACAGCAGATGTTTAGTGAGCAACAGCAACAAGCCAGGCAATAGGGATGTGGCCAGTGAGCTAAATAGATAAAGACCTAATCTGGCGGGCGGGGGGGCTTACCTGAGTGATAAGACTAATAGCATGAAGGTAGTTAGAAGCACTGTGGAGAGATTATAAACAGGGCTAGAGGGCATGGGGAGCAGACTTGCTGCTTTTAGTGAGGGTGGTCAGAAAAGGCCTCTGACAAAATGACACTTTAATATTTACCCAAAGGAAGTTGGGGAGTGAGTGGCATGTCTGTCTAGAGCAGTGGTTCTCAACCTTGGCTGCACATTAGAATCACCTGGGAATCTTTTTAAAATCCTGATTTCTGGGCCTCATCCTCCGGAAATTCTGTTTCTTTGTTACTAATGTTGTGGCCTCACCCCTAACAAAGAAACAGAATTTCCAGAGGATGAGACCCAGAAATCAGGATTTTAAAAAGATTCCCAGGTGATTCTAATGTGCAGCCAAGGTTGAGAACCACTGCTCTAGAGGAAGAGTATTCCAGGCAGAGGGAAGAGCTAGCACAGAGGTTGGAGCATGCTTTGTGTGTATTAGGGGAACAGCAAGGAGACCAGTGTGGCTAGAATGGATTGTGTAAGGGGCGGGGGGAGAGGGGGGAGGAGTGGGAGAAGATGAAATGATGGTGGAGCCAGGTAGATTGTTATGGGAACACTAGAGGCTCGGTGCATGAATTCGTGCACAGGTGGGGTCCCTCGGCCTGGCCAACGAGATCGGGGCTGGCCAGCAGGAGGGACCGCGGGAGGTTGGCCAGCCACAAGAGGTTGGCTGTGGGAGTGCACTGACCACCAGGGGGCAGCTCCTACGTTGAGCGTCTGCCCCCTGGTGGTCAGTGTGCATCATAGCAACTGGTCGTTCGGTTGCTTAGGCTTTTATATATATAGATTGTCTTTGGGAGTAAGGTGGGATCATTGGAGGGTCATGAGCTGACTTGGGTTTTAATAGGCTCCTTTTGGCTATTGTGTGGACATTGAACTGTTTGGTGGCAAGGGCAGAAACAGGGCCCTGGTTGTATCCTGGGTGGGTAGAGTGTGCCAGCTAGGGCAGGTGTGCAGAGGTGGTGCCAAGTTGATGTGAGCCCCAAGAGGATATGTAGTTACTTTGTTGGGTTCACATCTTGCCTCTTCTGTGTGTGACACGTTAAGAATGTTTAGGAAAATTGTCCCACTTTTCTCAGCTTCCATGTGCCATCTGTATAATGGGAGTGACAATGTCCGGTATGAGGAGTCACTGGGGCAAGGGCATTCTCAGATGGACAGTGACAACAGTGATGCTGTTATTTCACATACTGTCATTAAGGCCCCCTGTGTCCCAGTCACTGGACTGTGTTCTGCCCCCACATCTTTCGTCCAGCTAACATGATCTGTGATGTCTAGAGGAACCCTGGTGTGAGTCTAGCACTGCAGCTCCTGGAGTGGCCCAAATGTACGTGCAGTTTAGGGTCAGTGGAGGGGGTTGGGCCAAGACCTCACTCTCCTTTTGTTTTACAGATAGGAAAATAGGTACCTATAAAAAAGAGATGAATCTGAGCTAAGATTTATCTTAAAACAGGCCTACACGTTGCCTGCAGAATATAATGGCTAAGAAGGCTGCAGCAGTTTTCTTAAATTTGAGGACCATGGGAGGTTTTTAGTGTTTGTTACTGTTTTTTGTGGATATGAGAGGGACAAGGTTGGGCTATAGCAGCTTGGCTATGTGGGCAATTTAAGATGCCAGTTCTTTTTCTCCTCAAGTTTCCTTAACATCATGAGATTTTAACATTTTGAAAATAGACCTTGCTATGAACACATTATTTTATTTTCTTTGGGATTGTGATCATCATAATACAAAATCCTGCAAATGCTGTTGCTTGTCTTAAATGAACCAAAGGCCCCACAGCATTGTGTGTATATGCAGCTATTATTGGTAAAGTTTTCAGACATAGAGAAAAATAAAAATGGAACAGTAAATACCCATGTGCTCACCACCTATGTTCCGTGATGGTTGACATTTTGTCACATTCGCCATTTGTCTACTTACAGAATGATATGAATGTATATATATTCATGGGTTTTGTTTTGCTGAGCCATTAAAGTTACAGACATGGCACTTTATGTCTAAATATTTGAGCATGCTCTAAGAATGAGAATAGTCTCCTTATTCTCCTATTGGTCATATTTAAGAAAAATGAAAATGATTCAGTAGTATATAAAACCAGATTCATATTGAAACTGCCACAGTTGTTCTCTGCCTTGATTTCCTGTACATTGGAAGTTGAAATGTCTGAATGGTTTTTAAAAATATTTTTTAATTAAAAATAATTTTATTGTCGCCCTGGCCAGTGTGGCTCAATTGGTTGGAGCGTCCTCCCATACACTTAAAGGTCGCAGGTTCGATTCCTGGTCAGGGCACATACCTAGGTTGTGGATTCGATCCCATCCATAGGAAGAAACCCATGGATGTTTCACTTTCACATCAATGCTTCACTCTCCCTCTCACCCTTCTCTTTTCCATTCCCTCCTCCCCCTTCCCATCTCTCTAAAAAAATCAATGAACATGTATTAAATACATGGGGATTAAAAAAATAAAAATAATAATTTTATGTTTGATACTATTACATGAGCCCCCATTTTCCCTCCCTTTGCCCCCATCTACCCAGCCCCCGCCCCACCCCTTCCCTCTGGCCATCATCACACTGTTATCTTTGTCTGTGGGTTATGCATATATTTTACTTGGCTAATCCCTTCACCTTCTTTCATATAGACCCCCTTTCCCCCAACCCCTCTGACAGCTGTCCTCACTGTTCCATGTATCTATGTCTCTATTTCTATTTTGTTTGTCAGTTTATTTTGTTCATTAGATTCTACATATAAGTAAGATGATATGGTATTTATCTTTCTCTAACGGGCTTATTTAACTTAGCATAATAGTCTCCAGGTCCATCCATGCTGTCACAAAATATAAGGTTTCCTTCTTTTATTATGGCCACATAGTATTCCACTGTACCACAGCTTTCATATCCACTCATTTACTAATGGACACTTGGGCTGCTTCCAGATCTTGGCTCTCTCTCTATATAAAAGCCTAAGTGACCAGCCAACCGGCTGACCAACTGTGACATGCACTGACCATCAGGGGGCAGATGCTCAATGCAGGAGCAGAAACCACAGGCATGGAAACCTGGAACAGACTGATGAATCTCAGAGGGAAGAGGGAAGTGGGAGGGCGGGAAGATATTAACCAAAGATCTATATGCATATTAGAGGCCCGGTGCACAGATTCGTGCACCAGTGGGGTCCCTCGGCCTGGCCTGTGGGGATTGGGCTGAAACCAGCTCTCCGACATCCCCGAGGAGTCCCGGATTGCGAGAGGGCGCAGGCCAGGCTGTGGGAATCTGTGCACCAGGCCTCTAGTTACAAATAATGCTGTTATGAACATAGGGGTGCATATATTCTTTTGAGTTGGTGTTTGGGGATTCTTGGGATATGTTCCCCAGAAGTGGGATAGCTGGGTCAAAAGACAGTTCCATTTAAAATTTTTTAAGGGAACAAATCCACACTGTTTTCTACAGTGGCTGCACCAGTCTGCATTCCCACCAGCATTGCACTAGGGTTGCCTTGTCTTCACATCCTCGCCAGTACTTGTTTGTTGATTTATTGATGGTAGCCATTATTGCAGGTGTGAGATGATACCTCATTGTGGTTTTAATTTGCATCTCTCTGACGGTTAGTAATGTGGAGCATTTTTTCATATGTCTATTGGCCATCTGTCCTCTTTGGAGAACTATCTATTCAGGTCTTTTGCCCATTTTTAATTGGATTATTTGTCTTACTGGTGTATAAGTCTTTATGTATTTTGGGTATTAACTTCTTACCAGATGTATCATTGGAAAATATGTTTTCCCATACAGTGGGTTACCTTTTCATTTTGCTGGCGGCTTCTTTTGCTGTACAGAAACTTTTTAGTTTGATGGAGTCCCATTTGTTTATTTTTTCTTTTATTGCCCTTGCCCTGAAGGTATATCAATAAAAATATTACTACAAGAGATGTCTGATATTTTACTGTTTGTGTTTTCTTTTAGGATTTTTATGGTTTTGTGACTTACATTTAAGTCTGTATCCATTTTGAGTTTGTAAGTTGATGGTCTCCTTTCATTTTTTTTCCATGTACCTGTCCAATTTTCTCAACACTATATGTTGAAGAGACTGCCTTTATTCCATTGTATGTTCTTGCCTCCTTTGTCAAATATTAATTGACCATTTAGGTGTCAGTTGATTTCTGGGCTCTCTGTTCTCTTCTATTGATGTATGTGCCTGTTCTTATGCCAGTACAGGACTGTTTGGATTGCAATGGCCTGTAGTATAGATTGATATCAGGTATTGTATCCACCTTTGTTCTTCTTTCTTCAGATTGCTGAGGCTATCTGAGTCTTTTTGGTTCCATATAAATTTTTGAATATTTGTTCTAGATCTGTGAAATATGCCATTGGTATTTTAATAGGAATTGCGTTAAATCTATAGCTTGCTTTGGATAGTATAGACATGCTAATGATGTTAATTCTTCAAATCCATATACATGGTATATGCTTCCCCTTATTTGTATTTTCTGAGTATAGGTCTTTAACCTCCTTGGTTAAATTTATTGCTAGGTACATTATTTTGTTGTTGTTGCAATAGTAAATGGGATTATTTTCTTAGTTTCTCTTTCTTATAGCTCATTGTTGGTGTATAGAAATACCACCGATTTCTGGTTATTTATTTTGCTGAATTCATTTATTAGTTCTGGTAGGTTATTGGTATAGTCTTCAGGGTTTTCTATGTACAGTATCATGTCATCTGTGAATAATGAGAGTTTTACTTCCTCTTTTCGATTTATATGCCTTTTATTTCTTCTTGTTTGATTGCCATGGCTAGAACTTTCAGTACTATCTCCTATATAATAAAAGCCTAGGTGGCGTCACACCCTCACGCTACATCACCACAAGATGGCTGCCACAAAATGGCCCCCACGCACAGCAGAGGCGGGGCCTGGTGCCGCTCTGCACCATAAGGTCTGGGGATCCCGTGGCTCCGCGTGGCATGGAGGAGGCGGGTCCCAGTGGAGGAGGAGGGTCATTACAGAGGAGGGCAGTTGTGGGCCATCAGGCCGGCACGGGAGGGCAATTGGGCGCGATCGGGCCGGCAGGGGAGCAGTTAGGCATCAGTTGGGCTGGCAGGCAGAAGGGGTTAGGGGCAATCAGGCAGGCAGGCAGGTGAGCAGTTAAGAGCCAGTGGTCCCGGATCGTGAGAGGGATGTCCCATATTGGAGAGGGTGCAGGCTGGGTGAGAGACCCCCGCCCACCCCCCCACCCCCTCCCCCCCCACACACAGTGTTGAATGATATTGGTGAAAGCGGACATACCTATCTAGGGAAACACTTTTTTTAAAAAAATATATTTTATTGATTTTTTTACAGAAAGGAAGGGAGAGGGATAGAGAGTTAGAAACATCAATGAGAGAGAAACATCGATCAGCTGCCTCCTGCACTCCTCCTACTGGGGATGTGCCTGCAACCAAGGTACATGCCCTTGACCGCAATCGAACCTGGGACCATTCAGTCCCCAGGCTGACGCTCTATCCACTGAGCCAAACCGGTTAGGCAACACTTTTTTTAAGAATTTTTTTTTTATTGGTTTCAAAGAGGAAGGGAGAAAGAGGAAGAGAGAGAGAGAGAGAGAGAGAGAGAGAGAGAGAGAGAGAGAGAGAGAGAAACATCAGGGATGAGAAAGAATCATTGATCGGCTGCCTCCTGCACGACCCCCACTGAGGATCGAGCCTGCAACCCAGACATGTGCCCTGACCAGGAATTGAACCGTGACCTGGTTGACACAACCACTGAGCCATGCTGGCTGGGCTTAAGGTAAACAGTTTTAGTTTTTGCCCATTGAGTATGATGTTGGCTGTGTATTTGTCATATGGTCTTTATTATGTTGGGGTATGTTCCTTCTATTTCCACTTTGCTTAGAGTTTTTATCATAAATGGGTGCTAGATTTCATTAAATGCTTTTTCTGCATCTATGTGTATGATCATGTGATTTTTATCCTTCATTTTGTTTATGTGGTATGTCATGTTTATTGATTTGTGAATATTGTACCAACCTTGCATTCCTGGCATAAATCCCACTTAATCCTGGTGTATGACCTTTTTATTGTATTGCTGGATCTAATTTGCTAATATTTTCTTGATTATTTTACCATCTAAGTTCATTAGGGATATTGGCCTATAATTTTCTTTTTCTTTTTAATTACATCTTTATTGTTCAGATTATTACAGTTGTTCCTCTTTTTTCCCCCATAGCTCTCCTCCACCCAGTTCCCACCCCACCCTCTGCCCTTACCCCCCCACTGTCCTCATCCATACGTGTACGATTTTTGTTCAGTCTCTTCCTGCACCCCCACACCCCTTTCCCCCCAAGAATTGTCAGTCCACTCCCTTTCTATGCCCCTGGTTCTATTATATTCACCAGTTTACTCTGTTCATCAGGTTTTTTATTCACTTGATTTTTAGATTCACTTGTTGATAGGTATGTATTTGTTGTTCATAATTTGTATCTTTACCTTTTTCTTCTTCCTCTTAAAGAATACCTTTCAGCATTTCATATTATACTGGTTTGGTGGTGATGAACTCCTTTAGCTTTTTCTTATTGGTGAAGCTCTTTATCTGACCTTCAATTCTGAATGATAGCTTTGCTGGATAAAGTAATCTTGGTTGCAGGTTCTTGCTATTCATCACTTTGAATATTTCTTGCCACTCCCTTCTGGCCTGCATAGTTTCTGTTGAGAAATCAGGTGACAGTCATATGGGTACTCCCTTGTAGGTAACTAACTGTTTTTCTCTTGCTGTTTTTAAGATTCTCTCTTTGTCTTTTGCCCCTGGCATTTTAATTATGATGTGTCTTGGTGTGGTCCTCTTTGGATTCCTTTTGTTTGGGGTTCTCTGTGCTTCCTGGACTTGTAAGTCTATTTCTTTCACCAGGTAGGGGAAGTTTTCTGTCATTACTTCTTCAAATAGGTTTTCAATATCTTGCTCTCTCTCTTCTTCTGGCACCCCTATAATTTGGATGTTGGTGTGCTTGAAGTTGTCCCAGAGGCTCCTTACACTATCTTCATATTTTTGGATTCTTTTTTTTTTTTTTTTTTGCTTTTCTGTTTGGGTATTTTTTGCTTCTTCGTATTTCAAATCATTGACTTGATTCTTGGGATCCTCTTGTCTGCTGTTGGATCTCTGTATATTATTCTTTATTTCAGTCAGTGTATGCTTAATTTCTAGTTGGTCTTTTTTCATATCCTCCAGGGTCTCACTAAATTCATTGGCGGTTTCTAGAAAATTCTGAAAAACCTTATAACCGTGGTTTTGAACTCTATATCCAGTAGTTTGCTTTCCTCCATTTTTGTCATTTGTGACCTGTTTCTTTGTCTCCGCATTTTTTATGCTTTCCTGTGTTGATAAAGTGGCCTTGTGTGCTAGGTGTCCTATAAGGCCCAGTGGCTTAGCCTCTCCAATTACCTGAGGTGGACACTCTTGGTGCACCCCTTTGTGGGCTTTGTGCACAGTCTCGTTGTAGTTAAGCCTTGATTGTTGTAGGTATCTCTGGGAGGAATTGACCTCCAGGCCAATTGGCTGTGAGAATCAGCTGTGTCTATGGTGGGAGAACTTCTGTGCTGAAGACACCCTTCTGGGGCAAGACTTGCTTCAGTGGGGCTTTGGTGCTCACTGAGTCTGCCCCCTGAGTGTGTCCCTTATGGATCTGAGGAGTTGTAATCTGGATGGTCCCACCCACTCTGACCACTGGGTACACTGGCTCTTGGATCTAAGGAGGTGCTAATTTAGCCTCTGCCTGAGGCTACCCAGCAGGAGCTACGAAGAAATCTGCAGATTCCCCTTCCTTGTTTGGGGTTTGGAGGTGCCCAGATGAGGCCCAGCTGTGAAGCAGTGCAAGCTGCTGTGGGGCCTTGGGCCTACTCTTGGAAGTTCTGGGTCTTTCTGGCCCAGCTGCAGTTTGTTAGGTAATTTTCAGATTGCAGAGGGCCAGGGCATTCATATGCAAAATCCGCTGCCACAGCTTGGGTGGGATGGGGTCTCAGGGAATCAACAGGGCGGAGCAAACAGCTATGGCTGATCCTCAGTTCTACCCTAAGAGGCCCCGTGTCTCAGTGTCCTAGTAATCACTGCAAGCACCTCTGAGAGAGAGCCGCCCTCTAGTTCTGAGTTCTGCCTGCTGCCAGACAGTCCAGTTTCTCCCTATGAGTCTGGGTCCCCAGAGACTCACCCGGAACTGCAGTTCAGATCAGTCGGGGGCTTGTGACTCCCTCCCGATTCAAAAAGACAACCGCGTCCTCAGTGCCAGCCCTTGCCATGTGCGCCTCCATACCTCTGCACGCACCTCCTCTGAGTCTCAGTGTGCTTTTCTCTTTCCTTCTAGTTGTAGAATTTCCACTCAGCCAGCCTTTCTGTAGTTTTGGATGATGTCCGTTTTGTCTTTTAGTTGTATTTTTGAAGTTGTTGTGGGAGGCAGCAATTTCCGGTGTTTACCTATGCCGCCATCTTGGTTTTTTTCTAATTTTCTATTTTTGTCATGTCTTTATCTGGTTTTGGAATTTAGATAATGCTAACTTGGTAAAATGAGCTTGGAAATTTTCCCTCCTTTTTAATTTTTTGGAACACTTCAAGAAGGATAGATGTTAGATCTTTGGATGTTTGGTGAAATTCATCTGTGAAGCCATCCAGTTCAGGACTTTTATTTGTTGGAAGTTTTCAGGACTTTTATTTGTTGGGAGGTATTTTTGTTGTTGGTTGTTTTTTTACTGCTTCAATTTCACTGTTTGTAATCTGTCTATTCAGATTTTTTTTTTTTCATAGTAGGGGATTTTAATACCCTATTGACATCACTGGATAAATCCTCTAGACCCGTGGTCGGCAAACTGTGGCTTGTGAGCCACATGTAGCTCTTTGGCCCCTTGAGTGCTGGGGTCCGACCCCAGCAGGTCCAGGGGTTCCCATAGGTGTAGATGGAGTTGGCGAAGAAGGAATGACATGGAGACAGTGTTCAGTTGACCAGCAGCCTAGCCAGGATCTCTAGCCAAGTTCTGGTTTGGTTCTCTCACTAGGTTCTCCAGCCAGGTTCTCCAGGTTCTCCAGCCAGGTTTGGTCTCCAGATTCTGTAGCCAGGTTCTGTTGCCAGGTCTGTCTAGGTTCTCCTGCCAGGTTCTGTAGCCATGTTCCCTCGCTAGGTTCTCCAGCCAGGTTCTGTCCAGGTTCTCCAGCCAGGTTCAGTCACCAGGTTTTAGTCAGGTTCTCTTGCCATGTTCTATCCAGGTTCTGTCTCTAGGTTCTTCAGCCAGGTTCTGTAGCCAGGTTCTGTCTGTAGGTTCTGTGGCCAGTTTCTGTCCAGGATCTTTTGCCACGTTCTCTCGCTAGGTTCTGTCTCTAGGTTCTATGGCCAGTTTCTGTCCAGGATCTTTTGCCATGTTCTCTCGCTAGGTTCTGTCTCTAGGTTCTGTGGCCAGTTTCTGTCCAGGATCTTTTGCCATGTTCTCTCCAGCAAAGTTCTTCTGTCTCTAGGTTCTGTGTCTAGGTTCTGTCAAGATTTTCTGATTCTGCCGAAACCGGTTTGGCTCAGTGGATAGAGCGTCGGCTTGCAGATTGAAAGGTCCCAGGTTCGATTCTGGTCAAGGGCATGTACCTGGGTTGCGGGCACATCCCCAGTGGGAGATGTGCAGGAGGCAGCTGATCGATGTTTCTCTCTCATCGATGTTTCTAACTCTCTATCTCTTTCCCTTCCTCTCTGTAAAAAATCAATAAAATATATTAAAAAAAAAAAAAGATTTTCTGATTCTTCCTGATTCAGTTTTGGAGGATTGTATGTTTCTAGGAATTTATTGATTTCTTCCAGATTGTCCGGTTTGTTAGCATATAGTTCTTTGTCATTTTCTTTTTCTTTTTTTTTTTTTTTGGTTAATCCTTACCCAAGGATATTTTCCCATTGTTTTTTTTAGAGGGAGGAGTGGGGGGGGCGGGAGGAGTGGGGGGGGGGCATCGATGTGAGAGAGACACATTGATTGGTTGCCTCCCGCACGCATCTTGATCGGGGCCAGGGGTCAAACCTGGACCAGGTACATGCCCTTGACCGGGAATTGAATCCACAACCTTTCAGTGTGCAGGCCAGTACTAACCACTGAACTACACCTTGTAGATAATTACCTGCTTTTCTCTTGATGCTTTTAACACATTGTGTACCGCATAGAAATCTCTAAGACATACGCCAGGGACCGCACGTTTTTGGGCAAACTGCACGTTATTTAAATCATCATAATGCACTTTAGGTGTTGTTTTTCAATAATTATAACATTTTTATTCACATAAACAATTAAAGTTCCTAGTACTTTTTAAATGTATGGTAGGTACTGCGTAAAACATTTTCCACTATGAAGAGGGACCAAACAAAATTTACCTAAGTATCTAGATCCGCTCCTTTTTCCATGGGCGTGAAAAACGAGAACACTCGTGAGCGGTCCTTAACAGATGGCGCGAGAAACACGAGAAAACTCCTGAGCTGTACGAAATGTGTTAAGATTCTCTGTCTTCAATCTTTTGGGATTTTAATTATGACAAGAGGCCGAGAGGCCTGCAATCAGGGCTGAACAGGTTTCCCGCTTCCCCACCTCCTTCCCTTGCTACCCACGTGCCACCAGCACGTGTGTTTTTTCCCCGCCGCCGCCCCCCCCCCCCCGCCTTCCCCTTCCTCAGCGCCCTGCTGCTGCCACTGTTGGCCCACCATGTTCCATGCCACTCCCTGGTGATCAGCACACATCATAGCTAGCGATCGAACTCCCGGTCGAACTTCCAAGGGGACACTTTGCATATTAGCCTTTTATATATATAGATGTGTCTTGATATGGGTCTCTTTTGGTTCATCTTGTTTGGGACTCCCTGTGCTTCCTGGACTGTGTGTCTTTTTCCTTCGCCAGGTTAGGGAAATTTTCAGTCATTATTTCTTGAAATAGATTCTTGATTCCTTGCTCTCTGTCTCTTCTTCTGGTACCCCTGTGATGTGCATTTTGTTTCATTTCATGTCCCAAAATTCCCTTAAACTATCCTAGTTCTTTTTCATTTTTTCTTCACCCCATTCTGACTTTTTTTCTACGTTGTTTTTCAAATCTGATTCAGTCCTTTGCTTTATCCATCCTACTTTTAATACCTTCTGTGTATTCTTTGAATATTTGTGAAATATGGTATTTTTCATTTCTGACTGGTTCTTTTTCATAGTTTCTCTGTCCCTTTTCATGCTGGTGTAGTTCTTACTGAGTTCCTTGAGCATCCTTATTAGCATTACTTTGAACTCTATATCTGCTAACTTTTTTACCTCCATTTCATTTAGCTCTTTGTCTGGAGATTTCTTCTGTTCTTTCATTTGGGGCCTGTTTTGTTTTTGGTTTTTTTTTTGTCTCCCATTGTGGTTGTCTCGTTGTATATGTTTCTGTGTATTAGGTAGAATTTCTATGACTCCCAGTCTTTGTGGGGTTGCCTAATGTAGTAGGTGTCCTGTGGGACCAGTGGAATAGTCTCCTTGATCCCCTGAGCTGGGTGCTCTAGGAATGTCCTTTGTGTGGATTATATGGGCCTTCCTGTTGTAATTGGGTCTTGATTGTTGTTGGCCCATTTGTTGGTGGGATCAATCCTTAGGCTGGCTGACTGTGAGGCTCAACCCTGACCATGGCATGCAAGCTGCTGTACAGGTGCCATTTCACTGGAATTTTACACGAATCTCCTCAGAGCTGCGCCTCCTGAGACTGAATGGTTTCTGGTTAAACATTTGAGTATGAAGACTTCATATATGATGCTGTTTACTTCAAACTCAGCTTCACTATTTGTAATTTTAAATGGGAACTTTTTTGTAAAGGAACATTTCCCCTTTGCAAAGAGCAGGCAGTCTGGGAGGTACTTGCACATCCTGCAAATGCCCTGCTCCTCATTAGGCTTCTCCCTACTGGCATTTACACCAGTGATAATTCATACTGGAGGAAATTATTTCCTTGCCATTTACAACATGGCGATTTTATAATTCTTTCATACCTTGTACATTTGTTAGCTGCAACTCTATAAAGTAGGGTAAAGCTTAATTCTTTTGATTACTATGGTCTTGTGATTTTAACTGTAGACCCCCCCACATTTTTAAAGTGAGAAGTTAGTTTTATAGTCTTCCCCAATTGTGTGGCAAGTGACTTTTCCCTCCTCTATTTATTTTTAGTATACTCTGAACTCATACATTGTACTAAGGGTCCTAAAATAATTGATTTTCATTACTCTTTTTGATACATTGTCTCAAATTTTGCCAGTAGGAGTCCCTTCAGGCTGGTTCCAGTGCCTTTTTGACATGCTCCCACTATTTCTTAATCACTAACTTGGTTTTACTGCTCTGGTTCCTTTTAGTGGGTCTCATGGACTTTTATTTTCATTAGCAGCTTTATTGGATATAAGTTATGTACCAAAAATTCACCGATTTACCCAGAGGCTTTTTAACTTGAACATTTTTGGTGGTTAAAAACTAATTTTTTTGTGAAGTCTAATGGAGTCACTGTACCCGCAAACTGGGGAATCATTTGTCTGCCTTGGGATTTTCTCTAAAAATAGTATTGTCACCTGCTATTTCCTGGAAAAGGCCAGGGGTATTTTGTATAACAGGCATGTACGATCCAGTTCTCCCTTTGGTGCTCTTGGTAATGTTTGCTTGTTTTCATTTCTATTTTCCCTGTCCTGTTTTGTTTTTGTTGTTATTTTTACCTACTAAGGAACTGAAGTGGGTCTTTGCATTCCTTCCACCAGCACCCTTTAACTTGAACCAGATAAATTCTAGCAGTTTTAGAAAGAAGCAGGAGGGAAAAGGAAGAGCGCAAAAGAAATAATCAGCTCCCGGATGCTGCTGTCTATGCTCTCATTGCCTTTACACTTCCTTCCCCGGACTCAAACCGTCCTGGCTTGCATTCATTTCCTCAAGCACACCAAGCATCCCCCTCTAGGAAGGTCTCTACCCCTATGCTTATGTGCCACCACACTGCCTCCACTCCCCACCACAAGGCAGGCTGTTATTGCAGCTTAAATGACACCCTTTCAGTAGATCTCCCATGACCCTTGAACCTTGACCCTCTACACACCTCTGATTCTCCAACAAAGCACCTGTCCATTTCCTTCTTAGCCTTCCCCACAGTCTGGTTTGTGTCCTGAGATCCTGTGTGTTCTACCCCTCATGGGCCCTCCTTTGAAAATACACTTTTAGTCATAGAACCTAGAGGGATTTGGCAAAGGTTAGAAGCATTTCCAGATGGGAAATATTCTTGCGGTCATTTTGTGTGGTGGGGAGAAAGAAGCTGGTTCTGTCTTTAGGTAGGCATTTGACCTTTGTACCACAGTAGGCTCTCAGAACTTCGATTCAGGAATATTGCCATGTGCATGCAACCTCAGAGATCTAAAAACAGGACAAAGACTGAATTTTGAATTATCTCTTTGCTATCTCAGTGTGTAGGATCTCTTTTCACCATCAGGGTTGAGACAAATGGATGGTTGACACATTAATCATAAAAATGACATCTTCTGTAAACATTTTTTAAAATATATATTTATTGATTTCAGAGAGAAAGGGAGGAGAGATAGAAACATCAATGATGAGAGAGAATCGTTAATCGGCTGCCTCCTGCACGCCCCCTACTGGGAGAATCGAACCCACAACCCGGGCATGTGCCCTTGACAGGAATCAAACTCAGGACCCTTGAGTCTGCAGGCCGATGTTCTATCCACTGAGCAAAACTGGCTAGGGCTTTTCTGTAAACATTTTAAATCCAAACATAAATCATTGGCTAAATGACTGTCTTTCTTTTAGGATGGCTCTTCTTGGGGAGTTTACCATTAAGGTTCTTGCAAAACCTAACTTTGGCTTCTTTTAAAGTGGAGCAAGGGCTATTGTAAGGTCATTTAAATGCCAAACCTTTCTAGGTTTTTAAGATTTCTTTCTCCAAACATATATTGGTCTCACCCATACATAATTATTCACCAGCAATAGGTCAAGAGATACAGATTTTTTTTTAATCCTCACCTGAGGATATGTTTAGAGAGAGGAAGGGAGAGAGACATCAGTGAGAGAGAAACATCAATCTGTTGCCTCCCTTATGCACACTGACTGGGAATCGAAGCCATAACTTTTTGGTGTATGGGATGATGCTCCATCCAACTGAGCCACCCAGCCAGGGGACCAGCAATATTTTCTAGTGACTTGTGTTTATTGAGTCTTTCCAAACAGTCATCTAGGGCCACTCTTTTTCTATTCACACTCATATATCATTTGTTTGTATACTATTTAATTATGTTATTAATACTCAGTAAATAAAATTGCCATAAATGGATTTGGGAATAAACATAGCTGACGAACTCTTGGTAAGCATCGAACTTGTATGGGAAAGGAGTGAGGCTGCACTGGAGACGGGCAGGAAGGAGTCTCCACCAGGGCTGGGGCTGTACAGGCTGTGGTTCTTTTTTTCTTTTCTTTTCTTTTTTTTTTTTCAGAGAGGAAGGAAGAGTGAGATAGAATCATCAATAATGAGAGAGAATCACTGATCAGTTGCCTTTTGCATGCCTCCCACTGGGGATCGAGCCTGCAACCTGGGCATGTGCCCCGACTAGGAATTGAACGGTGACCTCCTGGTTCATAGGTTGATGCTCAGCCACTGAGCAACACCGCCTGGGTTGGACTGTGGTTCTTATAAAGTCTCTAGCAAGGCAGTTAAGTAAAAGGTGTTTGGGAGAGCTCTGTATACCAGTATAATAAGAAAGAAGAGAAACGGCTAAGCCTAAGTTAGTATACCCATTCGTACCTGGGTCATTACATTCATTTGTATGAGAAATGCTCCAGGTGGCTTCAAATGCAAATCTGCAGAAAAGTTGGCAACTTTGAATTTGGTTCCCCCACCTCCATTCAACCAGTGTACTTTTTGTACTTAAGAAACTACCTATTGAATTAAAAATAGAAATCCTTTCTCACCCTCCCAGCTATAAATGACAAGAACTTTATTTTGTTTTGAGAGTTTGGTGTTTGGGATACTCTTGTTATTGCCATTGTTTGATTTAGGTTTGAGTTTTTTTATTTTTTTAATCTTTTGGCCCCTATAAAATGCTGCCTATGAAAACCACCTGCAAAGATTCATCAGCAACTGCAAACCATATTGTGAGTCATGAGCTGTAACAAGTGCTAAAGCCGTAACTCCACAGATGCCATCTTTTTTTTTTTTTTTTAAGTACAATTTCCATTTATTTTTATCCCAGAGAACTTTTCTTCACTCCTTAAGGACTTAACTCCTTACATGGGCTTTGGTGAAGATCATGGGGCAGCACCCACAGGTCTAAATCAGGGTGAGGGGATTCAGTCCTTCCAGGCTTTCTGGGAACGATTCCTGACTGTTTTGCTGTGAATGGCACAGCTCACACAGTAATGTAGTTTTACATACAGCTTGGGAAGCACATAGGTGTCAAAGACATTTGCTTCGGAGATGTCCCTAATGGCTGCGGCCTTCACTATGTTTCGAATGACAGACTTCTTAATGGCCTTGTCCTTGGGCACGCATCAGGCGCAGTTGGTGTAACGAATAGGCTGCACGTAGCCTTGGCCTTTTTTTGGCACGACTGTTATTCCTTTTCTTGGTCATCTTGGAAATGAGGACCCGAGAGAGTCCGCAGATGCCTTCTTCAGTTATCTTTCCTTATCCATTTGAGAGTATATGGTGACTCTGCCTTCCACAAAGCAGAATACACTGGAAATGGCTCTATTTCTGTTGGATTATTAGCAAAATAAAAACCCAGTGGTCCTCTTGAATATCTAAATCCTGACCTTGGATCTTAACCACTGCTTCTGCGACTTGGGCCAGCCACAGGAACACAGTCCTGGGGCGCTTTGCTCAGGAGCTGCTGGCCAAGTCTGCCTTTGATGGTTCCTTCTGAGCGAGAGCAGTTTCAAACACATGAGCAGCAGAAAGAACAGCCTGCGGAGGGGTAGATGAACTCAAGACTCCTCCCCATGCCTTTTGTTCTTGTTGAAGACCATCTGCTCCCTCTCCAAGGATTTGAGTCTGGTTCTTCCCCAGAAGTACAGCTAAACAGTTTGGGAAGAGACCCAGACACAGGTGACATCGACTGCCTTGCAGCCATAGGCTGCTTTAACAGTCCCTCGCAATACAGCCTTTGTTCCTGTCATAGTCTTACGATTTTTAACTGAAGACTCCCAAATTTTTACATTTTTCTCACTGATCAGTAACTTAAAGGTGCTGAAAGTAAAATCTGCCACTCTGGGATTACCCGATTCTTTCTGCATATAGGGAAGAGGTCTAAATATGGAAGCCTTGTGCTTGTCCTGCTAATTCTTAAAAATCATGCGAGTGAGGCAAATCTGAAAGTGCTCATGAGTGCCAGGAGTTAAGCTGAGTGCCACAAGGACATAGAACTCTGAGTCCAGGTCTGTGACCTCAAGAGAGTTCTTGAAATCGAGAATGTGGAGCTATCCCAGGCAGATTCTGGGTCATGCGGTATATAGGTTTGTGTGTAGTCAGAAATGAAATCGGTCATGCTGATGATTTTCGCTAAGAGTGCCCTTTGGAGCTTAAAGAATGTCAGCTGTCGTGCCTGAACTGTAACTTCAGTTGCCTTTGTGCAATAGAGCATGCTTTCTCTAGGAAATTATGGCACTAACTTGGCAGGTGGTTTCACTGTTGCCGGGCTCCAGGCCCTGGCATGGAGATGTCTAGAGTTAAAATGGAAACAGCTGCTGAGACTTGACTTGCTGCCTGCTTTACCTGCTCCTTCCCCAAACAGAGAAAGCACCTTACTGTCTACTGCCAGGTTGGGTGTAGTAGGTAACAAGCAGGATTTTAGTAAATCTCACTTTTTTTTTCCCCTTTAAAAAAACAACAACAGTTTTATAGAGGCATAATTGACATCCAATAAACTGATCATACTTAATGTGTACAATTTGTTCATAAGTTTTTGGTTGTTTTTTTAAAAGTATATTTTATTGATTTTTTTTTTTTACAGAGAGGAAGGGAGAGGAATAGAGAGTTAGAAACATCGATGAGAGAGAAACATCGATCAGCTGCCTCTTGCACACTCCCTACTGGGTATGTGCCCGCAACCAAGGTACATGCCCTTGGCCGGAATCGAACGTGGGACCTTTGAGTCCGCAGGCCGACGCTCTTATCCACTGAGCCAAACCGGTTAGGGCTGTTCATAAGTTTTGATGTGTTTCTTTGTTACCCTTTCTTCCCATCTCCAACAACCACACGATTTTTTCTGACAGCATAGATTAGTTTGCATTTTATAAAGCTTTATATAAATGGAATCATACAGTATGTACTCTTTAACTTTTCAGTTACAGTTGGCATTCAATATTATATTAGTCTCAGGTGTCAGTATGTACTCTTTTTTGTCTGTCTTCTTTCACTTGGCATAATTATTTTGAGATTTTTGTGTTATTCCATGTGTTAATAGTTCATTCCTTTTTATTACTGAATAGTTTTCTTTTTTTAATTGATTTCAGAGAGAGGAAGGAAGAGGGAAAGAGAGACAGAAACATCAGTGATGAGAGATAATCATTGATTGGCTGCCTCCCGCATGGCCCCCACTGGGGATCCAGCCTGTACCCGGGGCATGTGCCCTAATCAGGAATCGAGCTGTGACCTTCTGGTTCATGGATTGATGCTCAACCACTGAGCCACACCTTTCCAGCAATGCTATATGCTTTGCAAATATTTTTTTTGTCTGTCTTGTGACTTAACTTTGCATTCTCTTAAAAGCATCTTTTAAAGTACAGAAGTTTTTAATTTTGATGAAGTTCAGTTTATCCTTTTATGGATTATGCTTTTTAGCTTCATATCTAAGGAATCTTTGCCTAAACCACAGCTACAATGATTATTTCCCCGTTTTCTTCTAGAAGTTTTATAGATTTTTTTAAAATATATTTTTATTGATTTTTTTACAGAGAGGAAGGGAGCAGATTTCTTGTTTATATTTAGATCTGTTACCCATTTTAAGTTGATATTGATTCTGATGTGAAGTGCAGATTTAGATTTTTACTTTTTGCCTGTGGATATCCCATTGTTCCAGCCCAGTGTATTTTTCAGGCATTGTAGTTTTCATCTCTGGAAGTTTGATTTGAATCTTACTGTCCTTCTCTACTAATTTTAATGCCTGTGTCAGTTCTGGGTTGTTTTCAATTGATTGATTAGTCTTCACATTGTGAGTCATGTTTTCCTGCTTCTTTGCATGCTTGGTAATCAGATAATATACATTATGAGTTTTATCTTTTTGTGGGGTACTAGCTATTTTCATTCCTGTAAATCATCCTGAGCTTTGTACTGGGAACTACTTTACTTACTTAAAAGCAGTTTCCAAGATCTTGCCTCAGATCTTCTTGGGTATCCTACCCAGTGCCTCATGAACTGTGTCTTTCTCCTGTCTGGCTAGTGGGAACAGATGCTGAGCCTTTTAAACATTTTGGATGGTTCTTTTCCCGGCCTTAAGTAGTTTCCTCAAAGACATGCATTGATTAGTACTCTCTGAATACTTAAGGGGGACCCTCTCCAAATCCCTGGGGATCTCTCTGTAGTTCTCCACTCCCTGGTACATGTCTTGTAGACTCGGGCTGTCTTAAGCTCCATCCCAGTTTCCTCTCCCTGGAAACTCTCAAGGATGTAAGCTGCCACAGTCATAAGGCTCACCTTGTTAGTTTCTTTTGTGTGTGTGTGTGTGGGCGGGGGGGGGGGGGGGGTGTGTGTTTGGTTTTTTATTTGTTTGGGATTTTTGTTTTTGGTTTAGATGGGAGGGTAAACCTGATTCCTGTTTCTCCATCTTGGCCAGAACTGTGACCTGTTTTGGTGTCACAGCTTCTCTTACATTCTACATTCAACACTGACCAGCCTAATTCCCACTTCAGAAAATACTGTATGCACATTCGTTCCTGCTGCTTAGTGGACACTGCTTCCTTTCCTGAATCAGCTTCTCCCCCAGGCTAACAACTTACAGCCATATATAAAGTGGTCTGTTCCTCCCCATTGCGAGGAAGCCCTCCTAGCACCTCCTTGCCCCTATAGCCTGTGCCAGTTGTGTGACTTTGTGCTCAGCTCTGGGGATATTGTTTACTTTTTAGACTTAGATTATAGGAAATCCCCTCCTCAGGCCAAAGAGACCCCTATCATTTACCAACACCACCACTCAGCCCTTCCCTGTGAAGATTTCTCAAAGGAAGTAGACAGGATTGACAGTTGGTGACTGTGGTCTGATGTTCTGGAGCAAGGCTCATGTACTCTTTCTGGAAACAAGAGCTCATCTGAAATTGAGTAGGAGAATCAGATCCTTGGCAAAGCTCTTGCTTAAAGCCCCTTTGTTGGCATTTATAGTTTTTTAAAATAATAGGAAGAGGCTTTGCCCCTCAGTGTCCCAGAAGAGTTTAAGAAAGACATTCTCCCAGACCTACAGTCTCTTTGCTGAACTCTGGTTTTCTAGGCTGGCTCAGTAGCAGGTAGAGGCTGGATTCCACCTTGTGCTTCCAGCTTGATACCAGTCAGACACTAAAGCATCTTAACCTTTAGGCAAAGTGAGATAGATGCACATCTGGAGAATGCTTGGCAATGCATTTAATCAGGAATAAAAGGAGTCTGTCTCAGTACCCTGTGGTTTTTCATTGCAATTAAATGCAGTCTTGCCCTGGTTCAGGGCATGTTCAAATTTTGCAGGAAATAGGATAATTCTTTCATAGGTTTACTGTGTTTAAAAGTGAGTTGCAACCCATTAGTGTATCATGAAATAAATTTAGGGGTCACACACAGCATTCCTCTTAATAATGAGAAGTCTGTCCCATATAGTAACTATTACATAATGTAAATACCTCAATCAGTGATAGCTCTTTGTGGGTGGGTGGTTGAGTTCCATTTCTCTGTTACTCCTCTCTTGGCAGCACTGCAATTGAGTATGCTAAGTAAATGTGAAATAAAGATGTACCTCATACCAATTAGGTTACTTTCAGCTGCAAGTAACTGAAAACCTGACTTAAGGCAAAGCAGACTTTCAGTCATCTTAGAACACAAGTCTTGAGGGAGGTGGTTTGGGTCTGGTTTAGATCAATGGGACAACTACTCTGTGGTGCTGACCTTTTCATGGTTATAAGGTGGCTGCCATCCTCGCACAGCAGCATTCGACAGGAAGGGAGAGCAGGAGCTTTCTTCCTGCGTGTGTTTTTCTTTTTTACAACGGAGACAGGTCTTTTCCTGCAAGATTTCAGTAGACTTTACAGTTGGTCTGAATGCCCAGACTGACACATATGCCCCAACCCTGGTATAAAAGAACGGCTTAGATTGATTCCAGTTCATGTACTGGGCCAGGCTGTTGCTGCTCCTGGAAAGTTGCTATTCGGTTAAAAAGGAGGGGAGGGGCACTGAGTTTGGAATGTGCCACAGCCTGGGTTCCAAGTGCCTCTCTGGGCAGGTATTTCTCTGTGGGTTTCGTTCAGCTAGCCTTTGCAGACCGTTAGGGCTGGGGACCTCACCCTTCCATCGTTGGCTCTTTCCCCGAGAGGTTCCTCACCAGTGACTTACCCACCATCGCCCCTCAGGAAACCCTGGGGCTGGCTCCTCACATTCTGCTCTATAACATGCAGACCAGGAAGAGGCGATTTCTCCTCATTAGCGTCCTTTGTAGCTCACAGTCCCCATTGTGCTAAATAAAACCTTTTGGTAGAGCCAGACCCCACTGCTCACTGGCTCTGACCTTGAACAGGTTACTGAACCTGGAAGTTGGTTCCCTTATTTCTGTTACACGCAGTCTCAGGAGAGTGAATGGGAAGGCTCCCTGCCTGGCAGACAGAGAATCTGAGAATCCTAGCTATTCACTGCCTACTCTCACCCTTAATGCTGAGTTCAGCTGGGTGAGTTCAGTGTATGAAGCAGAGCCCGATGTGTAGAAAAGGGATCTCTACAGTGAGTATTGTGGAGAGTGGAGACCTGTTCTTCTCCTAGTTACTCATAGAAAACTGTTCAAGTCCTGCCATTTGTGGTTTCTTTTACCAGGTAGTGAATGTGTTCTGGCAAGGAGATGAGCTTCATTATAACCCAGCTTGTTAGTTCTGGGTGCCAGTTCCTGGCCCTGCACTTGGCAGGGGTGGATTCCTGTCCTTCTATCTTCCTCTCAGTCCTTAGCTCCCAGTTCCAGGCAGTATCAGCATGTACTCTGCCCCCAGGACATCAATCTCCCCTCCTGCTCGGTAAGGACAGCAGTTCCTGTCCACCTCCCTCCCCAGTTCCCTATTTTGTCAAAGTACAGATAGTCTGGTGTCTGTGATAAAGCTCTCACTTGATCTCTGCTTCCCCATCCCACCTACAAGTGTTGACATTTTTAGGTTGGGATTTTGTTGGGATTTCTCTCTTCCTGTCAAAAATACAAACACAACTAAATTCTGTATTTTATTGGGTCTTCTGAGTGATTCTTAGAACCACGTTGGGTGCCTACCCTCAGCCTCCAACGGAATTAGCTTTGTATTGCGTGACAACTGGCTGACCCCTTCCAGTCTGGGATCCTGGCATAAGAGTTTTAAGGACCTAACTGACAGTTATCACAATTGGCTGACAGTCTTTTAAAAAATATTTTCTGTACTTTTATTTTTAAGGTATTTTTCTTTTTATTGATTTCAGAGAGGAAGGGAGAGGGAGATAGAAACATCCATGATGAGAGAATCATGGATCGGCTGCCCCCTGCATGTCCCATATTGAGGATTGAGCTCGAAAACCAGACATGTGTCCTGACCAGAATTCGAACCGTGACCTCCTGGTTCATAGGTCGATGCTAACCACTGAGCCACTCCAGCTGGCCATGACTGACAGTCTTTTTTGAACAAGGAGTTGCAGATGTCTGTTCCTCTTTTCTCGGGCGTATCTTCTTCCCTGGAATTCCCCCTTTAAGGAAGGTGCCTTTGTGGTTTGTCTGGCTTCTGGGAAACTGGAATAGTAAACTGAACATGGTTTTTGGATTTGTAGTCTAGCTTTATTATTTCAGCAAGCTACTTCACTACTCTCTGCCTCAGTTCCTTCGTCTGGGAAATGGAGACAGTGCCATGGGGAGGATTGAGTGAGTTTATATATGGGAAGTGCCTCGCTCAGCCCCTGGCTTGAGGTGGAAGCACTGCCCACAGTTCAACTGGAATTGTCAGCAGTTCACTAGGAAGAGGTTTTCTGTGTCTTTTCCATTCCACTCCTCTGATTCTAACCAGCTGGTGTCCTACAACTCAGTTCAGTTCTGCCACTACCCACATTTCTGTAAAAGATGATGGGTGAATTAAGGAAGGAATATTGCTGCTTACCTTGTATGTGACTTTGAGCCATTGTGTGTGCCTGAAGGGCCCACAGTTAGTCTGGGAGGAAATCCACAGGGTTCTGGAAATTCATGCAAGGAGTGTGTACACTTTCCTATTCTCCAGACCAAGGTGCATTGCTGCCTGCCTCCCGTGGTCAACTTACTACTTGGAGTTAAGGAAGAGCATTCACAAGGCCTGGCTAGAGGACTACCCTACTCCTTAGAGACCCACTGAGTGCTCCCTGGATTCTGCAGTCCCTCTTCAGGCCTAGACACCCTGCCAGACCCTTCAGTTCAGGCATCTGGGATTTGCACTCTGCTGATGGCTTGTGATTTGCCTCGTGTCATTACTCCTTGTTGCTCATGTTACAACTGCCCTTTTTCACAGGGATGCTTGAAGATGGAAAGAAATTTGATTCCTCCCGGGACAGAAACAAGCCCTTTAAGTTTATGCTAGGCAAGCAGGAGGTGATCCGAGGCTGGGAAGAAGGGGTTGCCCAGGTATGCTCTCATTTGTTTTGTTCTGTTTCTGAGTGTCTACCTTTTAAACTATATTTATGGTTAGAACATTCATATGGTTCAAAAATAAGAAAGGTACAAGTAAAAAATTTTATTCCCATCCCACCCAATCTATCCAGTCCTCCCCCCCGCCAAATAACTCTTGTTATTAATGTTTCTTGTAGAGTTTCTTTAAGCATATATAAAGGCATATACTTTTTTTTCTTTTAGACATATACACACATTGTTCTGCAATTTGCTTTTTTACTTAATCTCTCTTTAAAACACTTTATATACCAGGATTAAAAAAAGCAAGTTTTCTTTCAGCTTCATAGTGTTTCCTTAGGTGTGTGCAATCTAATTTACTTGACCTGAACTCAATTGATGGCCATTTGGGTCGTTTTGCTATTGTAAACCGTGCTGCAGTGACTAACCTTGTATGGACTTTATTTTACGTTTGTTAGGTGTTGGCATAGGCAAATTCTATGTAATGGGGTGAGTGGTTCAGTGGCTGTCTTTCACATACTGCCAAGTTGCCATCCATAGGGATCACACTGAACTGCCACCAGTGGCCTCTGAAGCTGCCTGTCTCCTCTCAGCCCTGCCAGCAGTGAATGTTGTTAGACTTTTGGCTCGGCAGTATGAGTAGCAAATGTTATCTTGGGGTAGTTTCAATTTGTGTTTGTCTTATTGTGGACCATGTTGTGTCAGACTACTTCTGAGAGGTCATATTCATGGATAAAGTAGTTTTGTTTGTCTTGAGTCTTTCTTCACCTCTCCCTCCCCATTGTGTAAACAGGTTTTGTCCGCCAACACTGCAAAATTTCCAGTACACAATAGGGTTGCCAAATTTTAGTTGGATTCTAGCCTTCCATGGAGTCCAGAAATTTTTTTCTTGGCTCTACCAGGTAAAGGGTGTTCACAGTGGCCTGAGACCCAGCGGGCTTTATAATTAGGCTCTGAATGATACTAATCAGTCTGTTTCCCTCTCACCAAAGAGAATTGGGAGATTTAACCAAAGTGTAGAGATATTTCTTTGTTTTTGTTGTTGTTGTTAGTCCTCACCCGAGGATATATTTCCATTGATCTTTAGAGAGAGTAGAAGGAAGGGGGAGAGACAGAGAGAGAAAAACATTGATGTGAGAAAGACTGGTTGCTTGCCTCCCACACAGGCCCCGACCAGGTCCAGGGGTTGAGCCTTCAGCCAAGGTACATGGCCTTGACTGGGAATCAAACCCGGGACCCTTCAGTCTGCAGGCCAATAACTCTATCCACTGAGCAAAACTGGCTACGGCTCTCTTTCTCTTTTCTAGAATAGACATTGTTCCACTTCCTCTATAAAATATCACTGATTTACCTCCAGATAAATTGCTTAACTTTTAGAAACTTTAAGCCATTCCACTCCTAGGTATCTAGATTTCTGTTCCTGCAGGGCAGAGAGTTGGCAGTATAAGAAGGAGAGGATCTTTGTGATTCACTTCCCTTTGGAAACCCCTTCAGCTGTACCTTTCTGTCTCATCCTGTCTCCCCTCCCCCATGTCTGGCCAGCTTTTGGTCTGTAGCCCTTCCCCCACCTCCCATGCCAGCCATTGTCCATACCACAACTCATCTTCTGTGGCTATTCTAGCACTAGAACAATAATTGCGTTGTGTGTTCCAATAGCCGTAATTGTCACCAAGGTAGTATTATCAGCCTGTTCCACATCCCAGGCTTGGCAAGGCATGACATGGTACTGGGAAGGTGCCCAGACTCCCCCTGGACCCAGTGTGCTTTGGAGTCAATCACAGCTCACTTGTGAGAAGCCTGGGTGCTCTGAGACCTCTGCAGGGCATCTTTTAAACTCCTACAGGCACTACTTCAGCAAGTGAGCTAAAAGCACAGGAAGATGGGATTGTTTTGTGCCCCTTTCCCCTTCTTTTGATATTGTTTTGGTTTTAAATGTTGACAGGTATGTAATCCTACCACAAGTACTATTTTGGCAGCTTGCTTTTTTCATTTAACGCTGTATCTTGAGCATCTTTCCATATTAATATATTTAAAGTCATTCTATTCTTTCTAGTGGCTAATCCATGGTGTGCATGTGTCTTTGACATGACTTCTCTTGTAATGGGCATTTGGGGTTGTTAGCAGAAGATTCTGGAAGTAGAATTACTGGGTAAAAGGATATAATTGTCTTGAATTTTTTTATATTAACTCATGCTTTTAACTGTCTTTACCACCTTGGTCTAATATGTCCTTGTTTCTGAAGGGAGCTGTAGGAAGCAAGGCTTTTGAGTTTCATTGGAAACTTCATTGCAGCCTGCTGCTTCCTCTTCAGTCACCCTTAGTCTGGGTCAGAGATAGTTACAGAATGGAAATACAGCAAAAAACCTGCTCACTCTTCAGAGTAAAATAGCTAGTTAAACTTATTTGTGTATTTGATTAGAAAATGAAAAAAGCACAAATTTCTTTTTCTTCTTGATTTTAGAGAGGGAGGGAAGGAGGGAGGGAGGGAGGGAGGGAGGGAGAGAGAGAGAGAGAGAGAGAGAGAGAGAGAGAGAGAGAGAGAGGGGTAAATATATAAATATATGAAAGAGACATCTATTGGTTGCCGGGGATCAAACCCACAACATAAGTGTGTGCCCTGACCAGGAATCAAACCTGAGACCTTCTGGTTCATTGGACAATGCTCCACTCAACTGAACCACACCAGCCAGGGCAATACGAATATTTTTTTTAAGTAAAAAATGTCTTTTTTTTTCTTTGTTAATTTAATCAGTTGCCTCCCACTTTGGCCAATCTATACCCTGTTCTCCCTATAGAAAAATGCTGGTTTTTGTAGGCAGGTACAAATATATAAATATTTTCACACAAGTGATCGATATTGTATCGTGTACTTTGTACTCCAGAAAATCATAGTCTTTTAAAAACTTTTTCTATATTTCTGAGGTATGAGTATAAATATAGGAAGTGCAGAAAAGTTGACTACCCTCCTGCCCCCAATATTACTTTCTCTGTGTGCTTTTTCAAACAAAGTTTTGGACAAAGTACTCCTTTTTCAAGAGCATAGATGCCACTTAACATGTCCTTTGACTGAGCAGGCCACTGAAGGACTAGGTGGTGACACTTCCCGAGTGTTGGCTGCCTGGAGTCAGGTTAGTAACACCTGGGCAGAAAGGTTGAGGGCCTGACCGTTTCAGGAACCAGGGGTTTTTATCTGCCTTTGGGCCCCTTTGAGCCAGATGCAGGGATCATCCCACCTGACTGCCAGTCTCCACGTGCTGCACAGTCGCTGTAATGTCCTACTCACATTGTCCTGGGCAAGGGACACCCAGACTTCTTCCAGAGACAGTTGAGGAATGCATCCAACTGATTCTTTTTTCCTTGTTCTTTTTACAGATGAGTGTGGGTCAGAGAGCCAAACTGACTATCTCCCCAGACTATGCCTATGGTGCCACTGGGCACCCAGGCATCATCCCACCAAATGCCACTCTCGTCTTTGATGTGGAACTTCTAAAACTGGAATGACAGGAATGGCCTACTCCCTGAGTTCCCTGTGCTTGGGTAAGGAACTTAATGCTAAAGAACCTTTAAATTACCTTTGCTCCTCCCATGTTATGCTCAGCATTTGATGGGTGGATAGTAGAGAGAATGAAAAATGTCGTGGGCTGCCTCCTCGCTCCCCCTCTTCTTCCTCTCTCGGGTATCCTTTCAGTTTTAGTTATCAGTGTACACCTTGAATGTAAAGATTGGTCACCCTATGAAAGGGATGGCCTATGTTCTTGAATGTATTTATGGGGATGGGGCAGCTTAATGTAGCTGTTTAAATGAAGTATTTTTTTTATGTAGCTTATAAGCTAAACCTCAGTTGGGAACTGAAAATATTAGGTTTATTTTTAGTGCCAGTATTTTAGTTCTTTAGAAGTAAGAGTGTTGGTGACTTTGCTTACCCTGTCCTGGTTTGTACACCTTCCTCATCCACAGTTTGTGGCTACCTGCCTTGGGGAGCAAACTCAGGATAGTTGAGGCCAGCAGGCCAGCTTCTTATCAGTGGGTTGAAAGTGAGGCCAGATGATGTTATGGAAGTGTAAAGGGTGCTCTCAGACAGTTGTAGGAAGGAATTTTAGGGTGTCAGCCTTCCTATGCAACAGGTGAGGAAACTGAGGCTCAGAGAAAAGGGCCTTACAAGGTCTCATTTTATGGCAAACTAGGACCAGACCAGAATCCCTTTCTAGACTTTTTTTCTTCCCATTACCTTCATTTCTAGGAAACGAAACTCCATATCCTAATGAATCATAAACCACATGAATGTTGCCATCTTTCTAGTTGGCCCCACACCTCTGTTTGCTCCCCTCCGGAACCAGAGGACCACAGCCAGTGGCTGGGAAGAATGCTTTTGTTTGAAAGCTACAATAGGTGTCTGCCAGCTGTCTGTTATGGTGTAACCTTGTCCTGTTGTGGTCTTCCTTAAGTAGAGGAGCTTTTTAAAAATTAGTAGTTATTTTCTCTTTTAGTGGCTTGAACCCTGCACACCTGGGTCATACAGTCCTGGTCAGGTTTAATGACTTTGGCTTCTCCATTTGTTATTTCTACCAGGGGGGAACTCCTGACACTTTAGAGAGCCTCCCTCTGCCCAAAGGTCTACACCTAGTCCAAACCCTCTTTCCTGTTCTTGGAGAGCTGAGTTCTTTGAACATGAATGTATTTAGGGAGCCTTGGAGTTATTCTGATTTGGGAACAGGCTTTCTGTAAATCTGATAGGATGGAGGGTGGGGAAGGAAAGGAGAGGGAGATGAATGGCTAAAAGTCACTCTGGTCTAAGCCTCCCCATGCACTGCCACAGAGCACCTCAGAGCTGTTTGCAAGGGTCTTGATGGGAAGCCTAGGAGCAAACCCAGAAAGTTACAGATTTGGGTGAATAAATGAAGACTGCAGACATTCTCTAAGTATGTTCAACATGGGGAATATCGTTTAGAGCTTTGCACATTAAAGATAGCTGAGAAGCTTTTAAAACTCTCCTGATGCCCAGGCCACAGTTGACCACAGTCACTGGGAGTGAGATCCAGGCATCAAAGATTTTTAACACCCCACCCCCACCCCCTACCCCCAAGCAATTCCTATATGTAACCAATGATAATAGGGACCTGTATTTGTTCGTGGCCTTGGTGGACTGCCCCTCCTACTGTCCTCAGCAAGATAAACTTACCTTAGGTTTATAAAAAAGAACAACCTATTTAAATAGGAAGGAGGTGGTTCATCTGGGAATTTAGCCTGAGCCCAGTGCCTCTCCCAGCTCACGCAGAAGTAGCTTGGTCCAAGTAAGACCTCCCAGATGTTGGAGAAGGGACTTGGTGTGGCAGCCAGCCCTGTGGTTGTCCTACTGCACACAAAGAGCACTGAGTTGCTGGAACTCACAAATTTTCTGTCCCCAACAGATGTGCCATGGAGGGATCTGGCGCCCCCGACGCGCACACGCGAATCCGTGCGGAGCTTTTCCTGATGTTCCACTACACTTTGTATAAACATCTGCCCCGACTGAATGTGTTCTGTCACCCAGCTTTGCTCTTCCCCTTTCTCCTCGTATGTGTGTTGACCTAAACTACATGCCATAAACCTCAAGTTACTCTTTTTATTTTTGTTTTGGGGTGAAGATTCAGTTTCAGTCTTTTGGATCTAGGTTTTCAATTATGTGTTAGTCAAGTATTAACAGCACAAGTAATGGGTTAACTTTAGACTAGGAATTGGTGTGTGGGGGATGCAAGAATCTTTATTTTATTTTATTTTTTTTGGATAAAATTTTTATCTATTATATATTAAACATTCTTGCTGCTGCGCTGCAAAGCCATAGCAGACTTGAGGCGCTGTTGAGGGCCGAACTATCTCCAAGTTGAGAGATGTCTTTGGGTTGAATTAAGAGCCCTACCCAAAACTGAAGTGGAGAGGGGAGAGCCCTCACCTCCACTGCCCCATCCCACTCTCCCCTTAAAACCTCTGCCTTTTAAAAGCAAATCGTTCTCACTGCGATGTTGGACACTACAGGTATCTGTCCCGGGCCAGCAGGGACCTCTGAAGCCTTCTCCGTGGCCTGGCTCCCGCCCCCCCCCCCCAATCCTGTGGTTTTTTTCTAATAGATATTCAGGACTTTTATAATGTCATAGCTATCCAGGCTCCACTCCCTAAATTTTAAGAACTTTAATCGAAAGTTTAAATTGAAGGTGCTGTTTGTAGACACTTAAAATCCAATGAAAGCCCAGCCATCATGACAAATCCTTGAGTGTTGTCTTAAGAAAATGATGCTGGTCATCACAGC
Source organism: Myotis daubentonii (assembly GCF_963259705.1). NCBI lineage: Eukaryota > Metazoa > Chordata > Mammalia > Chiroptera > Vespertilionidae > Myotis > Myotis daubentonii. Next base: position 32,779,703 of record NC_081847.1, read on the forward strand.
TTCAGCATCTCCTGTTTTTTGATGCTCACCTCCCCCTGCTGAGCTCAACGTTTTCTGGCTTTTCCTTCCCTCCTCTCACTCCTTTGCTGTCCTGTGTAGTGATTTGGTGAGAGAAATTATGGCTGCCTACCCCCCACCCACCTCTCCTGCACTACATGAGTTTCAAGTTTTATTATTGCAATAAAAGTGCTTTACGCTGGCTTTTCTCAGCTCGGTGTGACGGTGGTTACTTTCAGGTTCCTCCCCCTGCCATTTGGTGCAGCAGGATGGGGTTAGAGGTCTAACAAGGGATATAGTGTGGGAGGTTGTGTCTGGTCAGAAGAACCGCAGCAGGGGCTTCTTCCCCATTGGTCTCTGGAAGCAGGGGAGGTCGGGTAGGTTTGTCTCTTTACCAGTGGAGAGAATTACCTGGAGGTCAGACTGGGGTCATCAGGGAGAACCCGCTCACCCACCATCAAATGTTTATTAAATATATGTTCTGGGTAGAGCACTATGCTTGGTTGTCTGGGGTTACCAAGAGGTTGGATATGTGCTACCAGCAAATTGATGAATTACAAAGGGAAGATGGGATTTTAAATTGGTTTCCTCAGTAACATTTGGTGTGGAGTTTTGTCATGTGGACAGGCTGGGTGGTTACAGTACCTTCCTGGCCCCTGCCCTGTATATGCTCCCCTCCTCCCTCATTACAGAGACCACCAAAAATGCTCCCACATCCATATAGACATTTTCCAAAATCGCCCTAGTGAAGAGCCTTTGATACTTAAATAGGTTGCTCAAGGCCTTGCTTAATGCTTTTACAAATCCATCTCTGTTAATTTAAGTCACCAGAGTATTTCAGGGTCATGTCCATCATTAGAATTCAGTATTTGTTTATGTTTTATACCCTAAGACCTAAAAAAAGAGAGTATCACCATCTCAAAGTTTCCTTACGCCCTTCCCACACCCAGAGGTGACAGTGCTTTCATTTTTCTACCATAATGTTGTTTATTACAGAAGAGGACTGTAATAAAAATCAAATTAATAAACTAAATTTATTTAACCACCAAATGTTAAAGGATAAAATTTTTTTAGTAAAATGATTCAAATACAAAATGAACATATTAAAGATTTTATTTAACTCATTAATGAGAGAAGCAGACAGATGTTTTATTTGGTTCAAAGGAGAATCCAGAGAGCAAGTAAATATACAGTAAGTCCTCACTTCGTGTCATCTATTGATTCTGAGAACCTGTGACTTAAACCATGTGTGATGAAACCCATTTTACCCTGGCCTAATTGACATAAACAAGAGTTAAATTCCTATGGCATGTTTCTGGTCACACAAAAAATCACCAAACTTCTAAATAAAGACCCAAAACACTTCTAATATGAAACACTGAAATAAATGTGAGCTATGCTTACATTTAAGAAAGATTAAAACAATTATTTCACAACCCGTTTAATCCAGTTCAGGGTTGAGGGTGGCCAGAGCAGCTCAGGGCACAAGGTGGGCACCCACCTGGACAGGACACCCTTCCATGGCAGGGCACACTTATACACCCACCCTCAGACTGGGACAGTTGAGAAACCAATTCACCTAATGTGCATATGGGTGGGATGTGGAAGGAAAGCTGAGTCCCCAGAGAAAACGCATGCAGGCATGGGGAGGATGCACACTCAGACAGACACTGGGCGCCGGCTGGGACTGGTCTTTTATTGTTATTTGAGGACCTGCTATATAATAAGCCCAGCAGAACACTAGGATGAATTTGCATAATACAAAACTGGCATAGTTGGCATTAATCACTAACATTCCATTGGATGCATAGAATTAACCTGCATTATCAGTTTGCCTCTATTTACATTATTTTAAAGTACTAGTAAGTTAAAGAAAGTCAGATGGAGACACTCAGAAGAGTGGGCTAGATGGAACACCCAGTAATCAGGTAGGGTCAGAACCTATTTCAGAGTCCCACAATGCTTTCTGACATCCACTTTTTCCTCATGCTCATTGGCCACAATTAAATATGAAGAGCTGACTGGTCTGGACCAACTGAGGACCCCACCGTTATCTACACTAGCGACGGGGAAGGGCTCAGGCCCCCGAAGCCCTGGTCCCCTGAACCGGATTCTTATTAATGAAGTGAGGACATCAGTGGGCCTGGCTAGAACTGGCTTATGTTACTACTGACTTTTTCCTTTTTTGTTTTATTTTCGAGAAGCGTGATGGTTATGTCCTGGGATCCAGGAAAACTTCCTAATTCTGTTTCTGAGTTTTCCCGTTTGTTCAATGGACTTGGGGTGGGGGCTGAGGTCTGGGTGGTGGGTCATATTGTTCAGATGAATGTAAGATAGCTTCCAACTCAAAAGTTGTAAGTGTTTAAGTTTGGTGATCACGTGAGAAGCTTCCTGCCGTGACAGCCACACACACCCTCCCCTAATAACCATGATGGCGATTTGACTACAAAAAGGCATCCCATGGACCTCCTCTTGCTCCAGGAAATGGCTGGCCACAGAAAACCCGACACCCCTTCCTCTTTTGATATGTCCCCAAACTGCTTTCTTGCCCCTTGGCAGCTAACAGTGATGACCAAATATACTTGAATACCAGCTGGTCTCTCTCCACAAATCCTACCTTAATAGGACTTTTCCCACTGAGACAGTGTGTCAGTATTTCCTTTTTACTTAGTAAAACGTACTCCCTAACACCTTTGAACCCCTGCTGAAACTGGTGACGGCAGACGGGTTTTTCTGCTGCAAGTTTATGAGCAGGTTTTATTAATCTTGTCTTGAACTTAGATTTATCTTTCACACGTGTGGGATGTGCGTCTAAGAATTCAGCACTTGCCGAAACCGGTTTGGCTCAGTGGATAGAGCGTCGGCCTGCGGACTGAAAGGTCCCAGGTTCGATTCCGGTCAAGGGCATGTACCTGGGTTGCGGGCATATCCCCAGTAGGAGATGTGCAGGAGGCAGCTGATTGATGTTTCTCTCTCATCGATGTTTCTAACTCTCTATCTCTCTCCCTTCCTCTCTGTAAAAAAATCAATAAAATATATTTAAAAAAAAAAAAAGAATTCAGCACTTAACATGCACCTGCTTCCTGGATAAATGTGGGTTTGGGTTCACTTTGGTTGACAACCTCGGACTGCACTGGCTTAGGAACGGTCGAGAAACCATAGTTTAGGGATTCTCATGAGCCCTCTAATTAAATGCAGTGAGTTAATGAGGGACAGCTGACACCAAAAATGGATTAAAATTAAAATGTCAAGGGCAGCACTCCCTGGCTTCTGTCCAGCGTGTCTGATGCGTTCCTATAAGTTCCCCAAGTTCCACGCATGCACAGGGCAGGTTGCCTTGCTGCAGCAGCTGCCCCCATAGGGCACACAGGAAAACAGCTGTCAGCTTTTATTAGGAAGGTAGACATATTTGCCACTGGGTATGTAGGACTGATACATCATTGGATCTGTCTGCTAATTACCACTATAGTTTTTCCTCTTTTGGAATTAGTTCATATATTTCTCAATGCAGTGCATACCCAAGATTTAGGGAAATAAATTCAGTTAAACCGTGGAATATATTTATGGTATGCATCCCTGTGATCAGTGCTGTCCTAGGTGCTAGGAGTGAATCCAGGATAGAACAGAGAAAGACACTGCCTCCAAGGAACTTATATTCTAGTGGAGACCCAAAATAGGAAGAAATAAATAATGTTAGCTATCCAGAGTATGAAAGCAGTGAGGAGAGTGAAGTAGCCAAGTGAAGGTTTGGAGGAAAACTGTTCTAGGCTATGGAACAGCAGGTGTTAAGGCTTTCCAACCCACTTTGAGGAGTGGTGAGTTAGGGGTGCTTGGAAAACACCAAGACCAGTATGAGGAGAGCAGAGGTGTGAAGGAGAGACTTGGGCAAGGGCCAGGCAAGGCAGGGCATTACATTACAGATACGGTGAGCATGACGATGCTATTGGTGGATTTCAGATGGGGCATGGTGTCTGTTTTTAAAGTAATGTCTCTGGGCTCGGCTGGGCAGAATGTCTGCCCACACACTGAAGGGTCTCAGGTTTGATTCCCAGTCAATGCCACGTACCTGGGTTGTGGGCTTGCTCCCCACCCCGGTAAGGGTGCATGAGGGAGGCAACCAGTCAATGTGTGTCTCTCACGTCGATGTCTCCCTCACTCTCCCCCTCCCCCCTTCTCTTCCCCCTCCCTCCCTCTCCCACTCCCTCATTCCCTCCCTCTCTCTAAATGAATGGCAAAAATCCTAGGGTAAGGATTAAGGAAAAAAAAAAGATGTCTCTGGAAACTGGAAAATTGCCTGAAGGGGATCATGATAGCTCATCTCCAAAGATGGCCCCCAATGATCCCTGCATTCCCCTTGACTCTTGGCTTGACTATTAGCAGGCAGTGGAAGGAAAGTTCTGGGACTTCCAAGTCCAGGCCTGAAGAGGACTGCCAGCTTCCACTTTCTTCCTCTTGGAACACTAGCTCTTGGGCCCAAGCTACACAGAAGAATTGAGGCCCACAGCCCACCCCAGCTGAGGACCCAGCCAACTGCCAGCACCAACTAGCCGTCAGGTTGAGTAAGCCATCTGGACATTCTGCCCAGTCGAGTCCACAGTCCACAGCCCAGCAATATCACGTGGCTAGAGAACACCCTCAGCTCAAGAAAAGCACAGAACTGAGATTTAATATATTGGTTTTGAAGTGGCTTATGTCATAGTGATGGATAACTGAAATGGGAGCAAGGGAGGAAGTAGGACACCAGTGAGCCAGCCATTGGGTTAGTTTAGGCAAGAAATGGAGGCTTTGACTGGAACGGTGGACATGAGGGTAGATCCAGGACACACTTTAGTAACATAACTTTCAGGCTGGACTGAGGGAAAGAGTTATAATAGAAAAACAGCAGTTCCTTGCCTGGCCTTCCTCACTCCAGACCACTCTGGAGAGAGAACTGTTTTAAACTCTTAACTCTCTTATAGTCACCACTATATAGCACCAATTGTTTATACTGTGTGTTTTTTAAGAAAGAAAGAAAATAAGATAAAAGTAAACTTTTATGTGGAAAGAGCCTTTATCTTAAGAAACAAAACCTCAAAGACCTAAAGAAAATTATTTGTAGATGTGGCCACTGGAAAATGGGAGGAAAAAAAAAAAGCTATACAGTTAAAAGATGAGCTATAATGGAGAGAAAATATTTGTAAAATATAACAAAATCCTTATATCCTAAATAGATAATACAATTCTAAATCAAAAGACAATCTAATGGAAAATAGCATTAAGCTGCTCTAAGAATTTTACATTATGTTTCTGCATCTTCCTGTATCACTTTTCCACATCTTTCCATGGCCTCTCATCCTCCATGAGACATGCCTCGGCTTCTTCACAGCATGGTGGTTTCACTTCCAGGTAGGAGAGAGGAGCTACGTCTAGGCCTCTTGAAAGCCTTGGCTGTAGAACTCACACAGTGTCACTTCTGCCACATGTTATTGGTCACAACAAATCACAAGGCCAGCCCAGATTCAAGGGGGTGAAGAAACAAACTACCTCTCACTGCAAGGACTAACAAAGTTACATTGCAAGGGGGCATGGCTACAGGGAGGAGTGATTCACTGGGGACCATTATAACACTTGAGCACACAATTTCTAAAACTGCTTTCTACCCTCACAAATGATTGATAGTTTGGCTAGGACTATTATTCTAGACTGGTTTTTATTTTCCCTAAGAAGGAAATTATTGCTGCATTGTTTTGTAGTCTCCAGTGTTGAGAAGAGTGACGCCGCTTTGATTTCTGTTACTTTATATGTGATCTCTTTTATTCCTCCCTGAAATCTGTCAGGATCTGCTACCTATGGTTTTTTTATTGTTTGTTTATTTGTTTGTTAATCTTCACCAGAAGATATTTCTCCATTGATTTATTTTTTTTTTTTTAGAGAGAGTGGAAGGGAGGGCCAGGTATTGAGTCTGCAATTGAGGTAGGTACCCTCAACTGGAATCAAATCTGAGACCCTTCAGTCTGCAGGTCGACATTCTAACCACTGAGCAAATTGGCTAGGGCTGCTTATCAATGGTTTGATGAAATTTCATAATATGGCTTTGTGCGGGGTCTTTTTTTTTTTTAAATCTTCTCCTGTTTTTCATTTACTCTGCTGGGCATTTGGAAAGTCATTTTAATCTGGAAACATGTCCTTCAGTTTGAAACTTTTTCTTATTTATTTGATAGCTGTATTTTCCACACATTTTCTCACAAAATATATTACAAGAGTGGTATTATTTTACATTTTTGCAAATCTCTTTAATGCTAGGCTTAATAGAAGACAATTCTCACATCTACTTCTGCATTCCATCTGTTGCAATGTGCTGTTTTGGTTGAAGTGTATGAAGAAATTCCGGCTAGGCACATTTACAAAAGAGCTTATGTCTGAACAGATAGTACAGAAACCAATATAATTAGAAACCTGGCAACCACCTGTGTATCTTAGGACTTGGCTAATGGGGAATGTTTTCTCATTCATCTTTTTGAAAAGAATATATCCAACCTTATATTGGTAGAAAATAAAACTTTGTCTCCCTGTATAAACACCACTTAGCACTTCATTTGGAAGTCTGAATGTATAATTTTGTGAAGAAAGCTGTCAGAGAAATCATGTGTCCACTAGGTAAATATAACTAGCCAGAGAGAATCTATCTACAAAGTCAGATAATCTCCTAGCTGGTCTGACAGTTGCCATCACAAAGTGCATCAGCTGCCCAGAGAGTAACAACCCTCTTCCATCAGGGATTTGAGTGCATGGTGTGGACAGAAGACAAATCTTAGAGACCCTGAGAATGTAGGTAACTCATCACAAGCCACCAGGTATTCAACATGAAAGGATGGTGACAGTTGCACATGAAGAAGGTGTCGATATTCCATAGAACACAGATGGCAATGTAAGACCAAGTTTACAAACCCCTAAAATTTTCTGGCAAGAGAATGACTTTTTTTTTTTAATGTACTTTGATCTGAGCAGGTAATTAGTAAGTAAATGATGGAGCATATTGATTCAGGCATCCAGAAGAAACCATCCTTTTACTCTGAAATCTTATCCTACCCATAACTTGAAATAAGTACCAAGTAATGCATCTAAATTTTCTTCCCTTGGATCAGAGAACAGGAACCTGGAGAGCAGAACCACAGCAAAGGTCATGGCAGGAGCAGCTGTGGTCCATTGACTCTTGGTGTTTGTCAGGCAAGAGCAGAGGGTAGTGACAATCCACGTGAAAGCACAGACAAAAATATACTGGAATACTGCTCAGCAATATAAAGGACTAAACAACCAGTACACCCAGATATATCAGTGAATCTCACAGACATACTGAGTAAAAGAAGGCAGACTTTTACCAAATAGTACATTCCATGTGATTTTCTTTATCTGAAACTCTAACAGTGGTACTCAACCTTCTGGCCCTTTAAATACAGTTCCTCATGTTGTGACCCAACCATAAAATTATTTTCGTTGCTACTTCATAACTGTAATGTTGCTACTGTTATGAATCCTAATGTAAATATCTGATATGCAGGATGGTCTTAGGCGACCCAGAAATCAGATCAGTGCTTGTCTGAGGCCTGTGATGGAGAGAATTAACTGGGAAGGGGCACGGGAGGAGGGAAGGGTGGGGGGGGGGGCGAGGGGGTGGTTTGGGTTGATAGAAATGTTCTTTACCTTGGCTGTGGTTACATGGGTGTATATATTTGTCAAAACTCATGAAAATGTAACTTTTAAATGGATACATTTTGCATAAATTGCACCTTTAATTTAAAAATATATTTGGTTTTTCACCCTAACCGGTTTGGCTCAGTGGATAGAGCGTCGGCCTACGGACTCAAGGGTCCCAGGTTCAATTCCGGTCAAGGGCATGTACCTTGGTTGCGGGCACATCCCCAGTGGGGAGTGTGCAGGAGGCAGCTGATTGATATTTCTCTCTTATCGATGTTTCTAACTCTCTATTCCTCTCCCTTCCTCTCTGTAAAAAAAATCAATAAAATATATTAAAAAATAATATATATATATATATATATATATATATATATATATATATATTTGGCTTTCAGTTTTCAGACAAGATGGAGTAAATGGGTTTCACCCTATTCCTTCTACTTATTACGAATAAACATTTGATAAAATACATAAAGCAACTATCAGGATACTCTGATCATGGGGAAAAGCAGGTGGACTGGCGAGGCAATTTGGTTCTCAAGGGATGACCTTGTCAGGGGTCTTCAGGAGCTTTACTTTGTCCTGTATCCCAGCCTGGGCACTAGAGAAAGCCATGACCCAAAACTACCACCAGGCACAAAGTCCCAAGGAAAGCCTGCTTTCTTACATTAGAGGGCTGGGGAAGGACAGCAATTAAGGACAAGTCTTTTTCCAATACTTGCTCCTCTCCAGGCAAACACCATGAAAAAGGCCCTCCTCCCAGCAGGCTCTGCTCTGTCAGCTCCACTTTGCACTAATGTGATCAGAGGGGGTGATCTGGAGACTGAAGGGGAGCCCTGCCACGATCCTTGCCCTGAGCAAAGGTAACAATGAGGCAGCACCCACTCCCTCACAGCTTGAGTGCATGGGAAGGGGTCCAGAGGAGAGGGAGCTGCAGAAAGAGATTCTTTCAATTTGTGTATGAAGACCAGGCCACAACCCCAAGTGTTCTATGTATGAAACTCAACAGAATTAATACAGCAAAAGCTTTGAGAACTGAACTATGAGATGGAATACTGTGTGGTTTCAGATTGGCCTCTGGGTAGCACACAAGCAGGGCAGACCAAAATAGCAGTGACTTTGAAACTAAATTGACATTCAAACTCACAGAGCACAAAAGTGAGCCATGATGTGTGCATTCGGAACTTAACAGGTTGAACGCATGCTAAAATAGATTTAAAAAGGAACCAGCGTCTCAGAACTTAATACCCAAAAGTCCAGAATAAAATTAACTACTGCTTATACCAAAAACCAGGAAGTCTCAACTGGAATGAGAAAGGGCAATCAACAGAAGCCAGCGTCAAGGTGACACAGATATTGAGATTATCTGACAAGGATTTTAAAGCAGCTGTCATAATAAAAATAAGAAAGTTTTACAAAGCTTCAACAAGCCACCATAAACACTCTTTTTTGTTGTTAATCCTCACCTGAGGATACTTTTCCTTTGATTTTTAGAGAGAGTGGGAGGGAGGAGAAAGACAGAGAGAAACATTAATGTGAGAGAGACACATTGATTGGTCGCCTCCTGCACATGCCCTGACTGGGCCAGGTTTCAGATGGAGGATCGAGCCTGCAACCTAGGTATGTGCCTCTGACTGGAATCGAACCCAGAACCCTTCACTCCATGGGCAGGTGTTCTGTCCACTAAGCCAAACCAGCTAGGGCCACTATAAACACTCTTAAAACAAAATAGAGGGGTTCACCGAAGAAATAGAAGATATAAAGAAAAAAATGGAAAAAAGGAAAGAAAAGATGGAAGTTGTACAACTGAAAAATACAACAACAAATAAAAAATGTACTGGATGGGCACAGAATGGAGATGGCAGAGGAAAAAAGCAGGGAACTTGAAGATAGACCGATAAAATTTATACAACCTGAACAGATAAACAATTTATACAACAGAACAGAACTTCAGGGCCTGTGGGGAGTCCCGGAAGGAGAGGAGAAAGAGTGTAGTGCAGAAAGAGTGCCCGGCTGGTGTGGCTCAGTTGGTTTAGGGTTCGATTCCCAGTCAGGGCACATGCCCAGGTTGTGGGCTCGATCCCCAGTAGGGGGCATGCAGGAGGCAGCTGGTTGACGTTTCTTATGGGTGTTTCTATCCTCTCCCTCTCTCTCTAAAAAAAATAATGTATTTTTTAAAATAAAAAATATATATATATACATACATATATATATGTTTTAGTGGAAAGAGACCAGAGGTTCTAGGCAGATAACGATGTCACCTTTTAACCAACCTCAGCTGCAGCACAGTTCACCAGAAAGGAGAGAGCTGAGTGACAGGATTGAAAGATGTCATTTTGACCCCTGGCCAGCACTTTGGGGCCTCTGTAACAGCTGAACACTGGGAATGCTGGGAAAAGAGGTGGCCACAGTGGAAGCCATGAGACAACTCCAATGGCAGGGTTGTTGGGAGTTGGAGATGTCCAGAGCTTCAGAGATCAGCCTCTTCATGTAAGGGGCCCCTACAGAACATTAAAGGCAGTTGAGGGGCGGGGGGAGAGTTAGTTGAGAAACATTGATCGGTTGCCTCCCATACATAGCCCAATGGCGGATCGAACCCGAGATCTAGGTATGTGCCGTGACCAGGAATCGAGCCTGAAACCTTTTGGTGTACAGGACGACACTCCAACCAACTAAGCCACCTGGCCAGGGCTGACAGTTATTGTTATTACTCATTTTATTTTGTGATTAATAAGGACAATTATGTTGTATGGGGAAGGACAGAAAGCAACTGCTGCCTGGAGGCTAACTCCGTGTCAGGTTGACCTCACCTGAAACTTCACATCGACCTCTGAGAGGGGCTTCTGTCCATTTTTCAGGTGAGAAACCAAGGCTCTGTGAAGGGGGGAAATGAACGCAGGATCACACAATAAGTGGCAGGAGGAGGATTCACGCCCAAAGTCGGCCTGACTCCAAAGTGCAAGTCTGAAATGCGAGCGACTGTTGAGATCCTGCCTGAGCAAAGCACAAGGATATGGGCCGGGGGTGGTCAAGGGGGGCTTGGAGGATGAGGTGCTGGGAGGGATGTCTACGGGGGAGGACACTGAAGCTTGAGGACCATGTGAGGAGTCGGAATGGGGGTTCCAGCTTGAGCCCTGTCACTTCCCGGCTGTCGTTTTCAAAGGCCCAAGATTCCATAGATAAGACTAAGACAGTGGTCTGGGCAATGATCTTGGCTGGTGAGTATGACCTTTCCCTGCCCCATGTCTAAGAACTGGCCCCCCAATTTCCTGTGGCTCACCCCACCCTGCATCTTAAGTAAGGAGCCCAGCCCCTGCCTGGAAGTCTGATGGCTGATGGTTAAAAACATAAACCTGGTGCAGCTGGTGTGGCTCAGTGGTTGAGCGTCGGCCCACAAACCAGGAGGTCATGGTTCAATCCCTAGTGTGGGGCATGCAGGAGGCAGCCGATTGATGATATTCTCTTATCTCTGACTAGAGCAGCGGTTCTCAACCTGTGGGTCGTGACCCCTTTGGGGGTCAAACGACCCTTTCACAGGGGTCGCCTAAGACCATCGGAAAACACATACATAATTACATATTGTTTTTGTGATTAATCACTATGCTTTAATTATGTTCAATTTGTAACAATGAAATTGGGGGTCACCACAACAAGAGGAACTGTATTAAAGGGTCTCAGCATTAGGAAGGTTGAGAACCACTGGACTAGAGGTCTGGTGCACAAAATTCTTGCACTGGGGGCGGGGGGGGGGGGGTCCCCTCAGCCTGGCCTGCGCCCTCTCTCAGTCCAGGAGCCCTTGGGGGATGTCCAACTGCGGTGGAGCACACCGCTGCTATGCTCACCAGCCGTGAGCCGGGCTTCTGGATAAGTGGCATCCCCCCGTGAGAGGGGGTAGCTCCTGCACTGAGCGGGATTGGGCCAAAATTGGCTTTCTGACATCCCCATAGGGGTCCTGGATTGCTGGATTACGAAAGGGCACAGGCCAGGCCCAGGGACCCCACTGGTTCACTATCAAGGCCGGGGAGGGGCACGGGAGGTTGGCCAGCTGGGGAGAGACTGTGGGAGGGCTCCAGGGCGTGTCCAGCCCATCTTGCTCAGTCCCGATTGGCCAGACCCCAGCAGCAAGCTAACCTATCGGTTGGAGTGTCTGCCTCCTGGGGGTCAGTGCACGTCATAGTGAGCGATGGAGCAGCCTTAGCATATCATTAGCATAGTATGCTTTGATTGGTTGAATGGACAACCAGACACAGCATATTAGGCTTTTATTATATAGGATGTTTCTATCTCTCTCTCCCTCTCTCTAAAATCAATAAAAACATAAAAACAAACAAACATAAACTTGACTTGGAGTCCCAGATCCACCACCTCCTTCCTAGATGAGTGACCACTTCTTTTCCTTAAGCTTAGTGTCCTAAACCATAAAGTAGGGTCATCATATTGACCTCAAAGGGTAGTTGTAATAATGAAACAAAATACTAATACCTGATATTTATTGGATAATTGTTATATGCCAACACTCTTCTAAAAGTTCTTATTAAATCTTCCCAACTACTCTATGAAGCTATTATTGCCATTTATAGATATGACAATTGAGAACAAGAGTGATGATGTCACTTGCCCCACCCCATACCTCTGTTCTGCTTAGCTCAATGCCTGACTCACAGGAAAAGGTAACTATGATCATAACTAGTTCTGATGCACTGGCCCCACACACATCTTAACGTTTCTGGAATCAGGATGTGCCCCACCATTGATGCGGAAGGAACATGCCAGCCAGCAGGCGGAGGGTGACTTAGTCATTGTCTGTCTGCTGTCTAATTGCCTGGATGGAATTTTACCAGATCTCAAATATTGCATAAAATGACTTCTAAAATGATGCCACTTGAAAATAAAAGGTTATTGAGTGTATGGAAGGCTAGCATTGGCCAGGCAATGCAATTAGAAGTTAAAATCGCCAAATTCAACCAAGGAAAGTTTAGACTCTAAATGTGAAGAATTTTGATCAAATCACCAATGGAGATGTGTTGTACAACTTTATAAATAAAAACATAACCAATGTCACTTATTTCTTTCCTCACCCAAGGATATTTTTTCATTGGTTTTTAGGAAGAGAGAAATATCAATGTGAAGCTACATGGGTTAGTTGCCTTCTGCACACACCCTGACCAGGGCCTGGGCCTGGAGGAGCCTGCAACCCAATGAAGGTGTTGTGCTCTTGACTGGAATTAAACCCAGGACCCTTGGGTCTTCAGGCCGATGCGCCACCCACTAAGCCAAACCGGCTACGGTCAGTGTTAGTTTTTTTATAAGGGGCATTCCTGATGTTCTTATTTTTTCATCCATAAGTTGTTATTAAGTAGATATATTTTCCTTTTAAAAATCATCTTATAGGCCTAGCCAGTTTTGCTCAGTGGATAGAGCGTTGGCCCAAAGACTGAAGGGTCTCAGGTTCAATTCCAGTCAAGGATACATAACTCAGTTGTAGGCTCAATCCCTGGCCCGGATCGGGGTGCATGGGAGAGGCCACCAATCAATCGATGTGTCTCTCTGTCTTTCCCTCTCCCTTTCACTTTCTCTAAAAATCAATCAAAAATGTCCTCGGGTGAGGATTAACCAAAAATAAATACATAAACAAACAAATAATAAAAATAATCTTATAAATGATGATGCCATAAAATCAAGCAAAACAGTCAAGACTCTTTTTGTTGTTAGCAACAGAAAATCCATTTCCAACTGGCTTGAGTGGAAAGGCATTTCATTGACTCTTGAACCTGAAAAGCATAAGGGTAGGCACAGCTAGATGGGAGAGATAAGGCTACATCAGCAGGTCCTGATCTCTCCGCCCCCAGCTCTGCCTTCTTTCCAACAGCTCCATTCCCATGGCTACCAGCAACTCCCGCCCCCAATCCTGCCAGGTTTGAAGTTTCCAGACTTATCTACAGTGTTCCCACATCTTGTGGTTCAAAGCCAAACCCACCAACTGGCTGGCTGTCCTGAAAGTCCTCTATGGGAGGGAGCTTGACTGCAGCAGTTTGATTGGTGGTGGGAGGGGCTGGCTTAAAGCTTTGTTAACATAATAAGCACTTTATTTTATCTAGATCAGTGGCTCTCAACCTTACTAATGCCGAGACCCTTTAAAACAGTTCCTCATGTTGTGGTGACCCCCAATTTCACTGTTACAAATTGAACATAATTAAAGCATAGTGATTAATCACAAAAACAATATGTAATTATATATATGTTTTCCAATGGTCTTAGGCGACCCCTGTGAAAGGGTCGTTTGACCCCCAAAGGGGTCGAGACCCACAGGTTGAGAACCGCTAGTTTAGCTTCAGATCTTGCTTTCACCTCCTACTTATCTGGGGCATTTTACTTAAATTCTCCATACCTCAAATCTCATCTGTAAATAGGGCTAACATAGGTGTAAGGCAAGGATTCCATGGGATAATCCATCTAAGGTGTTTAACTCAGGTCCTGGTGTTATTGGTGGAAGTAGGGTGTCTATTGGTGGAAGTGAGAGGATCCCTTTCCCCACTGGGTGCGGGGGGTTGGGTTTTTATGATACCTTGAGAAAAAGACTTTTCTAAGACTTACATGATGGGTTGAATGATTTTTATTAGCATGGAGTTATATATCTCAGTTTCAAAAGTCCCATTTCCCTTAATCTAGGCCTGGAAGAGGTGCAGCTGGGGATTCAGCAGAGCTAGAAGCAGAGCCAGTGTGCAGTTTCTGTCCCACGGTGGAGCTAAGTCTGGCACAGAATCCAGCTAGTCAGTCCATCAGTGCATTACGTGCGGGTCCATGTGGCTGTGGGCTATGTGGGCAAATGCAGAGCCTGAGAGACCTGCAAGCCAGGTGTCAGGTGAGCAGCAGAGATAAGGGGCAAGAGGGCCTGGAGAGGGAACTCCCTTTGTTTAGGAGCTTATGTGTCTCAGATTTCACACCCCTGCAGTGGCCACGCTTATTCTGGCCAATGACCTGCTCCCAGGTGTGACACAAGTAATCACCTTTCCTAGTCATCAGACCTTACTGGGCATGCCTATACTATTCAGCCTTTCCTTTGCTCCTTTTCTGTTAATTAATAACTGGGTTAATGACAACGGTATTATTGGCATACAGTAAGTGCTCAGACAATGTTAGTGGTTAATCTTGTCAGTCTCCTGTGCAGGGGCCTCAGTCCCACAGTCTCTACAGCCGGCTCCACCCTGCTCCGGAACCCAGCACCCCTCTGCCGCTGGCTGCCCATTGTTCCTGCCTTCCTGCTCTGGCTGCTCCAAGAATCCTGCAGGAGCAGCTCCAGCCCAGGATGGAAAAGCACCCGGGCTCTGGCTGCCCCTCCCCCTCCTTTATGGGCCTTCAGCCAGGCCTCTCCCGCCTCCAGCGCCCACAGGGTGGCGGGGGGGAGGGGCGGGGAGGCGGGGGAAGAAGCGATGTGTGAGCACTGGACTGCGAGTCCTGGGGCCTCAGTTTCCTCTCTGGAAAAATAGAAAACCTCACAGGACCACATAAGGGTTCAATGAGACCACATGTGCAGGAGCCTGAGCCCCATGCCTGGCTTCCCACCATGAACACTTCTGTCCTCAGAGGTATTGTCTCACTCAGGTCAGCTTTCAGAATGTGGCTCCCAACTGGTTCAGCCCCTAGTGTCTGGGCCTGAACGGATCTTCGGAAAATCAGCTTCCTCTCCCTGCAATCGCCCCTCCACCAGCACCAGGCACAAAGTGGGTGAAAGGGTTGGGCAGCTTTCCCAGGCTGGCAGCCAGAGACAGGGTCTGGAGTCCTTGTATCCTGGCTCTGCTACAGAAGTGCTGTGTGACCTTGTGCATGGCCTTCCCCCTCTGGGCTCCCGTCCCCTTCCTCTCCTGGCTTAGGCAGCAGGTTTGGCTCCTCCGCCTGGCTGTCCCACTGGCTGGTTGGGTTACTCTGGCAAAGCTGACCCCTCCAGGGCTCAGTTTGTTTTATCTGCAAAATGGAATGCCCGGGAGATTAATGAGATGACTCCTGATCTCCAGATGTTTCTTTGGTTTTCTGTCGCCCTCTCCCCCATTTCTCTGTTCAGAAGAGGGACTGTACTACCCAACTGGGGCAGGCTATGGGAGGCTTCCGGAGACTAAATCTGAGCCTTAGCAGCATGTCTTCCTGTGCGGGGCAGGACCAGGCCAGGCGTTGGATATGCTTTCTCCCCGTCCTGATCCCCAGAAGCAGAGAGGGCCTCTGTGTCCACAGGCTGGCTCTGACATACCATGGACACACTGGGCAGTGTGCCCATGGTGCCGGAGCGAACCTCCTGTCAGCAGAGGGAGTTTACTCAAGATCTCAGGGGAAGGACCTGGGGCTTACACCTCACATCGCAGCTTCAAAGCTAACCCTGTTCTCAGAATAACTTACTGGAGATTACCGTACCTGCTGGCCTCTCCCCATCACGCTGCCTTCCTTCCCGCTTCCCTCTTCTTTGCTCCCTAGTCTGTGGACCCCCAAACCTTCTGTTGCACAAAACAGTTGATCTCTTTCCAGTTTTGAAGGGGACAGGTGTGGGGGGGCTTGGATGCTCCCAGATTCTCCAACTCCCTCAGAGCCATCTCAAATAAAGGCACCCCAAAGACATCGTAGGAATGTATTGTGCCTCAGTAAGCACACAGTAAGCCTCGGGAAAGCCCCTCCGGCCGGTGTCCTCCAAGCCCCTCTTCGCCATGCTTTCGAATGTGTCCACCCGAATTCATCAACGGGCTCAGCAGGCCAAAGGCTTTCCACCAAAAATACCTCCTTCTGCGGAAGGCTGCTTGGAGGATAAAGGCACGTTTCCCCATGCTCACCTATTCCAGTGACTCTTCACTCAAGGTCCTCAGATCGGGAAGCACTGACCTTCCCCATGCTGCTCACCTATTCCAGTGACTCTTCACTCAAGTTCCTCAGATCGGGAAGCACTGACCTTCCCCATGCTGCTCACCTATTCCAGTGACTCTTCACTCAAGGTCCTCAGATCGGGAAGCACTGACCCTATTTTACAGTAGTGGAGCCTAGGCTGCTGGCCCGCTTGGCGGGTAGGACTATCGGGCATCACAGCCCCAGGCTCTGGAATGCCAGCCGTCCTTTCTCCTCCTCAGCACTCTCAGTCCAGGTGGGTCCCAGCAGGCTCCACTGCCGGACAAGCTGCCCCCCCCCTCCCCCCCGCTCCTGCACAGGTGATGGCAGTGCCCTGGCAGACCCTGATCAGGTCTAAGGTCATCATCAATGTCATTCTCCATATTATTTCCCAAGCTCTGCCCTCAGGCCGGTGGTGGGATGGCATATCTCTGCACCCTTGTGATTGGGTTGGGGTCATGTGACTAGTCCTGGCCAAGGAAGTTTGAGAAGTGACATTAGTCCCTCAGCCTGGAGCCTTTTATTGCCAAGTGAAGACCCTCCCCCACTGCGGAGGCTACTGGTAGCCCCTGAGATAGATGGTGGCTGCAAAGCACCCTGGGCCCTGGAGTGAGGAGCCCTGAAGAGCCCTGCCAGCCCCCCCATTGGTATGTGGTGTGTGTGACAAATAGCTTCATGTTAGGAGCCACTAAGATCTGGGCTGTTTGTTCTGCAGCGTGACCCAGCCTACCTTGCCTCGTCCAAATCTCCAGAAAGCAAAACCCCGGCAGGAGCTGAGAGGTGGCCTGGAGGACCTTCTGCCTCTGGAGACCTGTTTGTATTCTTCTATGAGATGGCCAGTCAGGTACAGCACAGAGGACAGGCTCAGAAAAAGTTTCTTAGACTCTCTGGTCTTAGAGACGGGAGGCACGCATGCCACTCAGGGCCACGTGGTCTCTGCTGCCGGTGGCCCGGCCACTGCACTGGGAGAGATACAGGATCTGAGGGATAGAATGGAGAAGGTGATCACTTCTAGAGTAACCATCTCAGGGAGAGTCCAACCTAAACTTATGGTCCAGAAAGGATGCAAGTAATTTCTGTATGTCTGATCTTCTACCACATTAAGAACTGTGCTGCGCCAACACGGCCATGGGTGAACCTGAGGTGGGGTGGTGAAAGATTAGAAACAACAAACAAGAGAATAAAGCTGGGGCTAGGTGGGACGCTGCCCTCTGATTAGAGAGACAGTGCCATGGCCTGCAACCCGAGTCTTTATTTTATAGCCAGATTCCACGATGCAAAGTAAGGGCGTGGTCAAGGGTTTACAATGTTCAAATCTACTCAATTACATGCACCTGATCAAGCTGTGTTTACTTGCTGCACCTCCCGCAGCCCATATCACTCAGCCACGGGGGACCACAGGTTCGAACCATAAGGTAACCTGCCCAAACACTGTAGCCGCTCTCCACAAAGAACAGTAATGGATCGTTTCTCACTTGGATAATGCAGTAATCCAATAACATGGATGGAAATATAATAGTTCAAATGTAGTTAGCACATCCCCTGAGCCAGGCATTAAGCGAGAGTACTTTATTTGTGCTAATAAATACAAAGTGAAATCATTTTCCCCATCTCACAGGTGAGGAAACTGAGGTCCAGAGAGGTCATTTGCCCAAGGTCACATAGCCTAACAGTAAGGATTTGAGCCTAAGCTGTGCCCCCTTCAGGATGTCACGTCGGGGTATTGTGAGGGCCTTATAGGTCAGGGTCTCTGGCCAGTGCCTGCACTACCAAGCAAGGGGCTGAGGTGCTGGGTGGGGCTAAGTGGGGGACAAGTGTGAGGAACTGTCGGACATTAGCCCCCTGGGCGTCTGACTCGGCTACCACCTGGGACATCTGTGACTCAGCTGTGAGGAATGGGAGACTCCTGGAGCCCAGGCAGCTCCATGCGATTTACAGTCAAAGCCTGGCCTTCCCCCTCGGGCTGCGTGGTCTTGGACAAGGTGCTTCACTCTCTGAAGCTGGGGCTGCTGTGAACAATAGAGGAAACCGGGTAATACCCCAGGCCCAGCAGAGCACCCAACCTGGAGAAGGGGCCAACCAACGGCCTCTTCCTGTTATCATCATCCCACTGTGAGGAGCCAGCCACGGTGACATGCCATCAAGATTCCATGCAGAGGCCGGAGTGCACAGCGGGTACTTCTCTGCCCAGAGCCCTGCTGCAGGTAAGGCCATTTTCACTTGAACCAGATAACTTGCATTTCTGTAGCTTACAGCTGGACTGAGTCCATGAGGAAGTCGGAAACTAACATTTACTGAGAGCCAGCTGTGTCCTAGGTACGGTGTATGACTAATTCATTTAATCCTCAAGATAAGCCTGTAAAGCAGGTCCCAAGATCCCCATTTGTAGATGTGGAAACCGTAGCTCAGAGAGGTTTAGTAATGGGCAACGTCATAGATCTGGGCCTCAGATTTGATGCTGCAGCCCTGCCCAGCCCATCTTTTATTTAAAATGTATTTTTATTGATTTCAGAGAGGAAGGGAGAGGGAGAGAGAGAGATAGAAACACCAATGATGAGAATCATTGATTGCCTGCCTCCTGCAGGCCCCACACAGGGGGTTGAATCCGCAACCCAGGCATGTGCCCTTGACCAGAATTTAACCTGGGACCCTTCAGTCTGTAGGCCAACACTCTATCCACTGAGCCAAACCTGCTAGGGCCCAGCCCATCTTTTAAATAAGTGAGCCATTAAGTTTATTACTGTGATGGATTTTCCTAGGAGGGGTATTTATTCATTCAGTAAATACTGACTGAGTGCCCACTGTGTGCCGGGCAGGGCCCTCGGGCAGGGGTGGGAACATCTGGCCCTCGGGCCGAATGAGGCCGAGGAAATCATTTGTTCTGGCCCTGCCATGGCATAAGGGGTGAGTTAATTAAATGTTTGACCAAATATAGCAGGCTAATTTTTAAGTTGATAATTTTGTGTGGCCTGGGAATGATGTTATAAATATACAAATGGCTCTGGGAAGAAAAAAGGCTCCTCCCCCCGCCCCCCCCCCCCCACCTTAGGACTAAGAACCTCCCTCACGGACAAGCCCCTGCCCTCAAGGAGCACCCACTGGGACTGGGTGGCACAGAGGTTTCACCTCAGGGGCGGAATCCAGGTGGAGGCAGCCTTCTTTGACTTTGTTGTGAGAGGATTTTGAGCCACCCCTGGGCTCAGCAGGGAGGACAATCAATGGCTAGTTACTTAGGTCTGACAAGGGTGCTGTTAGGGAGTTTCTGATTGTATGCTGGATATTAGATACCCGTTTTAGACTTTTGAAGATTGTTCATACCAGCGTATAAGAAACCAGAAATATCTCCTGGTCAGAGCACAGTTTCCAATTTTATTTTGAATACTAGAGGCCCGGTGCACAAAAATTTGTGCACTGCGGGGGGGGGGGGGGTCCCTCAGCCTGGCCTGTGCCCTCTCGCAGTCTGGGACCCCTTGGGAGATAACGACCTGCTGGCTTAGGCCTGCTCCCGGGTGGCAGAGGGCAGGCCCAATCCCTAGGTGCAGCCCCTGGTCGGGCTCAGAGCAGGGCCGATTGGGGAGTTGGGGCGCCACCCCCTGTCATACACAGAGCAGGGCGATTGGGAGGTTGTGATGCCACCCTCAGTCACGCTCAGGGTAGGGCCGATTGGGGGTTGGGGCACCGTCCCCTGTCACACTCAAGGCAGGGTCGATGGGGAGGTTGCGGCCCCACCTCCTGTCATGCACAGAGCAGGGCCTATCAGGGGGGTTGGGGCTCTGTACCCTGTCATGCACAGAGCAGGGCCAATCAGGGGGTTGAGGAGCTCCCCCTGTCACGCACAGAGCAGGGCTGATCAGGGTGTTGGGGCGCCGCCACTGTCACACTCAGGGCAGGGCTGATGGGGAGGTTATGGCTCTACCCCGTCACACACAGAGCAGGGCCCGTGGGGGGGGGGAGGGGATTGGGGCGCCGCCCTCTATCACCCACAGAGCAGGGCCGATCAGGGGGTTAGGGCGCTGCACCCTCTCACACACAGAGCCACAGGGCGATCAGAGGGTTTGGGTGCTGCCCCCTGTCACGCTGATCCCAGTGCCGGGAGGCATATTACCCTTTTACTATATAGAATAGAGGCCTGGTGCACGGGTGGGAGCTGGCTGGTTTGCCCTGAAGGGTGTCCTGGATCAGGGTGGGAGCCCCCACTGGGGTGCCTGGCCAGTCTGGCTGAGGGGCTGAGGGCTGTTTTCAGGCTGGGAGTGACTGAAGCTCCCAACCGCTTTTTTTTTTTTTTATTCTGGGCCAGCTTTAGCTCTGAGGCCTGGGCTGCTGAAAACAGGTTTCTGGCCTTTGTTTCTGTATTTGATACAATGTTGCGGTCCAGCTGGCTGAAGCCCCGCTGAGTAAAGCAGGTTTCTGGGGTTTTGTTTAGCTTCTACATTTGCAACATAGTTGCTTAGAGTTGCAGCTGAGAGGCCGGCAAGGCAGGTGGAGAACGTTGGAGTCCTCCGTCACTGAAGCAAGCAAGCCTCATGTTAGTTTCAAGCTGCCTGGCTGCCAGCCGCCATCTTGGCTGACAGATAATTTGCATATCTCGCTGATTAGCCAATAGGAAGGGTAGCGGTCGTATGCCAATTACCATGTTTCTCTTTTATTAGTGTAGATAGCTACTGTAAACCTAATTACTAGGCTCTGCCTTCAAGGAACTTAGAGTCTAGTTGGTAGCCTACAGTACACATGAACAATAAGAGGTGATTACTATCAAAGAACAAACTAGAAGGTCTGATCCAGCCCTCAGAGGTGGGACAGGCCACATGATGGGGGTGACTGGGGAAGCTTCCTGGAAGGGGGGCTCAGTGGATTTGGCTGGGTGGAGTGGGGGCAGGGGGAAGGCGTTCCAGAAGCAGCAGCACAGGCATGAGGTATGAGGTGGGAATTGGACTGGAGAGGATTCCCACCTGGCTAGGAAGAGGTGCTGGGAGACAAGATTGAAAAGGTAATAAATGAGTGTGGGTTATAGACCATGTGGCTTCAATGTGAGGTCTGGGAGTTTGTCTTACCCTAACCCGCCCTCATTTGACCCTTCAGTAGTGGACCACTAAAGACTTTGAGCAAGGTCATGCCCAGTGAAAGATTGGACAAGGTGCTTCACTCTCTGTGAACAATAGAGGAAACTAAGGGAAACTGTTGGTGGCTGAAATAGGGATGTTAGAGATGGGAGGTGGCTAGCATGCTATGGAACATGTAAGTGGGGGTTCGGGGACCTGGGTCCTAGTCCTAGATCTATACCGAGGTGCTGTGTGACCACAGGCAAGTCCTTTACCCTTCTGGGCTGGTTTTCCTCCATCTTCTCTTAAAGGCCCTTTCAGGCCACGACTAAATGAATTGAGGTGTGTGTGTGTGTGTGTGTGTGTGTGTGCGCGCGGCGGGGGAGAAGGGGTGTCATTTGGTTTAGTCAGGATCTCTATTTCCTACTTTTCTTTGGCCTTGAAGACCTGGCCTAAGGGGGCCCATCACCCACGGTTTACTTCATCCTTCAGGACCACGTGGCACAGCCCTGGGTGTGTCCACACTTCAGCTTCAAGCTGCATTTGTCTCACAGAAGAGAAAACATGACTTGGAGCCGCCTTCCAGCGTGTAATTAGGAAAGGGGCTTCCCTCTCACACCTGCTCACAGGGATGAAAGGAGCCACAGAGAGAGACCTTTCAAGCACCTGAGGCAGGATCTTTAGTTCCACAGGCAGGACTGGAAGGGGCTTCCAAGCCTGTATGTAGAGCAGCGGTTCTCACCCTTCCTAATGCCGCAACCCTTTATTACAGCTCCTCATGTTGTGGTGATCCCCAGTTTCATTGTTACAAATTGAACATAATTAAAGCATAGTGACTAATCACAAAACAATAATTATATGTGTTTTCCGATGGTCTTAGGCGACCCTGTGAAAGAGTCCTTTGACCCCCAGAGGGGTCGTGACCCACAGGTTGAGAACCGCTGATGTAGAGAATCTTTATGAGTTTTTTGAGCCAAACTGATGACAACTGCTGGGAGGCAAAATCTCAATGGATTGAGAAAATGCTCTGGAGAATGGCAGCTTATTTTATACACTGGGATAAAGGGAGAAGACGGAAGGAGGGTTACATGAAATCCATTAGTGTAGATTAAGGAGGCAGGACAAAGCAAAGTGGGGAAATCTCTGGCACTGGGTACAAAGGCAAAATAGAGAAACCTTCTTTCACATGGGTGGGTACAGGACAGTTAATGGACATTTACAGCACATCGAGGGGGGACGCCGGGAGCAAGGTAACAAGGAACGGTTCCAGGACCTCCTGCTCCGGTGCAGGCAGCTGGGCCTTGCTGGGCCTGGAAAAGGTTACTCTGCCATTTCAGAGGTGTGCTCTCTTAGTGTGAAAAGACAGCAGACGGGTTCACTTAAGGTAAAGACCCACCTTTGCCCGGGAAGCTACAGGCCTAGGATGTGACTCCCGTCCCCGCCCCCTCCCGCCCGTGACCCGCTTTCAGTTAGGAATTTCAGCGTTCAGATCCTCCTCTGTGGTTACTTTCGGCCTCTGAGTTTGTAAAGCCACCATGCAGGCCTCCCTGAGCTTGTCAGGGTTAGTATGTGGCCCCTTTTTCGTCCACTGTGTTCAATTAATAACAGCTGCTTTTCTTGCTATTGTCTCTTATGTTTCCTATGGGACTCTTGGCGGTAAGCTCCTCAGAGGGGAGCAGTTCTCTCCTCCAGGGGGCCGAACACCAGCCGGGCCCCTGGTCAGGGTCTGACACCGAGGCTAGTGCAGCTCCACCCAGGCGTGTCATGGGGACTGACCCGGACCTGCCTGGCTTGGTGAGCAGCCCTGATACTCACCCCACCCTGTGTGGGTGCCCTGCGTCATTCACATGGGACTGCCCCGCACACAGGACACCAAGTGTGACAGGCACCTCGGTACAACTAAACACCAGGAACTAAACAATGTTTGTCCTCCTTTCTGTTTAATTTTATGTGATTATTTTTGGGGGATACGTAATACATTCAAATGTTTCAAAATTTAAAAGGCACCAAAAATGTGCTATAGAAAAGATCCCCTCCTACCCCAGCACACAGCCAATCTAAATTCCTTTCTAAAACAAATTTAATTTGCTTCCGCTTTGAAAAATCATAAGCGCTCAGAGCAAAAACTAACTTCGAAACAAAACTCCACCACCTTAGAATATACACAAAAGTACAAACCCAAAACCCCACCACCATCCAGATTTTCAGCGTTTAGTATAGGCCCTCCCAGACCGTTGTCAATGCAGATCCACTTTCCAAAACAATAAAAGCAAATCACAAGAAGAGTATCACAGTCCTGATCATGCCAGTATCTCAGGGACATTCCTCATGGCTTCTTCCTTAAACAACGTTGATAGCTGTGTGATCGTTCATAGGTACTGACTTATAATCAGACCTCATGATCGGCATTTGGGATTTCTAGATTTGCCTATTATAAGCAACATGGTGATGGGCCCTGAGACCTCACTGCCTACTTGTTTGTTTATTTATAATATATTTTTATTGATTTCAGAGAGGAAGGGAGAGGGAGAGATAGAGATATCAATGATGAGAGAGAATCACAGATCAGCTGCCTCCTGCACGCCCCCCAGTGGGGATTGAGCCCACAGCCGGGGCATGTGCCCCTGACTGGAATCGAACCCGGGACTGCCCCAGTCCGCAGGCCAACGCTCTATCTACTGAGCCAAATCAGCTAGGGCTATTTTTTATAACAAATTCCTAGAAGAGGAACTGCTGGATCATGATTTTTTAAGACCCTGGATACCCCTCAAACTGCCTTCATGTTCAGCAGGACTGGTGTCCAATGAAAATCTGAAGGCCAAGAAGTTTTGGTTCAAATCTCTCTTAATAGTAACAGCTGTGTGTGCTCCAAACCCACCTCCACATCTAGACAAAGGCCAGAGCCCTCCCCTGGGCCTGGTGACCGCTGTTTGCCCTGCCCCAGAGAATTACCTGGGCCTGCCCCGGTCCCAGGCCTGGTGAGTCAGCTGACCAGGAGCGGGCACCACCCTCCAGGAGCAGGAATGCAGCTGTGACAAGGGCCATCACCTTCCAGGGAGGGAAACAGACTCTCTGGGCAGTGACTGGAGAAGGACGTGCAGCAGCTCCAGGCCTGCAGGTAAGATCTGCCCCCCCTTCACCCCAGCTCCCCTATAGACTGGGGCCCAGGTAAGCGAGGTTTGTTCTCACCCTGTCCTGAGCTTTTTGGGATTTCCCAGGCAGTTTCCTTTCCAGGTGCTTCACTCTGGGAGCGAAATGTGAACTGGGGTTTCCTCCTCTGATCCCAGTCCTGGGCCAGGTTTGAGGGCTGAGAGATCTTTATCCAGGCCAGGGCCCCAGCCTCCTTCTGCCTGCCTGTGAGGGTGCTCAGGGAGACGGGACCCATACTTTACTCCTGGAAGTGGGCCCTTAAAGGCCAGGCAAAAAGAAGCCGATTTCCACAAGAACGGAGTGCAGGCCTCAGTTTCTGTTACTGCCTGAGGCTGTTTCTATCCACAGCCTCCCTACCATAGCCAGGAACATCTTGGGCCAGTGGCTTGACCCATCTAAAACTTGGTTTCCTCATTTGGAGACTGAAAATACCCCTAAAATCAGGAGAACTGAATGAGGTAATGGACATGAGGGGCCAGGACGTGCCCTCCACACAGCAGAACCCCAGCAATGGAAAGGGTGCTTAAAATGCAGCCAATGTGCCGGGCACGCACTGCCATGACTGCTTAGCCCAAACTAATAAGTCTTAATGCCACCATCACTCCTTACCTGGGCTCCCCGTGTCCACTGTGGCCCCTCCAGTTGATTTTCTAAACATCAGCCAGAGGGGGCCCATTAAAATGAAACTTGGACCATGTCACTCTGTTGCTCAAAATTCTCCAGAGGCCCCAGGGACTGCGACTCCTCCTCCGAACCACTGACTGCCTCACTGGTCAGATGTTCCCTAGACACAACAGGCAGTCCTACCTCAGGTGGCAGCTCTCTGTCCTTGGCCGGAATGCTCTTCCCTACCCTTCAGGCTTTTACTCGTTACCCACCACCCCCTCCCCAAGTAGTGAGGCTCTTCCAGACCTCCTGACACTCTACCCTCCACCCTCTCCCCATCGCTTCCCACCACCTCACACAGAAGCACTTACTTATCCTCAGCTAGGAGGTTAGCACTCCTCTGGCAGATTTCGCTTTTGTTCAATGCCTTCCTACTGGCCCCTAGAACAGTGCTGGGATGGAGGTGCTCAGTAAACACACTGAGTGAACAATAGCTAATGATTGCTGTGTGCCCTTCAGGTGCCAGGCACTGTGGTAAGTGCTTTGCATACAAAGCTTATCTCTATTTAAGAATCTTTTAACCTCCATGATAACTCTGTGATGCATGCATTGTTCCCTGCATTACAACAGAAATGACGTTCAAAAGGGACTTGTCCATGCTTGTTCTCACAAGGTCCTGGCTCCTGCCCTGCCCTGCCTTTCCTGGGCTGGCTCGGGAGCATCTGCATTCTCTGAAGAAGTCCCCAGCTTTTCTCTAGCAGGCAGGACACCCTGAGAGGAGGAGGGGGTCTGTGCCGGTGGCCTAGCAACAGCCTCTTTCCGACTCACCATAATCCTGGGCTAATTTGGCCTTCCAGGAGCTATTCCTTCTGAGGCTCTAGCCCACGCTTCCCTCCTGCACACTGTCTTCTGAGATGGATGAGTTGTCCACAGAACAAGTGGGAGTCCCTTGCCTCAGCTCTTGGGAACACAGTGTTCCAGAGGAGTGTTCTCACCCCGAGTCCAAAGATGCGGCTGAACTCTGAGGACCTGACTGCCGATGTGTTGTGGGTGTTGTCATTGCTGATATAAAAAAATAGTGAGGCTCAGGGATGGACATTCTGCAAAGTGCAGCGGGTGAAGAAAATTCCTTCCAGAGGGGCTAACTGTGGGAATCCATCAGCACTGAACTGAGCAAATTCGTCCCTTGCCAGCATGTGGGAGCCAGACGTTCAATCTGCCTCATTAGGCAGACTTATCTCCCTTTCTAGGCCCAGGGCATTTGTTCAAAGGACTTCTTGGGCTTTCTCTTCCCTTTGTGTCTGCTTTTCCATTTCTTTAAGAAATGGTAACAGGACACCTGCTGGGTGCCAGGCCCTGGGCTCAGTACTGGAGATTCAGAAATGAGCAACATTCTTGACCAGAGAGGGAAGACAGGCAAACAAACACAAAACAGTGGAAATCCCACCCAGAAATGCCAAAGGCCTTGATCACAGCAGGTGATTAATCAACATTAGTGGAGTAAATGTTGAATAGGTGAACATAAATCCTGTGCTCTAGAAAAGGGAGGCGGTGGGTGTGGACATTTTTGGGAGAATTTAGAATTGGAGTCCACCAGATGAATAAGGGGGAAGCGAGAAGGCGTGACTGGCATTGAGGTCAAAGGGCACAGCCATGAACAAGCAGGCTGAGTTTTAGGATCAGCTGTCTGGAATGAATGAAATGCAAGGTGAGTGTAGAAGAGGGTGAGATCGGAGCTGCACCAGGAGTCAGGTCATGGGAATTTGAATACGAAGTTGAAGTTTGAGATTTATCATAAGGAAAAGAGGGGTCTGTATGACTTCACGAGCAGGTGCTGAGGATAACTCCCAGGCTTCTGGCTTAGACCTTGGGTTGGATTTGGTGGGGCGGCTGAGGAGGGGCGGCAAAGCTGGGGAAAACGGGTTCAGGCGGTAGTAAAGATGTGGAAGGCGGCTGGACTCCTGGCCTGGGCCTCCCTGTCCCTGGAATAGCACCCCCCACTTCCACCCTCCTGAACCCTCCATACTTCGGTCTTCTCAGGGTCTCCTTCCTTCCTCCAAGTGGCCTGCCCCGTTGCCCTCGCCTTTTGTCCTGCGCTCAATAAACCCACCCGCCTGAACCCCTTGTAAAATGCAGTGGGTCCAGTTTTGCTGTAGGAGGTGATCTGCTCGGCCAAGCACAAGTCCCCTAACCTGGGCAGCAGGGGCTCAGATCCCTCAGTCACACGTCTGGGAACACTGGGTGAATCAGTGTGGAGTGGGCCGAGGCACTTGCGGCTCAGGGCCAGGCAGGTGCACCCCCCCCCCCCCCCAAGAAACTGGTGAGAGAGTGGGCGGGACGGTGACGTCACAAAGGGTAGGAACTAGTCGGTCAAAGACGCTTCCGAGTCCTAAGGAGCCAGGGTGTGTGTAGGTTCAGATTCCTTTTCAGTTTGAGCAACAGGCAGCTGGAAACGCAGGAGTGTTGACTGTTCGCCTCCGCTCCCACAGCCGCCTTGGTACAGAGCCTTGTCAGCGGCGAGCAGCTCAACTGCACCGATTGCTTCGGAGGCAATAAATGGCCCTCAGGGGTCCGTGGCCACGGGGCACAAGCCCCTTTAAAGCTCGATTTGACCCGTAGCCTCCAGCCGGTAAAGAGAGAACCGCGGGGCCTGGCCAAGCCTTCTTCCTGCCTCTTAATCTGCTGCTTTACCCGATCTTTTTGTGGATGCCAGCGCCAGCTCCGGGCGCCTTGCCAACCCTGACAGCGTGGCTCAGTGGTGGGGCAAGGACCTATGAACCAGGAGGTCATGGTTGGGTTGGGGCACTTGCCCGGGTTGCGGGCTCCATCCCCAGGGCTGGGCGTGCAGGAGGCAGCTGGTCAGTGATTCTCATCATTGCTGTTTCTCTCTCCCCCCTTTCTCTCTGAAATCCACAAAAATATATTAAAAAAGAAAGAAGAAAGCCGAGTGGATTCTAGTAACCAACCACGCCAACAACCCACTCGGCGGGGAAGCGGGCATTTCCAACCCCGCAACCGGAAAGCATTTTGGGCAGTGGTTCTCAACCTTGGCTGCACATTGGAATCACCTGGGAATCTTTTAAAAATCCTGATTTCTGGGCCTCATCCTCCGGAAATTCTGTTTCTTTGTTACTAATGTTGTGGCTCCACCCCATAAAGAAACAGAATTTCCGGAGGATGAGGCCCAGAAATCAGGATTTTTAAAAGATTCCCAGGTGATTCCAATGTGCAGCCAAGGTTGAGAACCACTGATTTGGGGAGTCGCCCGCAGCCCGCGCTGGCCGGGCGGGCCGGACGCATGCGCCCTAGACGCCACCGCGCGCCCTAGCGGCCCGGCGGTGCCTCTGCGCAGTCGCCGTAGCTCCTAGCAACCGGGAGCGGTCGCTTCCGGCGGGAATCGAACTGCAAGGGGATTGGAGTCCGAGTGTCTGGAGATCGATGAGCAGGCGGCCTGACGGACTGGGAAGCTGGCCTGGGGTGAAGCACGAATCCCAGGGGCCCCGGGGCGCTCTCTGGGCCCCGGGCATGGAGTGTGTGCTTGGCGGCTCTCATCTGACAGCGGGAATTGCGGCTGAGGGAGGGGGCGGGTTTGTCCACAGCGGCCATTTCCTCGGTAAGAAATTGATAGGATGCCCTCCCCGCCTTAGTACAAGGAGAAAGGAGGGCGGAGTAATTTACGATAAAAGATGACGCACTTCACTATTGGGCTACACCGATCATGCTCGTCCCTGACAAAATGATTAAGTTTGGATTATTAAAACACAACATTCAACTGAATTTTGCCAACAGTTTATAGTTGACATTTTTAAAAAATACATTTTATTGATTTTTTACAGAGAGGAAGGGAGAGGGATAGAGAGTTAGAAACATCAATCAGCTGCCTCCTGCACACCACCCACTAGGGATGTGTCTGCAACCAAGGTACGTGCCCTTAACCGGAATCGAACCCGGGACCCCTCAGTCCTCAGGCCGATGCTCTATCCTCTGAGCCAAACCGGCCAGGGCTATAGTTGACATCTTTTTTTTTTTTAAATATATTTTATTGACTTTTTTACAGAGAGGAAGAAGGGAGAGAGACAGAGAGTCAGAAACATCGATGAGAGAGAAACATCGATCAGCCGCCTCCTGCACATCTCCCACTGGGGATATGCCCGCAACCCAGGCACATGCCCCTGACCGGAATCGAACCCGGGACCCCCCAGTCCACAGGCCGACGCTCCATCCACTGAGCCAAACCGGCTTCGGCTATAGTTGACATCTTAAGTCGCAGGCTAATGTACTTGCATACAGGCGTGGAATCGCTGTGGCAGCTACAAATGCAGACACGCATGGGTGTGTGCTGGTGACTGACGTGTGGTGAGAAGGATCGACAGTGATGTTCCAAAATGGTGAACAAAACAAAGTATGACTTCCCTCGATTGACCTGGTACATGCACTTCTGGATAACCTATGTACGTGAAAGCCGGCGGGAATTGTGTGTATTTTGTATTTGTAGGTGAAACAGGTCATAAGCAGGTGTTTTGCCTCCCTGAGGTTTGCAGGACAGAGGACATTTTCTGTGGTGAATTACTCCGTGCATGACAAGAGGTCCAGATCCCCGCTCCCTGCTTCCTGACGGCTAAAAGTGTCCCCTCAAAATGCCCACACAAAATTCCACCCTGGGCTTTGGGAAAACACTGATTTATTCAGTCAAATAAGTTTTGCCAGCCTTCACGTGCTGGGCACGTTTGGTGGGGAGGCATGGAGTGGTGAACGGGGTGGGTGGGTGGGCGGGAGGGAGGCCCCTGCCCTTCTGAGGTTGGGTCCAGTGTGAGAAAATGCCCAGATAGTAATCGTATAATATGCTAAACAGGCCCTAACCCGTTTGACTTAGTGGATAGGGCGTCGGACTGCAGACTGAAGGGTCCCAGGTTCGATTCCGGTCAAGGGCATGTATCTTGGTTGCGGGCACATCCCCAGTAGGGGGTGTGCAGAAGGCAGCTGATCCATGTTTCTCTCTCATCGATGTTTCTAACTATCCCTCTCCCTTCCTCTCTGTAAAAAAATCAATAAAATATATTAAAAGAAATAGGCTAAACAGCTTGGTAATAGAGGCAGTACAGCTCAGGTTAGGAACAAAAGAAGGCCCAGCCGACTAGCAGAGGGTCCTGTAACCTCAAAAACAGAGAAGTAGCTTTTGAGCTGAGCCTTGAAAGGGCGCCAGGCAGAGAAGGTGGTGGGCCAAGCAGAGGGGCCAGCATGACTGAAAGAAGGCCAGGGCCCCCGCACATGGTGGACGCTCACATTCTGTGAATGAGGCACAGCCATGCTTGCTGGCAGGGAGCATTCCCCACTCTACCATGAACTGCTCAAAACTGCGACAAGGCAGGGGAATACCTGCCTCTTGAAGCCCCCCAGAGCCCCAGACTAAGTTGGGACCACCAAGCAGGTGACAATGGTGGAAGGGCCACTGGAACGGAGAAAGGCTTGTGTGGTCCTGGCCTGGGAGTGATTTCCAGGAAGTGGCTCTCTGATTCTCCTCTCCCAGAGGGCAGCTGCTAAAAATACAACCTCCCTGTTGCTTCATAGTTGGGAAAAAACAGGGCAGGGGTAGCCTCTCACCGCTGTTTGTGCGAGATTGTGCTGGCACGGGGTGTTTTGGGCAGATGGTACCTGCCGAGGACTGTCCTAAGATAAAAACCTCCCAGAGTATGTGCACAGCGGGGAGGCCACAGGCAGACGGCCCCCCAGCTGGTCTAAAGGAGGTCAGCGTCAGTCTCCCTCTCCCCCTGGGAAATCCCTGATCTCATGAGATGATCATTTCTTCCCCGAAGGCCAGGGGAGGGCAGGATCTGGAACTAAACGGGCGGGCTGGGTATTTGGGGGAATAGGAAAGCACCAGCAGCCCCTCTGGAGGTAGGCTGAGTGTTGCTATGCACGACCCCTGCTCTTGCATTGCCCAACGTTCTTATGGTTTTCAATACAATTAGAAGTGAAGAATTTTATATTTCCATATCTTACAATGTTGGCACTAATTCAAATAAAAGACACCTAAGACTGTGAGAGGTAAACAAGACTGTAGGACCGCTGGGCCTGGTTGCCATCTTAGGAAGGCGGTTGTCCTTAGGACATCAAAGCTTTAAAGAGAAAAGTGAGAGCCAGGCAGAGTGTAGTGCTTCTGGCAATATTACCAAGTGAGTCTCCACGCTAGGGCTAGGGGTGAGGGGCTCCATGACAAGTGAGAAGGCCCAGTGCTGCCATTTTGGAACTCCCAGTCGAACGAGGTAGATGGACCATTTAAGAGGCAACTACAGGCAATGGAATAATCAGCACGAGTAAGGACATGGGTGGGGGTGGGGGAAGAGAGCACAAATCAAGGCAGACTTCCTGAAAGAAGAGTGCTCTGACCTGGGACTTGGAAACGATGAGCAGTTAGCCAGGCAGGAAGTGGAAGGGGTAGAGGAGTATTCAGAGAGAGGGACTAGCATATGCGAAGGCCTGGAGACATGAAAAAAACTCGATTTATTCAAGAATCTGAAAGCAGCCCCTTCCTCACATTTCATCTAGGCAGGAAATAAAGCATCACTTGTGATTCCTTTGAATTTCTTTGGATACCTTGCTCCAAGGCCTTACCGACTCTCCTCTGGGACACTTAGAAGGTATTCGGCAAATGTTCATGGTGCTCCCCCAGGTCCCCCTTCCTTCCTGTTCTCTGTGGAGTTTTAAAATTCTGCTACAGTTTGTATGCTTGTTTTTAAGAATTTCCATTGGTCTCACTTCACTGTGGCCAAGATCAAGGCTGGAAATGGGTTATACAGTAGGAACTCAAGTGTCCAGAAGTGAAAAGGGGCGTGGGGGGTGGGGTGGGGTGGGGAAGGAATTCTGAAGGGCCTGCTGCCTTTCTGTTGTAACTAAGTCCCCGCCCACTGGACACTGGACCGGATTCTGTGTAGTGGTGGGGCAATGCTTTGCAAACCCCTAACAGGCCGGTACGCAGCGGGTACTCGCTACGCACCTGCTGGGTTGAATGTAGGTCTCATAAACAGGTCTGATCTTTGAAACAGGGCAGGGAAGGATGTGGCCTCCAGTCCTGCTTTTCCCGGCCAGCATGTCCTGGGTGGTTCCCTGAGCCCGGGTTCTGTAGCCCAGAACCAATTGAATGTGGTGGGATGGACTCTGCAAGGGTGGAGACCATGCGCTGGGGTACCAAACAGACTTGGGTACAAACCCCAGCTCCCCCATTTCCAAAGTGGGGGGGAATTGTGCCTTCCTGGTATCGTTTTCATCCTGAGAGTGCTAAATGGCTCACGTGGACAGATGGCGGACATCTGTGCCTCCTCTCACCCCTCGCTCCTCCTTACTTTCTGTGCCCTGCAGGGTGTTTCACGGAGCAGCCATGTCCACTCTGTACCCATCTCTGGAGGACCTGAAGGTGGACCAAGCCATTCAGGTACGTCGCCAGGCCCATGTTAGCCTGGGCCCCTGATGGAGCCTTCAGGATCACCCAGGGCAGCTAAGGGAGGCTGGTCTTGGACGTTGGTGGGTGGTTGGGCCCCAGGCATGCAGGTCAGCCCCGAAGGGCCTGCTGAGCGGGGCAGGTGCCCAGAGGCCAAGGCAATGGGGTCACAGCAGGAATGGAAACGGCCGGGCACCTGCGGCCAGGCCTCTGTCGTGCCTGCTTTGTCCCAGCCTCTCCTCCACCAGGTTCAGTCCTCCCCACACTGTAGGGCAGGCTCTTGGCCACCCCCACAAGCCCCTTCTTCCCTCCGTCCCATCTGTGGTCTCAGTGGGTGTTGAGAGTTTGGGACTTTTTGAGAACTTGGCTGGGAGTTGGCCCCTATGTTCTGGCTGCTTCAGGGAGAAAATGGGTCATTTGGTGGCTCGTAGAGAATGACCACGAACCTCCCCCAGAAACATGGACATCTCAGAGACCACATCTACACTGGACCTCAAAGGGTCATGGATGTCCTCCACCCCCCAGGCCCGCCAGCATACGTAATGCCTCGCTCTTAGGGTCCAACGGTTCCGTGGGGCGGGGGCAGGTCCCAGACGCAGCTGACCAGCACCCCTCACCTCTCCGCAGGCCCAGGCCAGAGACACCCCCAAGATGCCCATCCTGCCTGTGCAGGAGACACCTGTCCCCCAGCCTTCAGGTGAGTGAGTGGGGTGCTCATGACCAAGAGTCACCTCTTCTGGCATCTCCGAGTGCTGGTCTCTGGTCTGCTACTCTGCTGTGTGCTCTAGACACGTCCACCTTCACCAGAGCCCTTTGAGGGGCACGGAGAAAACCGGCCCAGTGAGGCGCTCACTGCCCTGCTTTGGGCCGTCTTCTGTGCTGCTGCCTGAGGGCCAGATGTTGTGGTGGCCCCTAGCGTTGTTGTCTGTGATGCAGGTTTTGGCAGCAAACTTGAACTTAGGCTCAGTTCTCCCCTCCTCCCCGGGCACAGTGTCCCCAGAGCTGAGCTGCCCTTGGGTCAGACACCTGCTTCTGTGGATTTCTTAAGAGCAGGGCCTCATGGCCCCAGTGCCAGCCCTGTACTTCGTGTTGGGTGTCTGGCCGGTGCCAAGTAAAGGGGTACATGAGGCACTCGGGGTCCCGGGCTGCTCCTGGAGGGAGCAGGACCCCTGCCCCTCAGACCTGGGGAGAGGACCACCTCACCAGCGCGTGTTCCTGCCTCCTCTCCCACACACCCCACCCCGGGAAACACTGTTCTCAGGGAGAAGCTGCATCCTTGGGCGCTGACAGCACTCCCAGGCCCCGTTTCTTAGAAATGAGCCACCGCATTGGAGCCAGCAGCTGTGGCCAAGCTCACCTTGGTAACACCTTTCTTCCTCCTTCTTCCTTTCCCATCAGTTTTGTACCCAAACCTGGCAGAACTGGAAAATTATATGGGTCTTTCCCTCTCCAGCCAAGAAGTCCAACAGAACCTGCCTCAGAGTCCAGACGGTGCCAGTGTAGGTATCTGTCTCTTGCCTGAAGTGGGCACAGATCTTCCAACTCTCCCTCCTTCTTGGTCTCGCCTTTGAAACATTCTTGCAGCCCTATTTCTTGATGGAACTTCCCATTTTGAGCCCTCATTACAAGTGTTGTGGGATTTCATGGGGTCCCGCGGGCCTTGGGGTTGCAGGGCCACTGCCTGCCCTTTGACCCCTGGCTGCAGGGTGCTGAAGGAGAAGGGAGGACATTAAACCCAGCCTGCGTCTGGGAGCTTCTCATGAAGGGCTGCCTGTAGCGTGAGAGGCGAGGTGGGAGGAGCTTGTCACCCAGCCCTGGTCCCCAAACTAAACAACATGGCTTGATTCCCGAGCTCCATGGCTCAGGGAGCAAGAGAAATCCTGACAGAAACATTCACCCTTGAAAACGTGTTCACTCACAGACTCAGTCCCCACACAGACCCCTCCCGGTCAGGTCCAGCACCCCTGCGGCCATTTGTCCGTGTCCTTGGCGGCCAGTCTTGGCCTGAGCCCGTGAAAATCAGTGGCAAAGTGCCGAGGGGACTTGCTGGGCCTGGAGGATTTCGAGAGGGCGGTGGGAGTGATAACGAGAATGCCACAGCCACATGCAAAGCTGCTGACAAGGGAGGATCTCACAGGAGAACACGGACAAGGATGAGGACATGTGGGACCCTGAGAAAAGCTAGTGACACTGGGGTGTTTCTCAAAAATGACCCCTTGATAGTCATGCTGTGAAGTCCACACTCCACGTAAGAAGGTCATGTTTATCGCGTTCAATTTTAATCCATTGATTTAATCCCTCTGTTCCAATAATTCGGACATAAATGCATTTAACCCAAGTGTTGATAAAAATAAGACAGCTGAATGCATTTTATAATATTTTAAAGTTTTGTTTTTATTTTTAACTTTATATTTTTAAATAATCATAGATTCACAGGACATTGCGAAGGACGGAGAAAGGCACCGAAGCGTGTACCCTTCTCTCAGTTTTCCCAATGACTACGTTTTACATAATGACAGCATGATGTCAGAGCAGGCATTGCATTGGTACAGGGTGTGTCTAGGGTTCGGTGTCGTTTTATCACCTGCAGAGATTCCTGTAACCACCAGCACAATCAGGGCGTTTCATCCCCACCAAGGTCTCCTACGAGCTGCCCTTCATAATCATGTCTGTCCTCCCCCCTCACTATTCTTCACCGGGGCAACCACTCCTCTCTCTCCTGTCCCTTTAACGTCGTCATTTCAGAATGTCATGTCAGTAGATCCTACAGTGTGTGACCTTTGCACTCAGCATCAGGCCCTGGAGACGCTTCCAGCTTGTCACGTGCATCAGCAGTTCCCCCTTTTTACTGTTGAGCCGTGTCCATGGTGTGGATGTGCCACAGTTTGCTTACACTGTTGAGGGACACTTCCGTTGTTTCCAATTTCCATTACAAATGGAGCTGCTGTGATGTTTGTAGACAGGTTTTGTATGAACATAAGTTTTTATTTATCTGGGGTAAATGCCCAGGAGTGCAATTGCGAGGCTGTATGATAAATGAATGTTTACATTTTTAGAGAAATCGCTCAACTATTTCTAGAGTGGTTTGACCATTTTATTTTCCTGTTAGCAACACATGACAGCCCCAGTTTCTTCACATCCTCACTAGCACTGGGTTTTATCACCATTTTTAGTATTAGCTGTTAGGATGGGTGTTTATTGGAATCTTATCAAGGTCTTAATTTGCATTTCCCTAATGGCTAGTGATGTTGAACATCTTTCCATGATCTTATTTACTATCTATATTTTTTTCAGTGAAATGTTTCCTCATATCTTTTGCTTATTTTCTAAATGGATTGTTTGCTTTTTTAAGTCAAGTGTTTTTTTGTTGTTAATCCTCACTTGCGGATATTTTTTCCTTTGCTTCTCAGAGAGAGTAGAAGGGAGGGAGGGAGTGAGAGAAACATTGATGTGAGAGAGACACATGGACTGGTTGCCTCCCAAACTCGCCCTGACTGGGGGGGGGGGGGGCGGGGGAGCAGAGTTTACCCGAAACCGAGGTACATGCCCTCGACCATGCCCTTGCTCGGGAATTGAACCCATCACTCTTTTGTGCGAAGGCCAACACTCTAACCCAGGGGTGGGCAAACTTTTTGACTCGAGGGCCACAATGGGTTCTTACACTGGACCGGAGGGCCGGAACAAAAGCATGGATGGAGTGTTTGTGTGAACTAATATAAATTCAAAGTAAACATCATTACATAAAAGGGTACGGTCTTTTTTTTCAATAGTTTTATTCATTTCAAACGGGCCGTAGTTTACCCACGGCTGCTCTAACCACTGAGCACATTGGCCAGGGCTAAGTCAGGTTTTGAGAGTTCTTTATTCTAGAGTCATTCATTAGATATGTGGTTTGTAAATATTTCCTCCCAGTGTGTAGCTTCTGTTCTCATCCTATTAAAAGGGGCTCTTGCAGAGACCCTTAATTTTGATGGGGCTCAATTTATTGATTTTTTTTCTTTTGTGGGTCATGCTTTGCTGTCCTAAGGAATTTTCACTAAGCTCTAGGTCCTGAAGATTCTTTCCTTTCTAAAACCATTATAGTTTTATGTTTTACATTTAAATTTATGATTGAATTTGAGTTAATTTTTATATGAGGTGTGGGGTAAAGGTCCAAGTTCATATTTTTGCTATGGATGTTCAATTGCTCCTATACCATTTGTGGAAAAAACTATTCCTTCTCCATTGAACTACTACTCTTGCATCTCTGTGAAAACAGCTGGCCCTACTTATGGGAGGCTGTTCTGTTTCATAAGTGTCCATCCCTCCACTAACACCACACTGTCCTGATTACTTAGCTATATAATGAATCTTGAAATTTGGTTGAGTGTGTCTTCTCACTTTCCTTTTTGTCAGGATAGTTTTAGCTATTCTAGTTCCTTTGTCTTTTCACATGAAGTTCAGATTAACCTTGCCTAAATCTAGAAAACATCTTACAGGGGTTTTGATAGATATCAAATCTGTATTATCAACTGGGGACATTTGACAGTTTTTTTTATTTTCTTCAAATCCATGAATCTCTATGTTTATTTAGATCTTTGATATCTTTTATCAGTGTTTTTTAATTTTCAACATACAATTTCTATACATGTTTTGTTAGATTTATAACTTATAAGCTTTTTTTTAAAATTCTCACCTGAGGATATATTTTCCGTTGATTTGTTTATAGAGAGAGTGGAGGGGAGGGTGGAGGGGCACAGAGAGGGAGGAGAGAGAAACATTGATGTGTTGCCTCCTGCACACACCCTGACCGGGCGTCAGGGATTGAGCCTGCAACCCCTTGACCTGGAATCTAACCCACAACCCTTCCGTCGACGCTCTAACCACTGAGCAACCGGCCAGGGCTTATAAGCTTTTTAGAGTGATCGTAAGTGGTATTGTATTTTTAATTTAGGTTTCCACAGGTTCATTGCTAGTATATTGAAGTACAATTGATTTTTGTATGTTGATATTGTGTCCTGTGACCTTGCTGAACTCATTTATTAGTTTAGGGAGTGTACTCATAGATTCCTTGGAATTTTCTAGTAGGCCATAATGTCATCTGCAAATAGGGACCATTTAACTTTTCTTTTCCGATCTGTATGTCTTTTATTTCCTGTTCTTGCCTTATTGCTCTGGCTAGTTCTTCCAGTCCTATATTTAATAGTAGTGGTGAGCTTGGACTTGTTACCTGTTCTGGATCTTAGGGGGAAAGTATTCGTTTTTATTTTTAGAAAAAATTCAAACTGAAACCACTTTTTCCCATTGGTCACTATTGCTGTTTTGTAATTTTACTTACTTTTACTTAAAAGTGGATTTTAAAGAGGTCTTTACCGGGTATCAATTAGCCTTGGAAAATGAGGGCCTCTTCTGTATAGCCCTGCTCTTTCCTCATTTTCCTGGCTGTTTTTCAAGGCCGTGGACCTGGCTGCCCCCTAGTGGCTTCATGGAGTCAGGTCCCCTCTGGGCTCCAGCCGATCTGCTGGTGGGCGAGGCCCCAGGGCCCATTCCATCCTCCTTTCCCCCTCCTTCCGAGGCCCCAGGGGCCCGCTGACCCCCTTCTCCCCTGGTGTCTGCAGGGCCAGCGGGTGGCGCCGGTGTCCGGGAACAGCCTGGGCGTGCGGCGCGCGGAGATCAAGCCCGGGGTGCGTGAGATCCATCTCTGCAAGGACGAGCGCGGCAAGACGGGGCTGCGGCTGCGGGCCATCAACAAGGTGGGGCTGGCGGCCTGGCGGGAGCGGGGTGGTGGGCAGCACCCGTAAGCAGCCCGCGCCACCCGAGCTCCGCGCCTTCGGGGCTTTGGCTGCACAGCCCAGCAGCTGGGGAGGGCAATGCGGGGTGGGGGTGGGGGTGGGGAAGATGCAGAGGGTGCTGGGAGCAAGGCCCACCTAACTCCCAAGCCCAGCCCTTTCCTCTTGGCCCCTCCCCCAAGGCCCAAGGCCTGGCACTGGATTGCGAGGGACCCACCAGCTGCCTCTCAGGGGCTCCTGCTGCTCAGAGCCTCCCTTCCCCGTGCCCCCCGATTCACAGGGATCTGGCTGCCAGGCGGCTGTCCTAGGGCCTTGATGCCATCGGGAGAGGCTGCGGTCCAGTGCTTGGGGGTGCGGCCTCCAGCCAGGGTTGAAATTCTGCCTCAGGTGCTCCCGAGCTGTGTGGCCTGGGAGTTTCCTCACCAGGAAAATGGGGAGCCAGTGTACCTGCTGGCGGAGCTGTCGTCTCCGTCTCCGCACCCTATAGGCCCCCAGAGCACCAGGAGGAAACAACACCTAGGAGGGACCTGGGCCCGGCGGGCGCGCTGACTGGGGCCCTGCCTCTCCCAGGGACTCTTCGTGCAGCTGGTACAGGTCAACACCCCTGCATCCCTGGTGGGGCTGCGCTTTGGGGACCAGATCCTGCAGATGGACGGGCGCGACTGTGCCGGGTGGAGCACAGACAGAGCGCACCGGGCAGTGAAGAGGGCTCCAGCAGAGAAGATCGTCATGGTGGTTCGGGACCGGTGAGTGCCCGTGGCAGGAGCTCCTCTGCCCGCCCGCAGCCCCGGCCCGAGCCCCGCTCACTGTCCCTCTCCGGCAGGCCTTTCCAGCGGACGGTCACCATGCACAGGGACAGCACCGGCCACGTGGGCTTCATCATCAAGAAGGGGAAAGTGGTCTCTGTGGTCAAAGGGAGTTCCGCGGCCCGCAACGGGCTCCTCACCAACCACTACGTGTGTGAAGTGAATGGGCAGAATGTCATCGGGCTGAAGGTAGGCCAGTGGCCGGCTCTGCCCGAGCTACAGGGCAGGAGGCTGCTGGGTGGTGGGAGGGCCCATGTCTGTGGGCACCATCCGAGCTCGTTTCTTCATCCTAAGGTTGCTGCAAGGAGTCGATAAGACAGTAAGTACATAGAGCTTTGGGCAATGGTCAGTGCTCAATAAACATTAGCTATTGATACTAACACATGGAGGTCAAAGGTGTGACAGAAAGAGGGGGTGTGGTGACATGTGAAAGGCCACAGGTGCCCAGGTGGCTACGGGCTGCATGAATACCTCCCTACTTGTGTGGTACTTCTGCTTGCATCCTAGATCGCGTGACAGGAATGTTTCTGAAAACAGTTCTTCAGAAATCCATTTCTGACCTCTGTTCACTTTTTGAGGGGATGTGTGTAGCGACTTTTATTTTTGAAAAATATAAGTGGTCTCGAGTCAGTGCTAGGGGCTTGGACTGAAGGTGGGTGCCTTCAGGGAATGGACCACAGAGGATGCCAAGTCACATGGCTTTTGGTCCCTGAACAAGTGAAAGTAATGTTATCCTAACCTGATGCTGCTCCCTGGATAAGAGTGGTTCTCATCGCAGGTGTGATTAGATGAGGCCCTTCCCCTCCTGCAGCCAGGGCTCTGGGCTCACAAGGCAGGTCCCCCTGCAGAATGGCCTGGGTGCCGGCATTCATTCTCCACCCCTCACAAGGGCCTTCACCAAGCCTTTCCTGTCACATCTGCTTCCCTGTGCCTGGTGGTCTCCCCGCCTTCCCTGGAGGCAGGTTCTGGCAGCTCACTGTGATCAGGAAGTGCTTCCTAATGTCTGTCCTAGGTCCTTCCTGCTGCATCTCTCCCCTCAGGGATCAGGTGTGACAATCCGAAGGGAACCCCATACCTGAAAAGCTGGCACACTGGTACCAATTCTGAGTAGCCGGCTTTCGGATATGAATGAATCCGTCCTTTGAGAGCATTACCGCTCATGGATCCTAACTGAGAGCAGTCATTCACAGGTGCGGCCGGTCCTCTCCTTTCGGACGGCTCGCGGCTGCGTTACGGGCGTACCCGTTACCCTGCCAAGCCACAGCGTGTGAGGCTCTTAGGACCGGGCTGGCCCCTTGACAAGTGGCCACAGAGAGCTATGCTACTTGAGATGATCTCTTCACAGCTCATCTGCTTTCACTCTGGCCATCACTAGTCCTGTCCAGCACATCTTCTCCCCTTTATCCTGGAGCAACCCGACAACAGAAACCAAGCTAGAGTGAAGCCAAGGCCTCTAGCCTCTGGACGGGCCAGGGCTCTGCTGCCTTCGCTCTAGCTGTTGGGGTGCTTGGCACACTTTGCATGGAGACTTTATGTGTTGTGTCCCCAGGATCTCACCGGCTTCTGCAGGCCTTTCCTCTTCACTGAGTGAGATGTAAGAGGAAGCGGCCCCTGTGGGCAGCTCAGGCTGGCTGGCCCACGGGCCCGGCGGGGGTGGTGCTCCTAATGTCCCCTACTGCATGGCTGTTTTCTTCCTGCTTTGGGGCCAGAACCTGGCCGGGCCCAGGGAGCTGGGATAGGAGATGTGGCTGGTGAGATTCGGGGCCTCTGTGGGTGGGGAAGGAGCGTAGTTCTGTTTGTAAGGCCCTGTTCTGTCAGGCCCAGGGGACTGGCCCTTGAGACGAGGGTGGGGAGTGGCCCATTCACAGAGGGGAGCCTCAGGGGAGGTCCACGTTCTCGGTCAAGCAGGGCCTCACCAGGTGTCTGCCTGGGACTCTCCCCTGAGGGCAGCCCTACCCCTGAAGCCGGTGCCAGTGGCTCCCCAGCAGAGGCCACGCTGACCCAGCCATAGCGTTGCCTGCAGTCACCCCTGGCCCGGGGTGACCGCTCGCTCGCCTCCTCTCTAGGACAAAGAGGTCACGGAGATTCTGGCCACGGCCGGGAGCGTCATCACCCTGACCATCATCCCCACCGTGATCTACGAGCACATGGTCAAAAAGTAAGGCGCTCCCTCGCTTCTTCCCTCCCCTCCCCACTCCCCTCTGCCGGCCTCCTCAGAGCTCACAGTGCACAGCCAGCTGCCCGCCCCCACCCACCCCCTTCAGCGTGGTTGGTGGCTGGAAATCTTAGAGATAAAAGTGGAGGCCCACGTGGGAGGCACAGGCCGCGGGAAGGCACTGCCCGTGTGGCCACTGTCGTCATTGCTGTATCTAGGTTGTCCCCGACCCTGCTCCGCCACACCATGGACCACTCCATCCCAGATGTCTGACGTCACGGGCAGCTCCGCCCTCCCTCCTGCGGAATGCAGAGGCCTCAGGACACAGGTTTCAGGTTTCGGAGACCTGCTGCCTGAGCCGGATGTCCTGACGGGGTGCGCTGGGCGGGTGTGTGTGTGTGACCGCAGCGCACATCGTCTTCATGTGGAGCACAGCCTCCTCGGAGCCTGACTTGCCCGGACTACGGCGGGCCAGGGCCACAGGCAGCGGCTTGCGCGGGTTTCCGTGTCGCGGCAGCCGCCTCAGGGCCTCCGGAAGGGGCAGCTGGGTCCCTTTTGAGACGTCACCTCTACCAGAAGGACAGTCCACATTGAGAGAACAGAAGCACATTCCTTGTGAGAATTTTTCCCTTTACTTGATCTTTGACACACACTGTACATGGGTAGAACTCCTCACCTATCTTTTGAATAAAGCTTTGATTTTAAATAAAATTCCTTCCTCCAAAGTCATTGAAAAGTCCAGAATTTCAGTCCCAGGACATGCCCGGCTGGTTTTCTTTCAAGCAATCGTGAGACCAAGGCCTTGCCTATGCATTGCCTCTGAGAGCCGTGAGCGCTCCGACCCGTCTCAGGCTGCCTGCCGTCGGAGGAGGGACGGCTAGTGGGGGACCGCGTGGGCCCTGGAAGAGGGGACCAGCTTTGGACACCCCTCTCTCCGGCCAGGCTGCTGTGCACGTGCAGAACGGGCGCGAGAACTGGTGAGGGGAGGAGGAATGGATGCGCTCAGGGTCTGACATCGAGGGAGGTGCTTCTAGATGCTTTGTCTCCGCCCCCCACTGAGGGGCGGGGGGGTGGGGTGGGGGGGTTGGAGCGGAACCACCCACAGCTCATGTTCCCCTGACCTGGAGAAGACCCCTGCCAGGGGGCACGCTCTGCCTCCCACTCGGGTGGGGACAGCTTGAGCCCCCTTCACCCGCCACCTCAGAAAAAAGACATCAAGAAACAGGCTGAGGGTCGTGTGTGTTTTCATGCTTTAATTCAGAGTCGTCTGCTGCAGGTACAACTGTCTGAACAAAAGGACGAAGGAGACCAAAGTGAATGCCCCTCCCACCTCCCCCCTTCCCGGGCCCCTGAATTCTGTCAGGGGATGGCCGAGTGTGAGTGTGCACTGTGCCTGGGGTGCACTGTGCCCCCAGGTCAGAGAGGGGATCATGAGGTCCCTGGGCAAGGCCCCTCCGTAGACCTTTGCCCCGGAACCTTGTCCTTTGCCCGCCCCTCCCCAAGGCCGTCAGCTACCTGTGCTGCAGCCGGCTGGCTGAGCCAGTGGCGATTGGGAAGGTGTTCAGTGAAGCTCGAAGTCATCCCCTTGGGAGACAGGCAGTAAACTCCGCCCCGGCCGGCGAGCTCTGTGTGCGGAGTCCTGGCCCGACTCTGACTCCGGCCTGAGCCTGGACCAGAGGAGCAGCAGGGCCGCTCTGGCCCGGGCCCGACAATGAAGAAGCCACTCTTCCCTGCTGGGCTCCACGGGGCCAGCGTTTCCAGAAAGTGACTCCTGGAAACACTGTCCCGTAGGACCTAACCATCCGCCCTGGCAGAGGCTGGCGAAAGGGGGGCCCACGGATTTCTGCTCCAGAAGCGGAGGGCAGGCGGGAAAGGTCACAGCCCAACGGGAGGAGGCGTGAAGCAGACACGTGCAGAATGAGCATTCAACAGCCCCACGTCCTGTGCCCTGCATAGTCAGGGGGCAGGCCCCACTCCACCGCCGGCAGCCGCACAGGGAGCGCTGCACCTTTTGCATAGATGCGGACACTGAGCACACACACGTACACACGCAGGAGCCCTGGGGGCCACTGACCAACAGGTCCCCGGGGCTGTCTCAGGGCTGCCGGTAAGCCGCCTCCTCCACTAACACAAAGAAATGCCCGTCCACGGCTCCACCAGACCCCTCCCTCCCAAGAGAGAGGACCCTCAATGCTGAGAGCAGGGCCCCTGGGACCCAGACAGGCTAGTCTCAGGCCAGAGGAGGCACAGAGGGTGGCGGCTGGACCCACTCACCTCACCCAGAGGCCTTGGGTCCGAGCCCGGCCAGCCCTTCACCAGTGGCTTCTCCGGCGGCAGACAGTGTTGACTGTAGCCCCAGCCCTGACCACATCCACCAAAACAAGACACAACAGGAAGGCCACAGACAGCAAGACACAGACAAGAGCAGAGGGGCTATGCAGCTCCACTCAATTCCCGTGGTGAAAAATATATAGATTTTATGTTGTCAAATAGAGTCATACGTTTATTTCCTCAGCAAAGCTTTGCCTGTTTCTAAGGAGACATTATGTGGCCCGTGAGCACATGGCTCAGGAGGCTGGGTCCCGGCCAGTCCCGGCTTGGCTTTGGATTGGGCTCGTCCTGCCCCCAGGCCACGGCCCCGGCGTCCCTGGGCAGCCCGGGCCAGGCCCCAGGAGCTGGGGCTCAGTTCGGCTGGGGTGGGAGGTGCTCCACAAAGGAAGGCGGCCTGAGGCCCAGACCGAGGAGGGGGGCTTTGGAGGCACAAAGCGCGTGGCAGAGGGGGCCGCTGCCCCGACGGCTGGGCCGGCTGCCCACTCCCAGTGCATGCAGGCGCTGCCCCCGTGAGGGGAGGGCGCAGAAAGGAAGGGCAGAGCCCATGGGTCAGGCAGCGGCTTCCGGAGCAGCAGGGGTGGGCAGGCAACCTTGGCAGAGAACCAGGGTGTCCCACAGGCCAGAGGGGTGAGTGGGACACAGGGTCCCACCAACCCCAAGTGTGGGGCCTAACTCTGAAGAGTGGGTGGGACAACCAGATGG
Organism: Myotis daubentonii; assembly: GCF_963259705.1. NCBI lineage: Eukaryota > Metazoa > Chordata > Mammalia > Chiroptera > Vespertilionidae > Myotis > Myotis daubentonii. The sequence goes on from NC_081847.1 coordinate 32,824,228, forward strand.
GTGTCAGCCCTGAAGGGAAAAAGGACCGGGTTTACTTTGTAAAATAATCTATATATATAAAAGGCTAAGTGACCATCCGACCGTCTGACCAGTAGCTATGACGCGCGCTGACCACTGGGGGCAGACGCTCAATGCAGGAGCTGCTGAACTGCGGTGACTTGGCAGCAGTGGTTCTCTGGTGATGCACCCTGGAACCAGGGAGGAGGGAGCCCGATTCCGGGGTGCATCACCCGAGAACTGCCCTCTCACAATCCGGGACCCCTCGGGGAATGTCAGAGAGCCAGTTTTGGCCTGATCCCCGCAGGCCAGGCCGAGGGACCCCACCTGCCAGAGGGGCCCCACTCACTCCGCAGATGCCTTTGAGCCCAGCGCTGCCCCAGGTGTGGCCAGCCGGGGAGGGACCACGGGAGGTTGGCTCCAGGGCGTGTCTGGCCTGTCTCGCCTAGTCCCGCCCCACCAGCCACCTTCTAATTAATTTCCCTTCATGTGCATGAATCTGTGTACCGGGGCACTAGTAATGGTAATAAAAGGTCAGCAGCGTTTCTGGGGGCCCTGATGTGGTCCTGGGGATGGAGGGAGGACAGTGAGCCTTCCCAGGCTGGGCTTGGGCCGGGAGCAGGGTGTCTGCGGGCTCCCCCCTCGCCCCCCACGAAACACCCAGGGCACCTGCTTTGGCTTGGATGACAACATGGCTTCAGTTCCGTCTTGCCATTCATCCTGCAGTAATTCCCCCTGAGGCACATGAGTCTAAGAGCCAGGAACCCTCACCCTAGACAGTAAGCAGCCCCCTTTCAGGAGGTCCGGATACATGAGAACCAAGCCCCCGAGTGAGCACAGTGCAAAGCAGACGTGGGGCCTGAGGCCCCAGAGAAAGTCGGGGTGCGCTCCAGGGCCGTCATGGCCTTGGCTGTCCACACCAGCTGAGGACTGCTGAGTGCAGCCCGGCCTCCCAGACCACAGGGCCTCATCTCAGGCCGGAGGGGCCCGGGCTGCCAGCCCGCCGCCTCTCCTCGTGCTGGCACCCTGGAGGGGAGCCTCCTCCCCCAGCACCGAGCCGTCTGGCTTAGCTCTCACAGGAAGCATTATCTGACGCCCAGACGTGTCAGGAGGAAAGTGGACCGCAGGGAAGGTCTGGGGCCGACAGATGCAGAACCCACACTGCCCTCTGCCCCTCTTGCCCATCTCCACCTTTCGCCCAAGTGTGGAGCAGTCTGAGGGGCTGGGGCTCCAGCCGGGCCCGGCAGTTCAGGCTCTGCTCGCAGTCCTGGGTCAGGAGCCTGCACTTTGGGTCGCAGCTGCCTGCACCTGAGGAGATAATACTGGTCCAGACGCCGGGCTGAGGGCAGGGGTGGTGTGGAGTGATCAGGGAACTGAACAGGATGTGGGGGGTGGAGGATGGGGAGACTGAAGCGGGCAACTGAGGTCCAGCCTCTCCGGCTCAGTACACCAGAGACTTCCTGAGCAGGGGCCGCCCTTGTGAAGGGCTGAGCGGAGGGGCCGGGGTGAGGACCCCCCTGCACTCGGTCCTACAGCGGGCCTCCCGCCTTTGGTCTCTCTTCCCCTCTCCCCTGTCCAGGCTCCGACGCCCAGCCCCCACACTGTTAACATCCAGAAAACACCACTTCCGAGCCCAGAACTAAGTAAGATGATGCCCCACGGGGATGGGCGAGAGGGAGGACGGCACCCCGACATTCGGGTCAGGCCGCCCGAGCCCCTGGCCAGGAAGGCCTCAGAGCTGGGAGCCGCCGGCGGGGCTGGGGCCCGGCTGGCTCAGCGAGCGGCAGCTGATCCTGCGGATGGAGTGCAAGGCCACCGTGCAGCAGCCCCGCAGCAGGGAGCTGATGTTGTAAACGGGCTGGCCCTGGCGCCGCTGGGAGCGGCAGAGCCAGGCCACTGTGGGGACCGCGGGCACCACCACGGCCAGCAGGTCGACAATGTAGTGGCGGCTCCAGTAGCTCTTGGGCTCGGCCGCCTCCTCCTCCTCCTCCACGGGGCACGCCACGCTCACCGACAGGCCGGGGTTGGGGTTGGCACCGGGCCGGTGTGGGGTCGGCCCGCGGGTGATGGGCTCCGGGGCCTCAAGCTCATCACCCACCGTCACCACCACCGCTGAGTTGGGGTCTCTGGGCCCTGGGGGGTGGGGCTCCGGCTCCGGGCACCTGCCCCCCGACTCGGGACCCGTCCCGCAGACCTGGGCCTGGGTCACCTTCTCCAGGATGGTGTCGAGGTCAGGCTGGTACTGCAGCGAGTCTGTCTGGATGGCGCGCTCCTGCATGCAGCTGGCCTGCACGCCGGCCTCCATGCCGCACAGCAGCTTCTCGTAGGTGCTGCTGGCCGGGCAGCGGGGCCCCAGGCTGAAGGAGCTGGGCAGCGAGGCCTCCTCGGGGCCGCAGTCCACCCCCGACGACAGCAGGCTGCTGGCCTCCAGCACGTCCGTCCGGCTCATGGCGTCATCGTTGGCCGCGAAGCCACTGTCAGCCCCGTCCTCCGTGGAGGAACCAGGGTGGTCCCCGGGGGGCTGGTCCCCGCAGACGGCCGGGTCGCTCAGCTTGGTGTAGGTGGAGCTGCGGGTGAGGGAGCGGGCGGGGGAGCCGCCTGCTGACTCCCCGGCGCCGTCCTCCTTGGCCGTGCCGTTCTGGGCCACCTCCATGCTGTGCAGCAGCGTCTCCAGCTTCTTGTTCTGGATGTTGATGTCCATGAAGTACTTCTGCAGCCCCTTGTCCTTGTCCATCAGGTTGTTCTTGACGGTGTCGATGACCTGCTTGAGCTGCTTGATCTCCTTGCGGGCCTCCTTCAGGGCCAGCTGGGCTTCCACGCGATGGCACTCCTCCTCGATCCAGTCCTCCTGCATGCGCGACAGCTGTGTCTTCAGGTCGTCGATCTCCGTGTCCCTGTGGCGGGCGAGACCCATGCTCACTGCTGGCCTGGCACCGCCACCAGGGGGACAGGTCAGGAGGGGGCCGCCACACGGACAGACGGCCTGTGCCGCCGGCTCACAGAGCGAAAACCAGGATCTACTCAATGCTCCTTCCTTCTCCTTACTCCCCAGGGTGAGGGGGTGGGGGAGGGCCAAGCGGTAAAGACAGGGGAGGCCTCCTCCCCGAGGGAGGGGGCGGGAGGGAGCGGGGAGAAGAAATGGGGCAAGGGACAGCACGGCATCCCACCCCCTCTGGGCCGTAATGCAAAGGCCCGTCCACGTTTAAATCCATCACCTGCAGAGCAGAGCAGACGGTAAAGAGTCTCAGTTTCAAGGTGCTCCTGCTATAAAAACCCAAGGCATCCTTAAAAATCTTAATGTACAACCACAGAAGGAAACCTACGATCTGCTCTATGGGAAGGGATGTGGCCTCCTGTTTGGCCGGCTTTAAATGACCACCTGCAACATGGGGGCTGGAGGCGGGAGGGGAGGAGGAGGAAGCTGGTAATTCCACATCTTCCCTCAAGAGGAGGGAGAAGGGGGCAATCAGAGGGGAACGATGAAACAGGGTGGCACTCTTTCATCTGGGGGGACATTTCTGTTTTATATCTACTGTAAAGAGGAAAGCCAAAAAAAAGGCAAAAAAGGGCAAAAAAGGCACGCAGCCACTCCTGAGGGAAGAGGCAAGTGCCAGGTGAACCCGACAGTCAGCAGACCCTTGTCCAGAAACTCTCGGGCTGTAAGTCCCTGAGCTGACGATGACTTGGGGGGCGTGGGGGAGGGAGGTGAGTTCGACAAAGATGCCATCAAGCCCAGAGCTCACACCAGACGGACCAGAGCCGTGAGAAAGCAGTGAGCCTGGAGCCGGCCTGGGGTCCCTCCCTCAGCACACCCCTCGGTGACACGGCCACACGCAGCCGCCGGCCGGCGTTCGTGCAAATGCAGCCCACAAGCGGCACAACGTCACTTTGGGGTTCTCGATCCCATTAGAACGACAGTCCCAGATCAGGCTTCGTTTATTTTCAAAGTGAGATCGGAAATGCCGCTCAGGAAGTGGGCCCAGGAATCGCAGCCGCAGGGTGCCCGGGGGCCTGGGTCACTGGAGGGGACAGACCGCTGACGGGACACAGCTCAGAGAGGCAGCAACAGCGATGCCAGCAGGTATGGGGGTGCTCGCCCTTCACTCCTCAGGGGGGGGGCTCATCCCACGGGGACCCTCCTCACTGACATGGAGCCCAGGGAGGAAGAGTGAGTTTGGAAGAAGGAGCTGGGCATGCTCAGCTCTGCGGGCACCTGCCCCCTCTCCTTGCAGCCGGCAGGGTCCCTGGGACTGTGGCTTCCCAGTCTTGCCTGGGGCTTTATTTTTGAACTGGGCCCTAAAGGATAAGTTTGCCAAGAAAGTCAGATGGGGAAAGGCCATCCCAGCAAGTGGGGACACAGCCTCCGAAACCACAGGGTGTAAAAGATTACTGAGAGGGAGGCGACCGCTAGAACGGCAGCAGCAAACTGGATACACAGAGCGTGGAGTGAAGCCGGTGATGAACGGCCACAGGTTCCCGCAAGGGTAGCAGGCGGGGAGCGGCCAGGGGTTAGGTGTAGGCCCTCCACGGCAGGGCACGCTGCCTGCTCAGAGCCGCAGGCCGGCTCTCGAAGCTGTGAGAGGGGCCGCCTCCTTCCTGAGACCTCTGTGCAGACAGCCCAGGGCATCGTTGAGGGGAAAGAAAAACAGAAACCCCAGCCCTGCCGACAAGGAGGCCCAGAGTGCCGCCTGCAGCTGCCACGGTTCGAGGAAGAGGTGGCGTGCGAACTGTGTGCTTCCCGTGACCTCAGTGCCCGGGACCGACAAGTCTGTAGAGACAGAGAGTCATGGTTCCCAGGGGCTGCGGGGATGCAGAGAAGCGGACATGACTGCTGCTGGGAGTGGGTTCCTTTCTGGGGTGAAATGTTCTGGAATTGGATACTGTGATGGTTGCAGAGTTCTGTGACTATAACAGAAACAATAGATTGTGTGGCATGTGATTTACAACCAACAGAGTTGTTATATGTGAAAAGGAGATGAAGGAAGGCCTGGTCGTGGGGGCTGGCCCCGCCCTCCAGTGCCCCGGAGCGCCCGCAGCCGCAGCTCCCGGTGGGCTGCACATCAAAATCAACGCAGTCGGAGACGATGGTGGAGGCGAGGAGGAGGTCGGAGGGCGGCCCTGAAGATGAGGCCACCGGCCTGGACAGGGGGAGGCCAAGCATTGGCCCTCAGGTCTGGAGAACGCACTTAGGGGGCCCGAGGGGGTCCTGGGAGACCCCTGGGCCGGGGAGGAGCTCACAGATTTCTCCTGACTAAACAGCATCTATAACGGACGAGGAGGACGGCTCTGGGGCCGGAACTGGTGGGTCAGGAGTCCCCTGGGCACGAGCAGGGCCAATGGGCTGCTCCTCCCTCACAGAGAAGGAAGGCCGGGAAGACAGCCCTGCCCAGGAGGGAAGGAGCCAGGGAGAAGTGGCCAGAGGGGCTGCCGGCTAGACCCGGGAGAGCCCTGCCCTGGGGGGAAGTCCGACAAGCCCTCCTGGGAGAAACTGCTCCTGGCCTGGCCCAAGCAGCTTCCTGAGGTCAAAGACAGCAGCTCAGCGGGGACAGGGACCCGCAGGGGCTCTGGGAATGGGCTCCCCAAGCCGCTCCCTCCTCCCAGCGATGCCCAGGGCCCTGGTGCCTCGGAGTGCGGAGCGTGCCCCCGGGCTGCCAAGGGCTGCCCCTGGCCACCTGCTCACCGGTCCTGGAGCCGGTCCTGCGTGTCCTTCAGCCTGGCCTTCAGGTGCCGGATGCACACCTCCTTCTGCTGCAGCGGCGTCAGGTACTGCTCCGGGGTGGGCGGCTTGATGCCGTGGTTGTCGCTGCACAGCATGTACTTCATGGAGCGCCTGCAAGGGGGCGCTCGTCAGCCAGGGGGACGGAGAGCAGAGCCAGGGGTAGGCCCGTGCCTCCAGGGAGCAAGAGGATGCCAGCCCCACCACCCAGGTCCACGGCCACCAGGGCTCCAGGCCAGGCCTCCCGGACAGGCCCCCGTGGGCCCCAGGACACCCCGCCCTCTTCTGGAAGGTGGGCTTTATCAGAGCTCTTCGGAGTGAAAACCACAGCGTCAGGTGGGGAGCCCCGGCTCCACTAGTTGGGGGTGGGGAGACATACTGCAGGGCACACTGACACCACCTCCATCAGTCCAATCCCAGAGAGCTCAGGCGCCCAGTCTCCCAGCCCGAGAACGAGGCTGGGGGTGGGGCCTCTCCCTCCTCGAACCCACACACACACTCACTGGGCGTGCACATCGGAGCACACGGACTCCCAGTCCATTTGCGCCTGCATGTCCACAGACATGAGTACACACCCATGCCCACGCATCCCCACCCTCTCTCTGCGGGCACAGGCACATGTGAGGACACCATGCATGGATTCATACAAGTGCACGCCCCCTCTCTGGGGCACATGTGAACACACATGTGGACACGGCTGGCTCTGACCCGATGTACCCGAGGTGGCAGCGGCTGGCTGTGCACTGCTCCGGAGGCCACATGCTCCCAGCACGAGGTGGCACAGGCGTGTGTATGGTGGGTGCACCCTGGTCCCACCCGTGTAGAGGAGGGAGGGTCAAGGCTTTCACCCCGAGCAGCTTCCCAAGAGGGCACCCCAATTCCACCAACAGAGCCTGGCCCGGCCTCCTCGGTTCCCAGCTTCCTGCCTGCTGGTGGTTCTGTTCATGAATCCCTCCTCCCCGCTTGGGTCTTGGCTGAACACCCTGGGCAGGTTTTTCAAACAACTTGGCAGGGGACTTGCTGCCCCCCAACTCAGCTCCTTTGGGGCTGGGGGCTCCAGGTCTAGGGAGGGACGATGGCATGCGAGGGGCCTGGAAAAGCAGGCCGGGGAGGGCCACTGCTGCAGCACCAAGTCACTCCTGTTTTCTGTGACGAGGGGCAGAGGTGGCGTGGGGTGGAGCTCAGGGTGCCTCTCTGGTGGCGCAAGAAATCTCTTTCCAAAAGACAAGCAAGCCAGCAGAGCCCCGCGGCCCCACGCACTGGCCCTGTGGGCTCCTGGACCCTGCAAGGACTGCTGGGGACACAGCTCTGTGGCGAGTGAAAGGTCTCCTCCCCATGCCTGGAGGAGGGGAACCAGGGTGAGTTACGCTAGTAAGTGCTGAGGCTGAGAGAGGAAGCAACTCCTTTAACCTTTCCATTTGCTTTCATGAGTGTTTCCCCAATATAACATTTAACACTTGCACATTTCAGTCACTAGCTCTATCTTTGTGGGAAAACATTTATACACAGGGAGACTGTACTATAATCCAAGCCTCTCCGCTCTTCCCTCAGAGCCCAGCGATCGGAAGGGAGGCCACCACACGGGCCCTGCTCGCCCGCAGCAGGCTCTCCGAGGGCAGCAGGCTCTCTGTGGGCGAGAGGACCCTTCCCCAGCAGAGGTCAGCCTCCGGGCTGGGACCGCCCCGGGGCTGCAGGTATGACATGCATTACAAATATCTGCTACTGAAAGGAAAAATACTAAAGTTGTCAATTATGAACTTTAAAAAATTTAAGTGGCCCAGCTGGTGTTGCTCAGTGTTGAGCATCACCATGAACTAGGAGGTCACGGTTTGATTCCCAGTCAGGGCACACGCTTGGGGTGCAGACTCGGTCTACAGTAGGGGGTGTGCAGGAGGCAGCCAATCAATGATTCTCATCATTGATGTTTCTATCGCTCTCTCTCCCTCTCCCTTCCTCTCTGAAATCAAGCCTATATAATAAAAGAGAAACATGCAGATTAACCATCACTCTGCCACTCTGCTACACCCACCAGCCAATCAGAGTGACTATGCAAATTAAACCAACAAAGATGGCGGTTAATTTGCATATGCAGGCATAGAGCGAAGACTGAAGACGACTGAAGATGGCTGCGGCCAAAGAGCTGGAGCGAGCAGGAAGCTTGGGTTGCTCCCGGTGACGGAGGAAGCCAAGCTTCCCACCGGCCCTGGACTCCGCTCAGGAGGGGCTGGGGCCAGGGGGCCTGGGGGCCTGGGTCACTGGGGGAAACCCAGGCTTCCATCCAGCCCTGGCCTCCGCTCAGGGGGGGCTGGGGAAAAAAAAAAAAGGAGGGGCTGGGAGCAACCAGAGCAGAGAAGCCAAGCCTCGCTGCTTTGGCCAGACCAAAGGCCTGGGTCCTGGATGCCAGAGGAAAACTGGTGCTGGCAGCCAGGCGAAGGAAAGCCTATTGCATGAATCTTTGTGCAATGGGCCACTAGTACAAAGATATTTTAAAAAATAGTTATTAACTAATCAGAACTGCATCTAGGCTGGCTGGTGTGGCTCAGAGGTTGAGTGTTGACCTATGAACCAGGAGGTCATGGATTAATTCCTGGTCAGGGCACATGCCCAGGTTGTGGGTTCAATCCCCAGTAGGGGGCGTGCAGGAGGCAGCTGATCAATGATTCTCTCTCATCGATACTAATAAAAGGTTAATATGCTAATTAGATTGGACATTCGGGATATCCTTCCAGACAAAGCCATGGTGGCAGGGGCCGAGGCAGGGGAGAGCAGTTAGGGGTGATCAGGCAGGCAGGGGAGCAGTTAGGGGTGATCAGGCAGGCAGGGGAGAGCAGTTAGGGGTGATCAGGCAGGCAGGGGAGAGCAGTTAGGGGTGATCAGGCAGGCAGGGGAGCAGTTAGGGGTGATCAGGCAGGCAGGGGAGAGCAGTTAGGGGTGATCAGGCAGGCAGGGGAGCAGTTAGGGGTGATCAGGCAGGCAGGGGAGCAGTTAGGGGTGATCAGGCAGGCAGGGGAGCAGTTAGGGGTGATCAGGCAGGCAGGGGAGCAGTTAGGGGTGATCAGGCAGGCAGGGGAGAGCAGTTAGGGGTGATCAGGCAGGCAGGGGAGAGCAGTTAGGGGTGATCAGGCAGGCAGGGGAGCAGTTAGGGGTGATCAGGCAGGCAGGGGAGAGCAGTTAGGGGTGATCAGGCAGGCAGGGGAGCAGTTAGGGGTGATCAGGCAGGCAGGGGAGCAGTTAGGGGTGATCAGGCAGGCAGGGGAGCAGTTAGGGGTGATCAGGCAGGCAGGGGAGCAGTTAGGGGCGATCAGGCAGGCAGGCAGGTGAGTGGTTAGGAGTCAGCAGTCCCGGATTGCAAGAGGGATGTCCGACTGCTGGTTTAGGGATTGGGCCTAAACTGGCAGTCGGACATCCCCCGAGGGGTCCTGGATTGGAGAGGGTGCAGGCCGGGCTGAGGGACCACCCCCTGCATGCACGAATTTTGTGCACCAGGCCTCTAGTCATTGATGTTTCTATCCCTCTCTCCCTCTCCTTTCCTCTCTCTGAAGATGGATGCATACACTTTAAAATGTAAGTGTACGCATCCGTCTTCCTCATGCCCTGTGTTCTGGAGTGTGGTTACAAACAGAATGCTGGGGCATGGGTCCTGCACACGTGTGTCAACCCATCATTCGTGTGTCATGCTGGACAACACTGAGAACTGTTGCCTCAGCACAACCCGAACATCACTTCACATAAATGACACGCTCTCCACTGGAACGGGCAGACGAGTCCTCCCAGCAGGTGCGTTGGCCACAGGGCTGCAGGCCGTCTTCCGGCCACGACTCTCACGGAGGACCAAAGCCCCACCGACGGCCGTTACCAGTGTCGGATGGAGATGTGGGGATGGGAAGTGACCAAACCCCAAGTCCACAGTCTTCTGCCTCCCCCAGCATTTCAACGCTGGGGATAGGCTTGTGCCATCGTCCCAGCTCGAACTCCCTGGTCTTCGAGGACCCACGGCTCCCCTTGCCCTGCCTCCCAGCCCGATCCTGCTTCTCAGGTCTCTGCTCGCCTTTCCTGAGGGCACAACTCAGCCTTTCTCCCCCACTTTGCTTTCCAGACCTGCTCACCTCTGCCACCCTCATGGTGCCCCCCAGGAAAGCAAGCGGCAGAAGCTGCGAGGTGCCCAACGCCATGCCCGGGAGCACATGGCTCTGTCCGACCTGGGCCCGCACATCACCCAGCTCCACAGGGAGGCGCACACAGGATCCCCGGGGAGCGGTCCCCGTCAGGAACATGAGTGGGGGGCCGGGGGGTGGGGCTTTGGGCTTTCCCCGTTTTCCTTCCTGGGCATCAGCCCGCTGCCTGGAGGTGTGGGAGCCACATGTGATGAGGACAAGAGCTACACACCGAGGAGGGTGAGCAGGAAGGCAGGAGGCGGCCTCTGACATGCAGAGAGCTGCCGCCTGTGGCGCCTGGTCCTGAAAGCATCCCTCCTCGTGGGCCTAGGACACTGTCTTTGGAGACTCACAGCTGGACATATCACACCCATTTCACAGACACAAGAACTGAGGCTCAGAGAGGACATGACCTGCTTGGGGTCGGACAGCCAGGGAGTGTGGGGGTGTTAGGACACCCACGCCCCGCCCCCCAGGGTACCCAGGCTCCCAGGCAGCTGGGCCAGGCCAGGCTGGAGGGGGGGTCGGTACCTGGGCGTGGGGCTACCATCGCTGCCCTTGCAGGAGCCCGAGGTGCTGCTGCCGCTGAGAGAGGAGGTGCCGTAGGCGTCCCGCATGCTCACGGGCGGAGAGGTGCGCCTGGAGGCGGGAAGAAGGGGCAGGTGCTCGTTCTGGCTGGTGGGCAGCTGCGGACACTGGGCGAGCACTGCCAGGCCGCTGCGGCCCAAAGCGCCCCCACTGCGGGGTCACCGCCGGGAGAGAAGCAGAGGAGAATCGGGGATGCACAGACAGGGTGACAGAACAGACAGTGCAAATCAAGATGGAAAACCAGAAGGAGGCCGGTCCTCCTGACTCCCCAGGGCAGGAATGGAGGCTGGACAGGGCTGCAGGCCAACGGGGGGGTGGGTGGGGGGGGAAATGAGCCCTTAAAGGGTCCCCAAGCCCAGAGGAGGAGGTCCTGCATGGACCGAGAAGAATGGGGCAGGCGGGAGGAGACAGGAGGGAGCTGCGTGGAGGACGGCGTGACATCCCTCTAACGGTGAAGGTCAAACAGCACTGATGGGGGCAGGAACCCCACGGCGTGTGCCTTCAGAGAACTTTACACCCACCGCGCCAGGCGAGCCCTAAGCAGTTCCAGGAGGAGCGAGTGTCAGCAGCCCATTGTAGAGATGGGAAAACGAGGGAAATGCCTTGCAAGGGGGTGGCAGAGTGGGGACACCCCTCCCGTCCTCTGAGGCCCAGGTCTGGGTCAGGGGCAGACTCACCTGCGGGATCCAGCAGAGGCCCGTCGACTGCCCTGCAGGGACATGGCCATGAGGCTGCGGGTCCGGGTGAGGGGTGGGATGGGTGGTGTCCCCGGGGCTGAGGAGAGAGGGCGCATTGGGGGGGCCGCGGCGAGGGCCGGGCCGGGCCACGTCATCCTCTCGCTGGGGCCGCTGCCCGGCATGGCTTCTCCTTTCACCCTTCAGCAGGGCACCCAGGACGGAGCAAGGGCCTGGCAGGCCAGGCTCTGGCCGCAGCTGGCTCCGGGCACCCGACTTAAAATGACTGGCAGAGCCTCAGGGCAGCCAGAGATCATCAGTCCAACCCCGTGCTCTCCAGGTGGGCGACCGTGGGCACGGAGCAGAGGCCTCGCCCAAGGTCACACAGGCATCGGCAGCGCCGCCCGACCCCCGGCAGCACCGAGTCCTCTACGCTACATGCCGGCCCCCCGGGTCCCTGACACTCAGACCCCGGTCCGCCCTCCTCAGCGGGGGCTGCAGGCTGGAGGCTCCCGGAGCAGGACCAGGACCCCCAAATTACGCTGGGCTAGTCTTGGCGTCACCTTCCCAGAGTGCCTGCTGGCGTGTGGCTCGGGGCTTCCCGTCTACAGGGGAGACAAGACAGACCAACAGACCAGCACACGTGTAGAAAGACATATGGATACACACGGTCATGAAAAGGCACCATGCCCGACATTCCATGTGAACATGCTCGGGGACCTGCGCACGGTGCAGGACATGCAGCGGCCCTCCCGCACACGTGCTGCACACGCATGCCCGCACCCATGCAGGAGCGCGTGCTGAGCCTGCCGTGCACAGGAGCTCAGGCGCAGGCTCGGAGCGGGTGAGGGCTGGGCGGTGGGAGCAGAAGCCCCCCCGGGTGTCTCAGGGGCTGGGCCCAGCAGAAAGGGACTGTGCCTGCAGAGGCCCACCCTCGGTCCTCTTGACAGTGGGTAGGGGGACGCAGGCCCCTGGCTCCGGCCTAGGAGTCACTAGGCCCCTCTCCTGGGACCCTACAGGGGCTTAAGGAGGGGAGGCCCCAGGCCAGGCGGGGTGTGAGCTGCTGTGGGGAGGCGGCTGCCTGGGCCCTTGCAGCCAACATGCGAGTCCTGTGCCGGCTCCAGAGGCCCGTCCCCTCCTTCCACGCTCAGGGCAGTGGCCGGGTCACAGGAGACTCGCCGAGGACGCCGGGCCCCAGACCCGCCCCCATGCCGGGAAACAAGCATTCACCCACCCCGCTCCTCGTCTCAGACCCCAGGCCGAGCATGTTACGTACATTCCGCCATCGACGCCTCCCAACAACCCTAAGAGGAAGTGCTGTGGTTAGTCCCTTTACGGGTGAGGAGTCCGAGGGAAGGCACGGGCCCAAGTCACACCCAGTGGTGGCTGGGCCAACACCAGGCGCTCGGGGGCTGGACCTCGAACCCTGGAGTCCCCGGGCCAGGGCACCACCCCTTCCCGCGTCACGGCCCCCGGGGAGCCTGGCCATCCTGGCCGGCGGTGGGGCTGCCTCCTGAGCAGACAAAGGCGCTCCTCAGTGGCCTGTTTCCTGGCTGTGACACAGATGCGGCCTGTCCCCTGGACGGCCAGACACAGCCAGCATTGTCCGCACGAGGTGTCAGGTGCCGGCGCAGGAGCCTCCGACACCAGGCCTGTCACCTGAGCTGCTCGCCCTTGGTTGGTGACGCGGCCCACCCATCACGCCCCGTCACCCAGGCAGGGCCTTCTGGGACCGTAGGGCCGGACCTGGGGGAGGAACCATGGGACAGAGGCTGGGGCAACAACGGTGCCCCCACACTTGTCAGGAAGCCGCCAGTGGCCGCCTGCCGCCTGCCTCCGGAGCACAGGAGGGCTGGGCCGGGCGCAGCTGGGCGGGGCTGGGGCTGATGGTCCTTCCTCCTTGGGGGGGGGGGGCGGCCGGGGGGGGGGGGAGGGGCGGGCCAAGGCTTCTGGGACCACCTGCCGGGGACTGGGGTCTGAACCCCGTGTGGCCAAGTGACTGTGCAGAGTGCGTTTGTGTGCCAAGCCCATGTCTTCAGAGATCAACCTTCCAGGCCGCAGGGTTTGTGATCACATTTTGGCCAAGGGCACATGGCTGCAGGTCTGACAGACCTGGTTGCTACCTCCCGCCAGCCGGCTTCACCGGCATCGTCCCCATCCCCGCCTCCCTCTGCTTTGGGAGGGGGCAAAGCGGAGGCTGTGGCTCCAGGAGGACCTCTCAGCAGAGGCAGGACTCAGATCTGAGCATGCGCCGCGCTCCTCCAGGCCGGCTGGGATGCGTGTTGCTAAGTAGCTTGGGTGGGAAAGGCCAAGTGGAATTCTAGTCCCAGGTCCTGGGAGGCAGGCAGATGCCTGGGCTGCCTGGGAGTGCGTGTGGCCTCGGTACAATGAGGGCCTTGTCCCAGCTGTCCCTCCCCTACCTTGCTTGGCAACCCCACGCCTCCCCCTCTTGAGCTCCTTCCTTCCTTTCTGACAGGAGGGTGGGAGAGGGGGGTGGCGGGGTGGGAAGGGGACTGCGTTTGTACCTGGATAAAGCCCACAGTCTCCTGGGAGGCCAGGGCCAGCCACTCATCCGGGGCAGAGGGGAAGTGGCGTTTCCCGTGCTGGGACGGGACCTTGCAGGCAGGCGTCCTCAGGGGAGGGCAGAAGTCACCCAGGCCCAAGGCAGCCACCTTTCTAGGATCCTGTTCAGAAGTCCCAGTGTGGGGCCTGTGCGCTCTCAGCTCCTCCCTCCCCTCCACGCCCGAGAGAAGGCGGGTTGCCATGGCATTTGTCACCATGCTGCCTGCTGGCCCAGAGTCCCCAGGTGGCCAGAGGCTGCCACTGGAACGGAGGGTGGAAAGGAAACCCTTAGCCATGGGTCACAGTCTCTCATCATGTCAACCCCAAGTAACTCCAGCCCCTTCTCCCTCCTGCCTCCCTCCAGTTCCCCACCTGCCAGACCACGGTGCCCTGCCGAACCCAAGCCTGTGGCCAGTCCCTCACACGCCCAGCATTTCCTGAGGACCCACTGGGGGGCCTGGGGGATACAGGAGGATCTAGGGAACAGCAGAGGGAAGATGCAGGAATAGAGTCCAACAGATGTGGGCCCAAATCCCAGCTCTGTCGCCTGCAGCCGCAGGCCTCCTCATCTGTCCGTGGGGCTGTGCCAGAAGGCGCCTCCTGTGGTCACTGTGAGAATGACACGGGATATTGCACGGGTGGGGCTGAGCCCAGGGCCCATCACCCGACAACCCTCACAAAGGGGAATGCCAGTCAGTTAGAAGGGCATCACTGCAATGCAATGTGACCCTCAGAACAGAAACGCACCCAAGGCGTAATGGCGGCCTCAGGAAGGCCAGGGGAAGCTGCTCTAAAAAGAAATGTGCACGGGGCCCTGAAGGATGAGTAGGAGTTCACCAGGCAGGGAAAGTGAGCAGGAAGCAAGAGGCCCGGGCAAAGGCACAGCTGCTCAGGACACGAGGGGCCTGGTGAGGGCCGAGTCACAGCGGGGGGTGGGGGGGGGGTGGCGAGGTTGCAGGAGAAGGCGGGGCCCGGCCACGCTGTGCGGCATCAGCCAGGGTCTCGCCCGCCCTCTGAGCATAGGAGGTCACGGAGGAACACCATCAGACTTGCATTTTAGAAAGCCCGGTGGGCAGGGGGCCCTTGTGGAGTGTGGCTGGGAAGGGACAAGAGTAGAGGCAGGGAGATGAGGCAGGAGGTTATCAAAAACCCCAGGTAAGAATGAGAAGGGCCCCGGTCAGGGCGGCAGCGGGAGCGATGGACAAGAGGGCCAGAAACTCCCTCAAAATTCACCAGAGGTGCCCGATTAAGTAAAGGTCAGGGCAAAACTCTTAACCCCGGAGTCCAGGGCCCTCTCACCTGTACCCTTCCCCCTGCTCTCAGCTGCCTGCTATTCCCCCCCTCTGCACCGCGCCCATTCTTTGCTCCCACAGCTCTGCCTGGGCTGTTCGACCATCCTGCACCCCCCCTCCCACCCCACCGCCTTGTCCCCACGCACACACCACACGCTGGGACACCTCCCATCACTTACTGTCATGATCACTTGCATGCCAGGCCTGGGGTTGGAACACCACCCTCTGGGGAGTTTCATACAAATGAACACAACCAACACACAACTGTACATAACACAATGGCTGAAACAGGCACGTTTGCTAAGCCCAGGGGTTGGATTAGATGGTCTGAGACGCTTCCAGAGCCAACCTTTTCCGATTCTGTAATTCCAGGGCTGTTACTGAAGCAATTGACCCTCGTCATGCTTTCCCACCTTCAATCACTAAGGCTCCAGGTTTCAGTTCCCACAGCTGTAGAATCAGGACGCTGCATCCTTTAAAGACACTATGGCATTTCACTCCACCAGCAAGTCACGGGGGAGAAGCCAGGCACTCGGGTTAATCTAATATTCTAGCTAAGTGAAAGTCCCTGCACAACCTATAAATTATCCTTTTTCAAAGAATTAGCCATCAAGAAAGAAGAAAGCTATCCTAAAACCCAGCCAGGGAACAGAACAATCTGCGACTGGTGACTCACGCCTCTGACAGCTGTGAAAACCAGAGCCTTGCAACCAGCAGAACAGAACTTGGGGAGGGGGTCTCCTCTCTGCCCAGGCAACGCGGGAATGCAGAACACCCCGCGGCAGAGCGCCTGGTGCTCCCAGAGTGCGGATGTGGAGAGACCTGGGAGGAGAGAGAGCTGCCTGGGAGCGTGCCAAGAGGCCACGGGGATCGCAGAGGGTTGTGCTCTGAGGGCTACTCACAGCGGAGTTCAGTGACCCTTCCACTGGCTTCGCAACCTGACCAGCCACCCCGCTCCTCGGTGCTACCAGCCAAACCCAGGGCCTCCCTTCCTGGGCCTGGGAAAGAGGCAGTGGCGGCGTTTCTCCAGCCGGCTTTCTGGTCCTGCCCGAGCTGCCCTCCGAGCTGGAGCCATGGGTGGGAGCCACTGGACGCCTCCTCTCACCATGGCAACCCCGGCTCAATGGCAGGGCAGACCCACCACTGGGCCAATGCTGTCTGGGTTCCTAGGGCAACCAGGACAGGACCGAGGGCTGAGGTGCTGCGGCACAGAACTCTCTGGGAGTCAGACTCGTGTCTGGGAACCACCCAACGAACCTGCCGCCGGGGCTGCTGAGGGGTGAGCTCGGGCCACCTGCCCCACTGCACCTCGTCAGGTATGAGTCCTACATATGGACGATCTACAGGAAGACGGCTTTTTATTTATTTATTTTACTTTTAAAAAATTATTTAAAAAATATTTTTGTTGATTTTAGAGAGTAAAGAAGAGGAAGAGAGAGAGAGCAAAACATCAATGATGACAGGGAATCATTGATCGGCTGCCTCCTGCACGCCCCCTGGGCACCTCACCTCCTGGTTCATAGGTGGACGCTCAACCACTGAGCCGGGCTGGTCGGGCAGGAACTGGCTTTTTAAAGAGGGACTTGCAGATTAAAAACCGATGTCATATACAGTTCCCACAATGAGATACTCTCTCACATCCGCTAGGATGGCTATGATAAAAAAAGATGGGCAAGCCTGGGTGAGAATGTGAAGAAACCGGAACCTTCATGCATCGCGGGTGGGAGTGTAAAGTGGTTCAGCTGCTGCGCAAAACCGTCTGGCGGTTCCTCAAAAGTTACACGTAGAATCCCACGACGCAGCAATTCCCGCAGTGGGCACGTGCCCTGAGGAGCGGGAGAAGGTGTTCACACAGAAACCTGCACAGCAGCGTTCCCAGCAGCACCAGCCGCGGGGCCAAAGGAGGAAACAGCCCGAATGCCCATCGATGGAGGAGTGGCGGTACATTCATGAAACGGAACGCCAGTTAGTCCAAAAACGACGAGCTGCTGACGTGCCACCACGGGCACGGACCTGGGCAGCATGACGCTAAAGGGAAGGAGCCGAGCACAAAGACACACATTGTAGGATCCCGTTTATCGGAAATGTCCAGGGTGGGTGAATCCACAGAGACGGAAGGCAGATTAGTGGGTGCCAAGGGTCGGGGGAAGGAGGAGTAGCAAGTGACTTAATTGGTATGCAGTTTCTTTTGGGGTTGACTAAAATGTTTGGAAATTAGAGAGTGGTGATGAGTGCACAACGTTGGGACTATACTAAAACCCCGGAAGTGTGTATCTTTTAAAAGGGGGAATGTTATGGCATGTGAATTATACCTCCATAAAAAGCAAATGTGAAAGTCGATGTAACACATGTGTAAAATGAACATCTGCAGAAGGACAGGCATGGTCCAGGGAGGGAAGGGAGCTGCCCGGGGTGGCTCGGCAAGGAGCGCCAGGACAGGCTCGGACCACACTCCTCCACCCTCCTGACTTCGGCGCTTCCCCGCTGCTCCTGGCTCTGGTCAGCCTGGGGGAGACAGGCGCTAAGGCCGCCCCTTTGGAAGGCTTTGCAAATCCACTCACCCCACCTGGTCCTCACACGCTCCCCGTGGAGGGAGGCCAGGCAGAGACCGTTCCATCCGACCCATGGGAAACCCGAAGCTGCGGAGGTTGCAAGATCACTCAAGGTCAGACCTTGGGCGGCCAGGTCATGAGCACATGCATTTCTACTGCATCACGAAGGTCTCATGATAGGAGAGATCTGGGACACATCGCATTTTGCTGCATAAAAGAGAAAAAAATCTACTTGCCCAGGAGACACTCAGACCACGGTGAGGTGAGGGGGTTATATCCCTACATCCTGGCCTCCTCAAGCTTCCATAAAACCAGACATCACAGAAACAGGAGGTAAGCAGGGCAAGGAGGCTGCTAAAAAGAAATTCTTGCCCAGGCTGGTTTGGCTCAGGGGATAGAGCGTTGGCCTGCGGACTGAAGGGTCCTGGGTTCGATTCCAGTCAAGGACACATGACTGGATTGTGGGCTCAATCCCCAGTAGGGGACGTGCAGGAGGCAGCCAATCGGTGATTCTTTCTCATCATTGATGTTTCTATCTCTCCCTCTCCCTTCCTCTCTGAAATCAATAAAAATATATTTCAAAAAATAAAGTAAAATAAAAAAATAAAAAGAAATTCTTCACGTCTTCTCCCTGACCAGGGCAAGTCTCTCCTGCTCCTAAGAGTCAGCCACGCAGGCAAGGGAGAAGCCCTCCCTGTGAGGACCACCGTTTCCAACTCTTCCAGCAGCTGCTGCGGCCCAGGCTTCAGTGCCGGTGCTGGGCTAGGCCACGGAGGGACCCTCAGCTCCCCTGAGCCGCACCACATGGTCCCGCTTGGTGACCTGGGCCTTAACCTCTTTCGGTCTCAGCGGCCTCATGTATTCAGTGGGAATCACCTCCTGACCCTGCCCGTCTCGTCAGGATCCAGCCCAGGCAGGGTACGGAGGGATGGGGGAGTTCTTGGACAACTGGAGGACCGGATACTTCTTGCTATTACTACTGCCATCTCTTTTAAAAACAATTTTATTTTTATTGATTTCAGAGAGGAAGGGAGAGGGAGAGACAGAAATATCAATGATGAGACAGAATCATTGATCGGCTGCCTCCTGCACATCCCCTCCTGGGGATCGAGCCCACAACCCGGGCATGTGCCCCAACTGGGAAAAGAACCATGACACTTAACCACTGAGCCACACCGGCCGGGTACTCCTACCACCTCTTGAGGGGATCTCTCTTTTCTTCGGAGATAGCACTGGCTTCGCCCCTCAGGGTAAGTCAGAGCAGGCCCAGGGGTGGCTCTGAAATTCCTGGCACCTTCTGCCACACCGACTGCGACTGCGGTGGGCGGCCCTCCAGGGCAATGTCTGGCAGGCCTCCTGTGTGGGGAGCAGCAGGTGGGACACTGGTTTCCGTCCTCCCACCGCCCAGCTCTATGCTAGGGCTGCCTCTCTGCGGAAAGTGTGGGGACGGGTGGGGGACAGGGACCGTGGGGCGGCCCTAGCGGGCAGCTGCCTGGCCAGCAGCTCCTGGCAGATGGAGGCCCTTCAGCGACCTTGGCCGCAGCATATGCTTCCCTGGGCTTCCTGGCTGATAGAGCTGTCAAGCCTCAGCCTGGCTCCTCAACCTGCTCCCGAGGTTCCAGCTCTAGAGCATCATGGAAGATGGAGAAAATGGGGCCTCCATGTCTGCGGATTCCCCCTTTTCCCCAGATCTCTGTCCTGGTTCTTAGGATCCTTGAGTCGGCGCCCTCCCTGCTTTCACCCCAGGTACCAACAAGGGCTAACACACTCTCAGAATTCTAGAATGGAAAGCATCTTGGGTGGGTTTTGTCACAGTCCCTCATTTCAGGAGAGGAACGGAAACCTAGAGAGAGCGTGTGGTCTGTCTGGGGTCGCACAGCAAGTGGGTCAGAGCCTCGCTGGCACCACAGCCCCGCCCCTCACTTGCATCTGAATCCGGGCAAAAGCTCCACAAAATAAGAGCCAAGGGCAGCTTTCTGAGTAAAGAAGTTGGAGGGGAAGCCTAGAGCTAAGACGGGGAAGTCTCACCAACTTTAAGGCAGATGGCAAATGACCGTAATAAAATATACATGGATTCCGGGCCCAGGAAGAAGGGGAAACCACAGCCTGACCGCAGACACACATGGCACAATGACAAGGCTCAGATTTGACTCCGAGCTTCCTGGCCACCGATGCAAAAAGAGAAATTATGCCCAATCTTCTTGCTTTCTGGGTTAAGGGGGAACGGGAAGTGGACCAGCTCTTTAGGAGAAATAAAGCCCTCCCTAAAGTAAAAGCGAAAAGAAGTATTGTTGCATGGGATTTGCTACAGGGGAGGAGGGGCTGGGTACACTTCATTCCTGTGGCCACACCAGTGCCTAGTACACTACAGACCGTCATGCTGCTCCAGCCAGGTTGCCTATTGGGAACCTGCAAGGAGGGCCCTAAAATAGAGGAGAGATGACGCCCTCAGAGTTCACCCAGGTGGCCCTGTGTGTGCTGTGGCCTGTGTGTGTGTGGTCTGTGTGTGTGCTGTGGCCCTGTGTGTGTGCTGTGGCCCTGTGTGTGCTGTGGCCTGTGTGTGCTGTGGCCTGTGTGTGCTGTGGTCGGTGTGTGCTGTGGCCTGTGTGTGCTGTGGCCTGTGTGTGTGTGGTCTGTGTGTGTGCTGTGGCCCTGTGTGTGTGCTGTGGCCCTGTGTGTGCTGTGGCCTGTGTGTGCTGTGGCCTGTGTGTGCTGTGGCCTGTGTGTGTGTGGCCCTGTGTGTGCTGTGGTCTGTGTGTGCTGTGGTCCTGTGTGTGCTGTGGTCTGTGTGTGTGCTGTGGCTCTGTGTGTGCTGTGGCCTGTGTGTGTGTGGCCCTGTGTGTGCTGTGGTCTGTGTGTGCTGTGGTCCTGTGTGTGCTGTGGTCTGTGTGTGTGCTGTGGCTCTGTGTGTGCTGTGGCTCTGTGTGTGTGCTGTGGCCTGTGTGTGCTGTGGCCTGTGTGTGCTGTGGCCTGTGTGTGCTGTGGCTTGTGTGTGCTGTGGCCTGTGTGTGCTGTGGCCTGTGTGTGCTGTGGCCTGTGTGTGCTGTTCTTTGCGGACATGAGGTGAGGACTCGTGGAACACAAGGGCACATGTGGCGATGTATCTGATCTGCCGGGACCACTGCCCCTATCCATGGAGACCGCTCCCGGTTCAGCCTGAAATCAGAAAGCTTCTGTGTTCCTAGGAATCCAGAACAGGGAACCACATAAACTCACTCATTCATATTCTCGCATTCATCTCCTCTCTCTCACCATATTCATTTCTTCCTCACCCTTCCCCTCCCCTCCTGGCATTTCATGACCATCTAGTTCAACTGCCGCATTTTCTAAGCAGAACAGAGGACTTGCCAAAGGCCACAGTGTGAGCCACAGGAGCAGGGACAGGCTGCGAGCCAGCTGACTCCAGTCCCACCAACCACTCGGGGTGCGCTGCCCTGATGGAGCAAGTCTCCTCAGTCTCCTTGAAGTTCCTGGGGGCTCTGCACGGAGATACGAGCCCAGCTCATCCGACCGTTCCGCTTTAGCCCAGGGGCCATGCAGACCCCATGTCAGCACCTTCCCCTCTCCTCCCAGATCCTCTTTCTTCCTGCAGCTGCCGGCGTCTCGGCCACCCTGAGCAGCCGGCTCCTGTCCGGCTGATTTCCAGTGGCCCTTCCCAGGTCCAGCTGAGTTCGCGTGCCTTCGCTAAGGTCCAGGGCCTCCCACAGGCCCAACACGGCTGGTGCTTGCTGGGAGAGGGTGGGTCATTATAAACCCCTCCCCTGAGAAGCCTGCGCTCAGGCTGCCCCACACCTTAATTTAGCTAAAGCGAACATTTCAAAATGTTTTAAAAGGGAGATCTGTAAAGATCGATGTCCTATTTATTTTTAATCCTGACCTGGGAATATTTTTCCATTGATTTTTAGAGAGAGTAGAAGAGAGAAGGAAAGACAGAGAAATGCTGATTGGTTGCCTCCTGCAGGAGCCTGACCAGGGCCCGGGCTGGGGAGAAGCCTGCAACCGAGGTATGTGCCCTTGACCGGAATTGAACCAAGGACCCTTCGGGCCGCAGGTGGACACTCTACCCACCGAGCCAAACCTGCTAGGGCTAAGTCCTATTTAAAAAGCCCTTTGTCACAGAGCGGCCGGCGAACCTAATAGAAAGAAATCATGGCTTTGGGCTCAAATATGCCTGGATTTGAATTCCAAACCTCACGCCCACCACCTTGTGACAGTGGGACGCCCTTCACTTCTTCAAGCCTCGGGGTCCCTGTGAGATGGGGCCGATCACAGCTGTGCGTGAGCTGGTCATGACTCGCGACAGCACAGGCTCAATGCCCAGCAGTGAGCTGGCACGGGGGAAGCACTCTGCACAGTGGTGCTTGTTTATTCACCTGAATACAGTCTGATTCCTAATGCTCTTCACACACACGACATCCCAGCCCACTCCCAAATCTTAGCCTGAAATATTCTCATAGTTAGTATCTAAAGGGTCCTGGACCCCAGAACCATTTATACTTACCTAGGTCGGTTGGCACCCACAAAAATCACAACCCAATCATCGCCTACTAACCAACAGAACTCCCGGGCGTTGCCACTTCCATCAAACAGAGCATCTTAAAATGAGTATGTCCAAAACATGAACTGGTGTGAATGCGACGCCACCAGCCCAACGGCCCCTCCCTGGTCCACGCCACCACCTCTCTCCTGGGTGATGCCAGTCTCACCCCTACAACCTCTGTGCATTAGTCAGGGATCCTTCAGAATGTGAGTCAGATAACGTCACTCCTCCGCTCAACTCCTTTCCCAAGGGTCACATCTTGTTGTCATGGTTAAGGGATAGTGAAAACTCTTGGATTGGAATAGAAGCCAAAGTAACGAGAGCCCTTCTCTCTCTGACCTCGCCTACCCTCCCCGTATTCATGCTGCTCTAGCCACTCTGCCTCCGTGCACACCCCCACTCGGGGCCTCTGCACATGCTGTTCCCTCTGCCCAGTGTAGTCTCTCTCCTTTCCGGTCTTTGCTCCAATGCCACCTTCTCAGGGAACCTCCCTTGATCACTTTATCTAAATTGCAACCCCAACTCCCTCTCTTTCTTCCCGTGCTTCATTTCTCCCACAGGCCTTAGCAACAGCTAATATATTTATATATTTACTTTGCTTATCGTCTCTAACACATAAGCTCCAGAAAGGTAAGGCTATCTTCCCATTGTGTTCTTCATTCCCGTGCCCACACCAGTGCCTAGGACACCACAGGCCTTCAATAGATATTTGCTGAATGAACATGTAGGCCTACACTCATCGACGTCACCACCCAAGCAAGTGCGAGCATCTTAGCAAATAAAAAAAGGGACAAAAAAGCTTTGTTAATATTATTATAGTGTTCTTTTAAAAAAAATTCTCACCCAGGGATATGTTACTGATTTTAAAAAGAGTGGAAGGGGGAGAGCACGCGTGAGAGAGAAACATTGATGTGAGAGGGAAACATCCATTGGGGATCGGTTGCCTTCCATTCGCACCCTGACCCAGGGATCAAACCTGTAGCCTTTTGGTGCACAGGATGATGCTCCAACCACCTGAGCCATCCAGCCAGGGCTTATTACAGTCTTTTTAATTTTTATTATTATTATTTTTAAAATACATTTTTATTGATTTCAGAGAGGAAGGGAGAGGGAGAGGGAGAGGGAGAGAGGGAGAGAGGGAGAGAGGGAGAGAGAGAGAGAGAGAAACATACATCAATGATGAGAAAGAATCATTGATTGGCTGCCTCCTGCATGGCCCCTTCTGGGGATCGAGCCCACAACCTGGGCATGTGCCCTTAACCGGAATCAAACCCAGGACTCTTCAGTCCACAGGCTGACATCTATCCACTGAGCAACCTGGCCAGGGCTTATTATAGTCTTTTTCATACAGAGTCCTATTTAGGTGGCTGTCTCTCCTACTAGATTAGGAGCCGGAGGGTTTTCGTCAGCTCTGAAATGTCAGCATCTCGCAGGTGTTGAGTGCTAAGCTCTTAGTAACTGCGTCTTAAGGGAAGGCATGAAAGCACCACGGTTTAGAACTGCCAGCAGCTAATCAGCGTATTGCCAGGCACTGTCTTGTTGCTCCACCTCTGTTCTCTCAGTCCCCCCTTAGGTCGCCCTCACAGGCTAGAGGTGTCCTCTCTGTTATCCTCGAGAAAGCTCAGGCTACAGAGACCATGAACCTGAACGAAGGCACATGGCAACTAGGAGAGCGGAGCTCAGAACGGATGCCAGCTGCCCCTCCAAACGACACCCGCACTCAGAACAGCCGGTCAGTTCCGCCACCAACCCCGGAAAGAGACGAGAGATACACAGCTGAAACTCATGCCGCGCGGGTTCTGTATCCGTGGATCCACCTCCTCCCCGAGACTCATCTGTGACCCTCCAACCAGCGCACAGCTCCTGCACAGCCCTCCTCGGACACGTGCTGAGCAGTGGGAACATCTGAGGTGGAACAAGGCGACCTTCTGGTTCCACCTCCAATCCTTCAGCAAGCTTCCTTTTGGCAGCCTGTTAATGCCATGTTTGTCGCACGTCTGTGTGTTTTGTGGATTTTGCTGATTAAAATGGCCCGGCCTACGGGGTGCTGAAGTGCTGTCCAGTGTTCCTGCGCACAGAGGCCTGTGCCCGACAGGGAAAATGTGTGTCCGATAAGCTTCACTCAGGTACGAATGGCAGTGCTGCTGGCGTGAGTTCAATGTGAATGAATCAACAATCTATTAGGAAGGTGTCTTTAAACAGAAATACACATAAAACAAGGTTAGGGATCGATCGTTGATGAACTGTTGTGACCAAAGGCTCACAGGAGCCTAGCCCTGTACTCTCCCTCAGGGGCACTGGCTCAATACTCACTAGTTCAGGGGTTCGCAGCGGCTTTATAGAACATAACTATTACCAAGGATGGGAATCGACGGTGCTGCGCACACCCATCCAGGACACAGATTTGCACACAGTACGTGGAGTTGTGTTTGTGTACAAGTGTGCACACGTAATCACACTCATTTGTTTGCTCTCCACTCTGTGTACCAAACACTGCCGTCAGCACCGCAGTCCCCTCCGAGGGACAGGATGACTACTGCGTGTGAGCCCAGGGGGCAGACACTCCTGGATTCAGCTGGGAGTTCTGTGCCTCAGGCCAGTCCCACTCAGGGCCAATTTCCTTGTGTGTTCACTAGTGGCCCGGTGCATGAAATTCATGCACGGTGGGGAGGTGTCCCTCAGCCCGGCCTGCACCCTCTTGCAATCTGGGACCGCTGGCTCCTAACCGCTCACCTGCCTGCCTGATTGCCCCTAACCCCTCTGCCTGTCAGCCTGATCACCCCCAACTGCCCCCCGCTCGCCGGCCTGATTGCCCCCTGTCTCCTCCCCCCCCCCCCCACCAGCCTGCTCGCCCCCAACTGCCCTCCCCTGCCAGCCTGATCGCCCCTAACTGCCTCTGCCTCGGCCCTGCCACCATGGCTTTGTCTGGGAGGTCTCCCGGTCTAATTAGCATATTGCCCTTTTATTAGTGTAGATGAGGCTAATCACTGACAAGACCATAAAGGGATGTCAAGCTGCTGAGCACAGTGTCTAGTGCACAACGACCCACTGGCACGGCTGGGCCAGCGGTCCTGGCAGGCAGCAGCACGGCCCTTTCAAAGGCCTGTGTATTTGCCTAGGGCGTGAATGGGGCCCGGAGAGCCAGCCTCTTCCTCCTGGGCTGACTGACCTTCCTGCTCTCGCAGGCCTGGGCTTCATTTGCCCAGCAACACCTCCAGCAGGATTTGTAGCAGGAATCCAGGAAGCAGAGAGGCCAAGCCAGATGGGCTCAGAGGCGGGCGCCTCCAGAGGTCAGACGGGCAGCCCCTAGGCCCTCTCGTGGCTGCAGACCTGCGTGTGCACATATTTTAATTTTAGTTCTCCTTTATAAGTGGAGAGATTTTATATTTGAATGCGTCCAGGTTTCTAGCTTGTCTTACCAACCCAAAGACCCCGCAGCGCGTGTCTCGTTCCAGCTTGGAAAGCCGGCTGAGGCCGAGCAGAGGCTCCTGTGCCAGCATCTCTTGGGCTTACACCGGGGCTGTTTGGGGAGCTGCCGAGCACTGGAGTCCGGAATCGCTTAGCTAGTCAACCCCGTCTGACAGGGAGAGGGTCTGAGCTCGGGGAGGGTGGCACCGGGTAAGTCAGTGGCAGAACTGGGACTCAAGCTCTAAGCTTGCAGTGCTGAATTTGGGGTGCTGGGATGCATAAGAAGGTGGGGACACAGAACAGGGGCCTTGGGCTGAGGGGGACACCCTGTTCAGGAAAAGGCTTCTGGTTTGGAGAGGTTCAGCAGAGAGCACCACCTGGGCTGCAGTCAGCAGAAGGGCTCTTCTCCCCGCCGCTGGCGGACACCGACCTCCCCGCTCTGTAAGAGAAACCCCAGCACGGGCTCTGCGGACACAGTGCTCTCAGGTGTCCCTCCCGCCTGCCTTCCCCGGAGCAGCGAGAACTGCATAATCATGGGGCCCCTGGGGTGGTGTGCAGAGCAGACTGAGCATGAACTTTAGCCTCCGCATCTGAAAAACAGGGCTCCGGTGGTGAAATTCAATTAGATGATGCATGTGAGGAGCCTGGCACACCGGCTCCTCACATGCCCAGGGACACGGGCTCCTCTCCCTGATGCCACAAACCAGGCCCAGAGACAAGTGAATAATTCACCCTGAGAGGGTCATGAACGAAAATGTGCCCCTCAGCTCTGACTGGGCATTTTTAAAATGTTAAATATGCTTATATTTATAAAAGCAGCTGTTACAGTCTAAAAATAGCACGTACCTTTTAAACAAAAAACTCCAGTTTTGCTACTTAAAGATAAACCACTGGCCCTTCTCGATTTTTTTTTTCTAGGCCTAAAAAAAAAACTTTTTTCTTTTGTGTGTGAGCGTGTGTGTGTGTTTCACACAGTTACAGCCATGGTGCACATGCACCTCTGTATCTTTAAAAAATGTAACATGGTTTAAGAATTGCCCCTAATACGGTATATGCTTTATAAAAAGTACTTTATGGGCTGCATAATATTTCATTTCACGGGTCCATCAGAGTTAACATTTAGACTTTCTCCCTATCAAAAAGAATGCCTTAACAGATATCTGTGCATAAGTACGTTCTGTATTCAGAATGGTCTCCTCAGGAGGGGTCCCCGTGGATTTATAGGGTCAAAAAGTATGAAGATGCTGCCGACCGCTTCCCTAAAGGGTTGAGTGGCCGTTGACAATGCTCCCCCATAATATGTGTACATCAGCTGTGCCTTCCCTCCACAAGACCGTAGGCGTTCAGCCTGGCCTCCTAAAAGGCAGGGAGTTCAAGCTCAAACACAAGACTTCACCAAGGTGATGGTTCTGTGCCTCTCCATCCTCGGGGCGGGGATGGGGGGGGTGGGGGTGGGGGGACCCGGCCTCCTGGAGAGACCTGGCTCAGAAGCGGCCCAGCTGCAAGACGGCAGCGGCTCCCCAGAGCGCCTTCCCTCGATAATTACAGCACTTATCTGCGGGCGGCCCTGGCAGGGCCATGTTAGTTAATATTTACCAAGTGTCCACTGCGCGGGGCCTCCTCCCTCAGCCCCTGTAATCGAAGCCTGGTCAGGAAGGGCAGGCCCAGGAGGGCGGAGTCTCTGTGCCCAGCGCAGGGGAGGAAGCCCAAGCCGGGTTCTGAAGGGTGGCTGCAGAGCTGTCTGCTGTCTGCAGGGGAGACACGAGATTCAAGGCAGGGGCAGGGGTGAGCACCGCAGAGGCACGAAGAGGGAGGAGGACAAGGGGTGTGGGTAGACCAGACAGTGTGGGGGCCGCAGGGGAGCAGGGGGGAAGGCTGGCAGTGCCACGTGAGTCCCCAGAAAAAGGCTTTGGGCAGGACAATGACAAGGTCGGGTCCACGTTACAGAAGGAAGCCCTGTACCAGCTCTGCTGGGAATGGGCTGGGAAGAGACGAGAGGCATCGGAGAGCTGAAACGGGAGTAGCGGAGGGAGAGGAGCAAAGAGGGAGTCAAGGGAAGTTACGGAGGTCGGCTCTTCAGGCCCAAAGAGATGGGCGGTGGGAACGTGGAGGGGAGAGCATCATGGTGGTGCCCAGGCCCCTGGGTGGGTGGAGTGATGGACGCTAGTCACTGTCCACTCAGTGTCCAGCCCCCCTCTCCCCATTTTGTTCAAGGGTGGCCACAGAGCCAACCTAAAGCACACGACGGTGGCAGCTCTGGCCCGTGCACCGTAAGCAGCAGCGCCTGGGCCGGTGGCCCACTGCCTGCGAGGCCGGAGAGGAGCGGGCGTCGCGCCTTCAGGGGCTCGGGGCCTTCCCAGGTGCCGAGAAAGCGCTGGCCTGAGAGCCAAGGCCTAGCAACGCCCGTGGAAGGAAGTCAGGACCTGCTGAGAACCCCCCCCCCCCCACTATCCAGGGAGAGCCCCACCATCGGTCGCCCCTGGGACACAGCAGACAGAGCACGGCGGTGGGAGCCTCTGGCTCACAGGCCCAAGGCACACTCCACCTCGTGGTACTTCAGCGACCCCATTTGTAAAATGGAGATACATCCCCCCTCCGCCCCCCCCCGCCCCGCCCCCCCCCCCCCCCCCACACACACACAGCTGCTGTGACAACCTGACCCCGGCCTGCCTTGCGAGCTCTGGCTCTCATCACACAGTCTTCTCGGCCATCTTCTCCGAGCTCGCTCTGCGTTCGCCTGTGTGGTGCCCTCTGCCTAGAAAGCCCTTCCAAGCTTCTAGCTCCTTATCTTCCAAAGCCCAGGTCCAGCCGGACGCCCAGCAGAGCTCACAGGAGACAGAGGTCGGGGCTCCTCTGTGGGCCCCGCTTCTCACACCAACAGGACACAGGCTGCTTACACACATCCCACCTGGGGACCACGAGCCTCCATCTTTTGAGGACTTCTAAGCGCCCCCCGCCCCCACCTCCGCCCGCCCCCTCACAGCTTAAGCAGCTGGGCTGCTGCTGGGAGCTGTGCAGGGCCGTGCAGAGGGATGAAGATGCCCTCAACCAGGCTCTACACAGCCCAGAGCAAAGCAGAGAAGGCTCCCAGCACTGGCCCAGCCACACCCCCGACCCAGCCAGTGTGGAGCTCAGTAAACCTTCTTTAATGAACACAGGGCTTCCCCTCCCGGGCCTGTGATGGCAATAGATGGTGCTTGAAGTTGGGATGGTCAGCTAGAGGGGTCCGCCCTGGCCTCTCCCCCACAGGAAGGCACTGCTGTGCCCATTTTATAGACAAAGTGAGAGAAACTCAGAAGAGTGACCTGACAGGAAGAAAAGAAATTCAGGCACCCAGCCCTGGGCCTGCTCCCTCTGTGCTGTCTTTCCATGATTCTGCACGTTAGTGGAGAAGAACTGAATCCAGAAGCAGGAATCTCACAGGAAGCCAGGCCCTCTCTCACACCTGCACGTTCACACGTGCACACACATGTGCACACTGAGTCGGAAACTCCCACAGGGCCCTCTAGGCAAGACACAGACTGGGAGAAAATATGTGCAAAATATATACTTGACAAAGAACTTGTATCCAGAATGTATAAAGAACTGTTACAACCCAATAATAAGATGACCAACAATGCAATGATTGAAGATTTAAAGGTGGGCAAAATACTTAAACAGTCATGTCACCAAAGAAGATACATGGATGACAAACACACAAACGATGCTCAACATCATCACTCATTGAAAAATGCAAATTAAACCCACAGGAGATGCGACTACACACCTGTTAGAATGGTTAATGTTAAAAAGACTGACCGTAGCAAGTGCTGGCGAGGAGCGGAGGAGCCGGAGCGCTCGTACACTGATGAGGGGAGTGTAAAATGCTACAACCACTTGGGAACTATTCGGGCAGTTTCTTAACAGGTTAAATATATATTTACCGAATAATTCAGCCATTCCACGCCTAGGTATTTAGCCAAGAGAACAGGGAAGTATATGCCCACACAACAACTTATACACAAATGCTTCCTGCAGCTTTATTTATAAAAGCAAAAAGCCTGGGGGGAAAAAAAGTCCAACAAATGAAGAGATAAACAAATCAGGGTTTATCCTTCCATGCAATAGAATACCACACAGCAATAAAAAGACATAAACTATTGATATACACAACAACATGAACCTCAAAATAATTATGCTGAGTGAAAGATGCCAGACCAAAAAAAGAGTGCTTACTGTATGATCCTGTTTCTATAAGATTCTAGAAAATGCTACATAATCTGTAGTAACAGCAGGTCAGTGGTTGCTGGGGACGCGGTGGGGGAGGGAAAGGCACAAGAGGGAGGAAGTACCAAGGGGCAAGAGGAAACCGGGGGATGATGGAGGCGTTCATTATTAATCGCGGTGATGGCTTTGTGGGTTAGATGCTATGTAAAAACTAACCGAATTGTACACTTTCAATATGTGCAGCCTGTTGTGTGTTGGCTATCTACATACATAAAACCCAAGGGCGGGATAACCAAACAACTGAACAACTGGTCGCCATGATGTGCACTGACCAGCAGGGGTTGTGTGCAGAACATGGCAGGCATTGGCCGCGGCGGAATGGTGGAGCAAGTGAGCAGGGGCACCAGACCAAGGCAGGGCACCAGTCGCTGTCATCGAGGTGAGCCTCTGGTGGTGGTTACTGAAAATTCTTTGCTCCTATGTGCCATGGTCCTGCCCAGAGCTCGCACCCACTGCTGGAGCCAGAGCTGCTGCTCACACCTGCTGTCGGCACCCAGCTCCAGCCCCGATTGCTTGGCGCCATCAACGGGTGCGAGGAGCAGCTGCCGGCCCTGATCACCCCTAAGGGCTTCTCCACCTTCCCCTGCTCCTGAGGGGTGATCGGGCAGCAGCCGCCGCTCCGGCCCTGGCCCCAATTATTCTGCACTGTCTACGGGTGTGAGCTGAGCTGGTGCAGTCAGCGCATGGGAACAGTGGTGGTGGGAGCCGGGCTGCCAGCAGACAGGGGACCGGGAACTGTGGCGGGAGGAGCCGGGCCGGGGCGTGGAAGATGGGCCAAGACCTGCCCCTGTGCCCACCGCAGCCTCATGGCTCACAGTTCCTTTCAAGGTGCACAAATTCATGCACTGGGCCCCTAGTAGTTCAATAAAGCTGCAACACAGAGAAGGAGGGGCAGGGGAAAGAGAAGCAGAAGGAGCAGCAGCAAGCAGGGTGAGTCTTACTTAGGATGCCAGGCACACACACAGACATACACATGTGTGTTAAGGATGAAGCTGCCACCTGGCCTCTAGGGATACTTAAGTCTCTCAACCCAGGATTCTTATCGGCTACTTTTCATTTGCTCACTTTCTTTTTCCAGAGTACTTCCTGTGGGCCTGGCTTGTGCTGGGCCCTGGGATTCAGCGGTAAAGCAAACAGTCCTTGTCCTGGGCAGTTCATTCCATCAGTCATGGCATAGCCTGCCCCAAATTCAGCCTGAACATTTAGCCACGTGCCCCAAACGCCCCAGCTGGCTCCCTGCTCCCTTCGCAGGACCTCTCAGAGCTCTTCCTGGACCTCATTTTGCTTCTAGCCTTGCCACCTCCGGGGAGAAGCCTTCAATGATTGCACTTCTCCAGCAGAAACCTGTCTTTTATCTGTGAACACACACCCAAGCCAAACCTCAACTGATTTCTAATAACTGACTAATGAGATCTGAGCCAAGTCTGCACAGAATCACAGGAATTCGGGGTGGGGGAGAATCTGAAGGTTTCAAAGCCCAACATCCATCTGTTTGAAGCTCAATTTCTCTGACCCAGTTTGAATACCTCCAGTGAGAGGGGAGCTCACTACCAACTGAGGATGCACTGGGTCTTTGGAAAATTAGAGAAGTTACAGTTCTTTCTAACTGTGGATGGAAGGGCATGGCATTTATTAAGCACCTACTGTGAGCTGAACCCTGTGCAGGGGGCTTTGCATATGTGGGATTTCTACTCTGGCTTAATTCTTATGCCAGCGGTGCCCTAAGAGGCTGGAGCTATGATTATGATGCCTGTTTTTACTGCCGAGGAAACAAGGGCCAGAGAAATCAAGTGACTCGCCCACGTCACAAAGTAAGTCCACGTAGAGACCGAGGTGGCAGCCCAAGTGTGTCCACCTTCGAAGTCCGGGCTTTCTGTCTCCGACCGCTCAGGGCAAAGGGCCTGCCAGCGTCTAGATCTGGAGCCTGGTTTCCTTCACCTGGATGCTGACCTCTGGGATTCCTTACCATGACCATCTCCTGCCAGTCCCGCCCAATCTGAGGCTCCTCCTCTCGCAGGCACAGAACCCTCCGAGGGCTTTCCGAAGGGAGTCAGCCCAGGTACCAGCCAGCAACCCCCACAGCCACCCTCTCACACAGGTGCTATAGGGCTAGTACCTAACATTCGGAAGGCGCGCAACCCAATGGCAGCTGTTACTACTATGTCTCTGAGCCAGGCGCCGTTTGTATATCTTCATCAGGCTGAACAGCTCCCCGAGGGCAGGACCACACCTTGGCGCCCGCCTCAGAGCAGACACCCGGGCATTCTGGTGGAATGAATGGGTGTAAATACTTCTTTGCGTTCCCCACTGAGGCTGGGATCAAGCCTTACCACGGAAGGTGCTTGATGCATATTTGATTAATGGGAGCCGCAAAAGAGAAGCTGTCATTAGAGGTTTCCATCGGAATCCCAGAACGCCCTGCAACCTGTCCGTGGGCGTCCTCCCGCGAGTTCGGAACTCCTCTGGGGCCATTCTCGGAGAACGCTCGGGGCTTCCTCCACAGCCAGATCCCGACACCCCCTCCGTGGCGGCCGCGTGGCAGAGCCATGCAGGTCCGGAGGGGCTGCTTACCGCCCAGCCCTCACCACGACCCCAGCAGAAGGCGGCGGGACCTCGGCCGCAAGGCCAGCCAGGCTCCAAGGACAGGAACTGCCCCCCACCGAGCAGCTGCCAGAGCCCCCCTTAGGCCACCTCTCCAGGCGGCTTCTCTGCCAGGCTCCCCGGGCCGTCAGCCAAGTTCCCTCTTCTGAGGCTGCCGACCAAGCTCCCAAAGACCCAGCGGTAGGGAAGCCCGGCTGGTGCCAACTTCAAGGGGGCACAGAGGTGTCTGGAGGCCTCGGTCCCTAGAGACTCGATCCCGACAGTGCTGCCCAAAAGGGAAGGGGCACAAACAGGGCCTTTGACGCCGGAGGCCCAGACGCAGATCACAAGCTGCCAAAGAAACGTGTTCCCAGCCTTGCAGACAGGCATGCCCCGGCCCGGGCGCCTTTCCGGCCTCCCCTCCCTCCCTGACCTCATGCTCAGCTCACAGCTACTGAGCTTTAGTGTCCGACACCCGGCACTTGACATTGCAGGACACGAACCGATGGACCAGCACACTCATGTTCTAATATGTGCATTTAAAAATATTGACCACGTTTTAAAAATCAAGAGATGTCACGAAGGAATATCCAGATTTCTGTTTATGAATCAGAAGATCTGGCAACACAGGGCCCAGGAGGCGGCTGGCAGCAGCCTCTTTCAAGCAAGCCCCTTTCCATTTGCCGCAGTCCCCACACAGCCCAGCCTGGTTTGCCTCTGTGGACACCTGGGTTGGAGGTCCCCGGCTGTGCTTGCTTTATGGTGGCACACAGGCCTCCTAATGACCCTACGAGGTGGGTGGCACCGTTTCCCCATTTTACGGATGAGGAAACAGGCTCTGGGAGAAAAAGTCACTCGGCCAGGATTCGAACCCAAGCAGCCTGACTCGAGTCAAACACAAGGACACCCGTCTACGGCAAAATTAACGGACAATGCAGTGTTTAGTAAAGCAGAATGCATTCAATTTGAAGAAGTACTTCCCCCCTGATATTATACGGCCTTCTTTCTGTGGGAGATGGAACTGTTAACATGCTCTTTCTCTCACTATGTGGTAGTGATTGTAAACAGAACTCTCACTGCCCTTTGAATGTCCTTAGACGGCAAAATAGAACGCTGGCTAACCGAGGACAGACTCCCCAATGTACCGATGTTTGAAATCTGAGGCCGGGGACCGCTGCTCTGCTATGAAACCTCCTCTCCCAGGAAGACAGCCTGCTTCGGCGACTGCCTGGCTCAGAACCCCCAAACCGCCTTATCTGCATCGCACCCGCATCCTATCACCGAAGAGGTGGCTTCTGAACTGAGCCTTTCCCAAGCCCCGTCCCTGCAGCAAACCCACAGAACACTTGTTCTTGCCTCTTGTGATATTTATCTCATTCTTCCTCGGGTTACAGTTATCTGTATCCTCTCCACGCCCGTGCCCCTAAAGTGGTTACAGAACTGAAGAAAGAGCGGCTGAACTGTCAGCCAGTGGGAGCTGGCGAAGCCCTCAGAGACCACCTCTGGCGCTCACTTTGCAGGTGTGGGGAAGCAAAGGGCCTCGGCGCGGGCCACCCAGGGAGCTGCTGGCAGAGCGAGGCGAGTCTCCCAACTCGGCGCCGGCTCTTTCCACTGCACCAGGCTGCTTCCTAGACACTCCCTTTTGGTTGACTCAGCACCTCAATTCGGAGGACAGCGCTGAGCATGTGACACATGCTTTGTAAATATCTGTCTATTAAGAGGTGCAAAGCGCCCAGGGAACACAGGCCTCTCCCTCTCCAGGGCCCTCAGTCCGAGCTTCATTTCACCCGCGTCCAACCTTCACTCAGTGTGAGCTGCCCATCAAATGGAGAAACGGCCCCTCAGGCCCCTGGTGACCTGGATGGAGAATGACTGCGTGCAGCTGAGAAATGCCATTCCCGCGAGGCCGGAGTTATGATCCCAGGCTTGCTGAGGGATCGTGGGTAAATGCCTTCACCTCTCCAGGTGTTAGGTGCTGCAGACAGGAGGGATGGTGAGAACAGACGTGAGGAAGATTATTTCCAAGAGGAATTTCAGAGTCCCGCCTCCATAAGCACCGGAGGAGGGAAAGCTTTAGGCCCCCCTGGGGCACACGGGTAGCTCCACTGGAAGGGTGCCACACAGTGGGCTTGAGCTGTCCCTCGGATGTCTGTGGCTACTTTTTGGGTTGTTGGGATCAAGAGTCAACGAGAGTTTAAAACTGTTTGGAAATATCCTAAGCTGGGTAGAACATTAATCATCGTCCTCACCATCATCCTCGTGCGTAAACTCAATGCTGAAAATAAGGAGCTGACAATGGTATCAGCTCTCTAATGCTTTCCTGGCCTCTGAGCAGAAAAGACCACCCCTCCCACCCCCAGGCCCATCATAGCCCATATCAGGATTATCAGTTCCTAGACGGTTTATCATACCTACACGTTTAGATATTTGTCTCTTCCGTCAGCTTCTTAAAACTAAAGATCAACTCTTACTCTTTCCTGTATCCCCTGCACTTACCCCGCAGGTAATAAATAACAGATGCTGATTAATGTTTCTCTGGACAAGGAATCCCCTTCACGCCTATTCTGGGACAAGGTGGCATTTAGGTCTTTTACAGCCAGTAGATTCATCCAGTCCTTTTGTGGGACGGGAGCACCGACATTCAGAGGAAAGCTGGTTTACCCAAAGCTGCTCAGTCAATGAGAGGGCACAGACTGAAAGCAGCTCTTTGACTCCCAGGGCAGCGCGCTTCCAGCTCAACTTTCTCAGGTTTCACAACAAATTCGCCGTGTAACTCTGGGCAAGACCCTTTGCCTCTCTGCCCTGACTTTCTCACTTGTGAAATTGGTAAAATTATGGCGCCCACATAACGGGATTTTCTGAGGAGTAACTGAGTGCCCCAGTGTAAACCACACAGCACATAGGAAGCCTGTCTGTCCTGATTGCCATTCATTCCGGGCCATTCTCCGTGGTAAAGGGCACCCACCACCCACCAGCACAGCAGAGCTCACAGTGAAGGAAGGCTTTTCAGCACCGATTTATGCACGTTTCCACCCAGCAAGTCCTCTGCAGTAATCACTTCAGGGAAATACCTTTCCCTTCTCCAAACCGCGGTGTGCACGTACAGCGTACACACACGCACAGCAATGACAGCAGGTCCGACGGGGGGCAGTGAAACTTTTGCAAGAGCATGCTCTTTCGAGTCAGGCGGACCTGGTGTCAGATAATAGTTCTGCCCCTTCCAGCTGTGCAATCTGAGGCAAGTCAGTCTCTCTAAGCCTCAGCCTCATCCTCTCTCAAACGGGTATGCTTTTTAATGAGAATTACATGAGATAGGGAATGGTCTGGCACTCCATCAATGATACTGAGAGCAATAACAGTCCCCATTTTTACTTAACAAAATCCACTTAAAAATGTCAGAACCTTAGGGATGATGTAGTCCAGTCCTCTCACTTTATAGCTGGAGACCCAGATCTTGAGAGGAGGTGTGATTGGCCCAAGGTCACCCAGTGAGGTGGTGGAATGAGACCTGGGACCTGGGTCTCCTGGTTTTCTACTGTGCATCCATTTTGGCTCACTTGATTCTGCTCATCTGCCTCTACCCCACAAACACAGCAAGTGGCTGGACTCACTCTCTTCCCAATCCTCTTCCCTTCATATTCATCTTCGCACCACCTGTTTGCCAACGACACCCCTCTCCCAGGCACAGCTAGCCCCTTTAAACCTGACTTGAGAAGGTAAAACCGCTGTTGGCCACTGGCAATGGCGATAACAACAGTATTAACAACAGAAGTGACAACCAGGAACTTGCACAATGCCCTGTACTTAAAAGTGCCTCACCTACACCATCAACACATTCCCCAAACTTCTCCCTAACCCAGTTGGCTCAGGGACATAATTTCCTCCATCTTCCTGAAGACCTACTTTGTGCCTAGCCACAGACCAGAGGTTGAGGACATAGAGAGGAAAGACAGGGCCTCTGCCCGGAGGATGAAGGCAGGTGGAGACACCACAACTTCTTTTGACCCAAAGGGTACAGCAGCCAAGGCCCTGCCCCACCCCCTGGGGCGCTGTCTTTATCATGCCATCAAGAGGCAGAAGGCATCTGTGGAATAGGCTGGGGAGAGAAAGGGTAAGTGCAAGCCTGGAAATTACAGCAGGGAAGGAGATAAAGAATAGAGAATCTGGACACTAAACACAGGAAGGAGATAAAGAATAGAGAATCTGGACACTAAACACGTGACTGGCTCGTCTCAGGGAGATTCTAGTAAGAGACTCCCGAGAGGACAAGGGAGCAGCAGGGGGTCCACTTGAAACCAGGAAGCTTGGTCCCCACCCCCTGCTGGCACACAAGCTTCTGATGCTTCTGTTCCCTTAGCGACTCTGCCCTCAGATGCCAAGGTTTTCCAAACCCAGGGCCGGGCTATCTATGCCTCTTTGGGACCATCTTTTGCTAAAATGATGTCATAGCCCTTGCAGTGGGAATGTGGCTTCCTAGGCCCTCAGCCCAGCAGCCCAAATCACTCCAGCATCATTAGCCCCTGGCAGGGACACCTCCACAGGGATGTAGAAGAGGCTGGCGGGGTGGGGCGGGTGGGGTACCAGGCGGAGAGAAGAGGACTAAAAGCAGCTACTCCTCGTTCCTCAGTCTATCTCCCAGCTTCTGCGTCTCTGAAAACCTACTATGTGCCAGGCACAGGTACAATTCTAAGTGTTTCCTTTAATCCCAACATCAACCCTTTGAGACGTGTGCCCTTCTTCCCGATTTACAGATGAGGAAACTGAAGCTTGGGGAAGGGAAGTGACTTGACAAAGGTCACCCTAGTGACGGCACAGGGATGCCAGCAGAGGACTGCCTGGTGCCTCCGGTTCCACGAGACCCACAAGGTCAGGGTTTCACTTGAGAAGTCCAGAGTTGAGAGAGATCAACCGAGGAAACCCCAATTATTTCATAGACTCGAGTTTGAATCCTGGGTTGCTTTAAGAGACGGGTCTCCTGCCACGTTAAAGCTGCTTGAGTGGCATATTAACATTGTACAGACCATCTAATCCAACTCCTGCATCGAACAGATGAGCAGACAGACACCCACGCCTGGAGCATTTTAAAATGGCTACTAGTCGCCTACTAGCAAGCTAAGGGGCCAGACCCCAATCGCTGGCACTTTCCCTACCCCACCCTGCCTGCAGAGACCACTGTCTTCTGGGGAGCAACTCCAGCTCATCCCACACCACCCGATGGGCAGAGAAAGCAGAGGAAACAGGCAGTGAGGACCCAGGCCTCCCGGGCGGAGGGAGGGAATACGGGGCTGCTCAGGCCAGTGGGAGCCGAGGAGTGGAAGGAGGGGGCATCCCACCCCAGGAAGCTCCAGGGAGAGTGGGGCCGGGACCTCCCGTTAGAGGTCACGGGCATGTTCCCCTGATCTGCTGCAGGGCCCGGATACTTCTCAGGGGGATATGGGAGGGAGGCCGTCACTGGTACTTGACCTTGGGTTGGGTGTGGGGTTCCAGCCTTCTTCCACCCCCAGGGAGCCTTGCTCCTCCTCCAAGAGGAAAGAAGCGAAGTGTTTGCCAAATGCTGGGAGAGGAAGACAAACAGCGATGCGGGGAGTCCCTAACGCCCTCTTCCTCGCCCACCTGGGGCATCTTCCTTGTGGCAATGAGTCTCCTCTAGTTGTGAATTTCACGGTGGTGGCGGTGGTGGGGGTGCAATGAGAAGGATGTAGGGGAAGGAAGGGAGGGTATGAGTGAGTCACAGTTAACCCCTCCTCGGCCGCTGCCCTCTGCGGATTCTACCGCAGCGAGCGGCCCCCGCCCGCCACCCGCCGCGGTGCAGCGCAGGGGCCCCTCCCGGTCGCCGCGGCCTCCTCACCTGAGTCCGCTCGCCCTCTGCGGCCGCGCGGGCTCGCACCGCTCCGGCCCGGCTTGGCGCAGCGCCTCTGCAGTCGCTGCTGCAGCTGCCCGGCCGCGATCAGCAACCTGCGGCGGCGGGGAAAACAGACAGACAGGTGCAGGTGAACGCGGGCGGGGACCCCAGGCCGGGGAGCCCCCGGCCGCCGACAGCTGGGCCGCCGGCCGGAGAGCTTGGAGGGCGGGCTGCCTGCCGGGCGCCGGGCCCGCTCCTCCTGGCGGTGCGCGCCTCCCCTCCCCCCACCCCTCACCGGGCACCCCGGGCTGCGGCGGGCGCCGCTGGGGGGTGGGCTCGCAGGTCCCCGGAGACCCTGTCATCACCTGTGGAGGCTGCCATGGCCTCGGCTGCCCGGCCGGGGCTGCCGAGCTGCTCTCCGGAGCCCCTGCTGGAAGCGGCTAACTGGGCGCTCGCCGGGGCTGGGGCTGCCGGGAGGGCGGGGCGGGGAGGGCGAGGTGGATGGAAGGGATGAGCCAGTCGGCGGCTCGCCGGCAGCTGCGTAAGCGGCTGGTCTTCACTTTCCTTCTTAAAGAGATAGTTGGGCCCTTGCTCCAGAGGGCGTGGGAGCGGACACGCGAGCACGCAGAGCGGCGTCCTCTGCCACCTGCACACCAGTCTGTACTGGGCGGTGGGGCATCGCGGAACGTGCGTTGGGTCGCTAAGCGGCTGTGTGACCCTGGGCGAGTCCCTTAACCTCTCTGGGCCTCAGCTTTCTGCTCTGTAACATGGGATGATGATACCCATCTGGCTTCCTGGCACACGGTTGGCTTACATGAAATAAACATTTTGATCTGAATTCCGTTAGGAACATATTTCACTCCCCAAACCAAGTATTTCTGAGTACCAGGGTTATTGAATGCAAACTGCACTTGGACTATTACAAAAAATGATAGCAAGAATCTTAAATATCTGAAAACGAACATGTTTTTTCTTTGAAG
Organism: Myotis daubentonii; assembly: GCF_963259705.1. NCBI lineage: Eukaryota > Metazoa > Chordata > Mammalia > Chiroptera > Vespertilionidae > Myotis > Myotis daubentonii. The sequence goes on from NC_081847.1 coordinate 32,863,379, forward strand.
TTAAGATGGTGATTCATTGGAAAGGTGGAAAGAGAAACAATCACAACCTAAAAATAAATGTTCATGAAACTTTTCCCCCCACTGTCTTCCATCACTATCACGGGGGAAGCATGGGGGGAAAGTCCAGGAAACTGGATTGTCTGGCTCACCCTTTCACTTCTGGCTATGCAACAAGCGCTAGCTCCACAAGAGAGAAGTTAACTCACTCTCTGGGCCTGGTTTCTTATGTGGCTCATGTGGGAAGGGGGAGCAGTGGGCAAGGGCTACCTCCTTTTGAACCAGCCCTAACTACCTGACCAGTCATGCCTCTGCTCAAAACCACTCCTCACTTCCAGGACTGTGATCAAGTGTCACTGTTTCAAGGAGGCCTTTCTTGACCTCCCTACCTAAAATAACAACTCCCTCTTCCCCTCTCCCGCTGCTCTAGTTTTGCTGCATTTCGACATCAGCTGATGTGTTGTTTATTTACTATTTGTTAGTCTGTCATTAACACCCGCACCCCCCCCCCCCCAGAATGTGCACTCTATGTTTTATCTATAGAATAGTGCTTAGCACATATTAGGTGCTCAATAAATATGATTCAGTGAATGAGAGAGCAAGCGCACATTGTGCCAGGCCCTAGTCTTCTCTAAGGACACTAGGTCATTTGCCATCCCGGTCTCTTAAGTCCCTAAGTCTCTGTCTACTGGTGGCGAGGCTGAACTCGGTACCCTCTACTCTCTACCCAAAGCTGACCTTTTCAGAAGAATTTGTAAAGTTACTCCACGGATTTTATATTGTGACTCTGCACTACTGTCCTGGTTAATATTTCTAATGTACATGAAGAAATAATAATTAAATAAAATACATGTTCAATTAACTGTTACTTTTCAAAGTTAAGTCTTTTTTTTTCTCCTCCTCCCTCCTCTTGTAGTTGAACCTTGATTGCTGTTGGCACATCAATGGAAGTTATATAACCCCCAGGCTGGTCAGCTGCAAGGACTGGCCGCGACCACCCTGGAGGATCAGCTGTGCAAGATCCCTCCCCTCGGAGCAGGACTTACTTCGGCAGGGCTTTGGTGCCCACTGAGCCTGCCTCT